>NW_027363314.1:600000-1106116 GCF_046119375.1 Phyllobates terribilis
CGGAACTCTTCCATTGTTCTCGGAATTCCGCTGAAGTTTAAAAATGTTTCGGAACTCTTCCATTGTTCTCGGAATTCTGCTGAAGTTTAAAAATGCTTCGGAACTCTTTCATTGTTCTCGGAATTCCGCTGAAGTTTAAAAATGCTTTGGAACTCTTCCATTGTTCTCGGAATTCCGCTGAAGTTTAAAAATGTTTCGAAACTCTTTCATTGTTCTCGGAATTCCGCTGAAGTTTAAAAATGCTTCGGAACTCTTCCATTGTTCTCGGAATTCCGCTGACATATAAAAATGCTTTGGAACTCTTCCATTGTTCTCGGAATTCCGCTGAAGTTTAAAAATGCTCCGGAACGCTTCCATTGTTCTCGGAATTCTGCTGAAGTTTAAAGATGCTTCGGAACTTTTCCATTGTTATCGGAATTCCGCTGAAGTTTAAAAATGCTTCGGAACTCTTCCATTGTTCTCGGAATTCCGCTGAAGTTTAAAAATGCTTCGGAACTCTTCCATTGTTCTCGGAATTCCGCTGAAGTTTAAAAATGTTTCGGAACTCTTCCATTGTTCTCGGAATTCTGCTGAAGTTTAAAAATGCTTCGGAACTCTTTCATTGTTCTCGGAATTCCGCTGAAGTTTAAAAATGCTTTGGAACTCTTCCATTGTTCTCGGAATTCCGCTGAAGTTTAAAAATGCTTCTGAACTCTTCCATTGTTCTCGGAATTCCGCTGAAGTTTAAAAATGCTTCGGAACACTTCCATTGTTCTCGGAATTCCGCTGGAGTTTAAAAATGCTTCGGAACTCTTCCATTGTTCTCGGAATTCCGCTGAAGTTTAAAAATGCTCCGGAACGCTTCCATTGTTCTCGGAATTCCGCTGAAGTTTAAAAATGCTCCGGAACGCTTCCATTGTTCTCGGAATTCTGCTGAAGTTTAAAGATGCTTCGGAACTCTACCATTGTTCTCGGAATTCCGCTGAAGTTTAAAAATGCTTCGGAACTCTTCCATTGTTCTCGGAATTCCGCTGAAGTTTAAAAATGCTCCGGAACGCTTCCATTGTTCTCGGAATTCTGCTGAAGTTTAAAGATGCTTCGGAACTTTTCCATTGTTCTCGGAATTCCGCTGAAGTTTAAAAATGCTTCGGAACTCTTCCATTGTTCTCGGAATTCCGCTGAAGTTTAAAAATGCTTCGGAACTCTTCCATTGTTCTCGGAATTCCGCTGAAGTTTAAAAATGCTTCGGAACTCTTCCATTGTTCTCGGAATTCCGCTGAAGTTTAAAAATGCTTCGGAACTCTTCCATTGTTCTCGGAATTCCGCTGAAGTTTAAAAATGCTTCAGAACTCTTCCATTGTTCTCGAAATTCCGCTGAAGTTTAAAAATGTTTCGGAACTCTTCCATTGTTCTCGGAATTCCGCTGACATATAAAAATGCTTTGGAACTCTTCCATTGTTCTCGGAATTCCGCTGAAGTTTAAAAATGCTTTGGAACACTTCCATTGTTCTCGGAATTCCGCTGAAGTTTAAAAATGCTTCGGAACTCTTCCATTGTTCTCGGAATTCCGCTGAAGTTTAAAAATGCTCCGGAACGCTTCCATTTTTCTCGGAATTCTGCTGAAGTTTAAAGATGCTTCGGAACTTTTCCATTGTTCTCGGAATTCCGCTGAAGTTTAAAAATGCTTCGGAACTCTTCCATTGTTCTTGGAATTCCGCTGAAGTTTAAAAATGCTTCGGAACTCTTCCATTGTTCTCGGAATTTCGCTGAAGTTTAAAAATGTTTCGGAACACTTCCATTGTTCTCGGAATTCTGCTGAAGTTTAAAAATGCTTCGGAACTCTTTCATTGTTCTCGGAATTCCGCTGTAGTTTAAAAATGCTTTGGAACTCTTCCATTGTTCTCGGAATTCCGCTGAAGTTTAAAAATGTTTCGAAACTCTTTCATTGTTCTCGGAATTCCGCTGAAGTTTAAAAATGCTTCGGAACTCTTCCATTGTTCTCGGAATTCCGCTGAAGTTTAAAAATGCTTCGGAACTCTTCCATTGTTCTCGGAATTCCGCTGAAGTTTAAAAATGTTTCGGAACTCTTCCATTGTTCTTGGAATTCCGCTGAAGTTTAAAAATGCTTCGGAACTCTTCCATTGTTCTCGGAATTTCGCTGAAGTTTAAAAATGTTTCGGAACACTTCCATTGTTCTCGGAATTCTGCTGAAGTTTAAAAATGCTTCGGAACTCTTTCATTGTTCTCGGAATTCCGCTGAAGTTTAAAAATGCTTTGGAACTCTTCCATTGTTCTCGGAATTCCGCTGAAGTTTAAAAATGCTTCTGAACTCTTCCATTGTTCTCGGAATTCCGCTGAAGTTTAAAAATGCTTCGGAACACTTCCATTGTTCTCGGAATTCCGCTGGAGTTTAAAAATGCTTCGGAACTCTTCCATTGTTCTCGGAATTCCGCTGAAGTTTAAAAATGCTCCGGAACGCTTCCATTGTTCTCGGAATTCCGCTGAAGTTTAAAAATGCTCCGGAACGCTTCCATTGTTCTCGGAATTCTGCTGAAGTTTAAAGATGCTTCGGAACTCTACCATTGTTCTCGGAATTCCGCTGAAGTTTAAAAATGCTTCGGAACTCTTCCATTGTTCTCGGAATTCCGCTGAAGTTTAAAAATGCTCCGGAACGCTTCCATTGTTCTCGGAATTCTGCTGAAGTTTAAAGATGCTTCGGAACTTTTCCATTGTTCTCGGAATTCCGCTGAAGTTTAAAAATGCTTCGGAACTCTTCCATTGTTCTCGGAATTCCGCTGAAGTTTAAAAATGCTTTGGAACTCTTCCATTGTTCTCGGAATTCCGCTGAAGTTTAAAAATGCTTCGGAACTCTTCCATTGTTCTCGGAATTCCGCTGAAGTTTAAAAATGCTTCGGAACTCTTCCATTGTTCTCGGAATTCCGCTGAAGTTTAAAAATGCTTCAGAACTCTTCCATTGTTCTCGAAATTCCGCTGAAGTTTAAAAATGTTTCGGAACTCTTCCATTGTTCTCGGAATTCCGCTGACATATAAAAATGCTTTGGAACTCTTCCATTGTTCTCGGAATTCCGCTGAAGTTTAAAAATGCTTCGGAACACTTCCATTGTTCTCGGAATTCCGCTGAAGTTTAAAAATGCTTCGGAACTCTTCCATTGTTCTCGGAATTCCGCTGAAGTTTAAAAATGCTCCGGAACGCTTCCATTGTTCTCGGAATTCTGCTGAAGTTTAAAGATGCTTCGGAACTTTTCCATTGTTCTCGGAATTCCGCTGAAGTTTAAAAATGCTTCGGAACTCTTCCATTGTTCTCGGAATTCCGCTGAAGTTTAAAAATGCTTCGGAACTCTTCCATTGTTCTCGGAATTCCGCTGAAGTTTAAAAATGTTTCGGAACTCTTCCATTGTTCTCGGAATTCCGCTGAAGTTTAAAAATGCTTCGGAACTCTTCCATTGTTCTCGGAATTCCGCTGAAGTTTAAAAATGTTTCGGAACTCTTCCATTGTTCTCGGAATTCTGCTGAAGTTTAAAAATGCTTCGGAACTCTTTCATTGTTCTCGGAATTCCGCTGAAGTTTAAAAATGCTTTGGAACTCTTCCATTGTTCTCGGAATTCCGCTGAAGTTTAAAAATGTTTCGAAACTCTTTCATTGTTCTCGGAATTCCGCTGAAGTTTAAAAATGCTTCGGAACTCTTCCATTGTTCTCGGAATTCCGCTGACATATAAAAATGCTTTGGAACTCTTCCATTGTTCTCGGAATTCCGCTGAAGTTTAAAAATGCTCCGGAACGCTTCCATTGTTCTCGGAATTCTGCTGAAGTTTAAAGATGCTTCGGAACTTTTCCATTGTTCTCGGAATTCCGCTGAAGTTTAAAAATGCTTCGGAACTCTTCCATTGTTCTCGGAATTCCGCTGAAGTTTAAAAATGCTTCGGAACTCTTCCATTGTTCTCGGAATTCCGCTGAAGTTTAAAAATGTTTCGGAACTCTTCCATTGTTCTCGGAATTCTGCTGAAGTTTAAAAATGCTTCGGAACTCTTTCATTGTTCTCGGAATTCCGCTGAAGTTTAAAAATGCTTTGGAACTCTTCCATTGTTCTCGGAATTCCGCTGAAGTTTAAAAATGCTTCGGAACTCTTCCATTGTTCTCGGAATTACGCTGAAGTTTAAAAATGATTCGGAACTCTTCCATTGTTCTCGGAATTCCGCTGACATATAAAAATGCTTTGGAACTCTTCCATTGTTCTCGGAATTCCGCTGAAGTTTAAAAATGTTTCGGAACTCTTCCATTGTTCTCGGAATTCCGCTGAAGTTTAAAAATGCTTCGGAACTCTTCCATTGTTCTCGGAATTCCGCTGAAGTTTAAAAATGCTTCGGAACTCTTCCATTGTTCTCGAAATTCCGCTGAAGTTTAAAAATGTTTCGGAACTCTTCCATTGTTCTCGGAATTCCGCTGACATATAAAAATGCTTTGGAACTCTTCCATTGTTCTCGGAATTCCGCTGAAGTTTAAAAATGCTTCGGAACACTTCCATTGTTCTCGGAATTCCGCTGAAGTTTAAAAATGCTTCGGAACTCTTCCATTGTTCTCGGAATTCCGCTGAAGTTTAAAAATGCTCCGGAACGCTTCCATTGTTCTCGGAATTCTGCTGAAGTTTAAAGATGCTTCGGAACTTTTCCATTGTTCTCGGAATTCCGCTGAAGTTTAAAAATGCTTCGGAACTCTTCCATTGTTCTCGGAATTCCGCTGAAGTTTAAAAATGCTTCGGAACTCTTCCATTGTTCTCGGAATTCCGCTGAAGTTTAAAAATGTTTCGGAACTCTTCCATTGTTCTCGGAATTCCGCTGAAGTTTAAAAATGCTTCGGAACTCTTCCATTGTTCTCGGAATTCCGCTGAAGTTTAAAAATGTTTCGGAACTCTTCCATTGTTCTCGGAATTCTGCTGAAGTTTAAAAATGCTTCGGAACTCTTTCATTGTTCTCGGAATTCCGCTGAAGTTTAAAAATGCTTTGGAACTCTTCCATTGTTCTCGGAATTCCGCTGAAGTTTAAAAATGTTTCGAAACTCTTTCATTGTTCTCGGAATTCCGCTGAAGTTTAAAAATGCTTCGGAACTCTTCCATTGTTCTCGGAATTCCGCTGACATATAAAAATGCTTTGGAACTCTTCCATTGTTCTCGGAATTCCGCTGAAGTTTAAAAATGCTCCGGAACGCTTCCATTGTTCTCGGAATTCTGCTGAAGTTTAAAGATGCTTCGGAACTTTTCCATTGTTCTCGGAATTCCGCTGAAGTTTAAAAATGCTTCGGAACTCTTCCATTGTTCTCGGAATTCCGCTGAAGTTTAAAAATGCTTCGGAACTCTTCCATTGTTCTCGGAATTCCGCTGAAGTTTAAAAATGTTTCGGAACTCTTCCATTGTTCTCGGAATTCTGCTGAAGTTTAAAAATGCTTCGGAACTCTTTCATTGTTCTCGGAATTCCGCTGAAGTTTAAAAATGCTTTGGAACTCTTCCATTGTTCTCGGAATTCCGCTGAAGTTTAAAAATGCTTCTGAACTCTTCCATTGTTCTCGGAATTACGCTGAAGTTTAAAAATGATTCGGAACTCTTCCATTGTTCTCGGAATTCCGCTGACATATAAAAATGCTTTGGAACTCTTCCATTGTTCTCGGAATTCCGCTGAAGTTTAAAAATGTTTCGGAACTCTTCCATTGTTCTCGGAATTCCGCTGAAGTTTAAAAATGCTTCGGAACTCTTCCATTGTTCTCGGAATTCCGCTGAAGTTTAAAAATGCTTCGGAACTCTTCCATTGTTCTCGGAATTCCGCTGAAGTTTAAAAATGTTTCGAAACTCTTTCATTGTTCTCGGAATTCCGCTGAAGTTTAAAAATGCTTCGGAACTCTTCCATTGTTCTCGGAATTCCGCTGAAGTTTAAAAATGCTTCGGAACTCTTCCATTGTTCTCGGAATTCCGCTGAAGTTTAAAAATGTTTCGGAACTCTTCCATTGTTCTCGGAATTCTGCTGAAGTTTAAAAATGCTCCGGAACGCTTCCATTGTTCTCGGAATTCTGCTGAAGTTTAAAGATGCTTCGGAACTTTTCCATTGTTCTCGGAATTCCGCTGAAGTTTAAAAATGCTTCGGAACTCTTCCATTGTTCTCGGAATTCCGCTGAAGTTTAAAAATGCTTCGGAACTCTTCCATTGTTCTCGGAATTCCGCTGAAGTTTAAAAATGTTTCGGAACTCTTCCATTGTTCTCGGAATTCCGCTGAAGTTTAAAAATGCTTCGGAACTCTTCCATTGTTCTCGGAATTCCGCTGAAGTTTAAAAATGTTTCGGAACTCTTCCATTGTTCTCGGAATTCTGCTGAAGTTTAAAAATGCTTCGGAACTCTTTCATTGTTCTCGGAATTCCGCTGAAGTTTAAAAATGCTTTGGAACTCTTCCATTGTTCTCGGAATTCCGCTGAAGTTTAAAAATGTTTCGAAACTCTTTCATTGTTCTCGGAATTCCGCTGAAGTTTAAAAATGCTTCGGAACTCTTCCATTGTTCTCGGAATTCCGCTGACATATAAAAATGCTTTGGAACTCTTCCATTGTTCTCGGAATTCCGCTGAAGTTTAAAAATGCTCCGGAACGCTTCCATTGTTCTCGGAATTCTGCTGAAGTTTAAAGATGCTTCGGAACTTTTCCATTGTTCTCGGAATTCCGCTGAAGTTTAAAAATGCTTCGGAACTCTTCCATTGTTCTCGGAATTCCGCTGAAGTTTAAAAATGCTTCGGAACTCTTCCATTGTTCTCGGAATTCCGCTGAAGTTTAAAAATGTTTCGGAACTCTTCCATTGTTCTCGGAATTCTGCTGAAGTTTAAAAATGCTTCGGAACTCTTTCATTGTTCTCGGAATTCCGCTGAAGTTTAAAAATGCTTTGGAACTCTTCCATTGTTCTCGGAATTCCGCTGAAGTTTAAAAATGCTTCTGAACTCTTCCATTGTTCTCGGATTTACGCTGAAGTTTAAAAATGATTCGGAACTCTTCCATTGTTCTCGGAATTCCGCTGACATATAAAAATGCTTTGGAACTCTTCCATTGTTCTCGGAATTCCGCTGAAGTTTAAAAATGTTTCGGAACTCTTCCATTGTTCTCGGAATTCCGCTGAAGTTTAAAAATGCTTCGGAACTCTTCCATTGTTCTCGGAATTCCGCTGAAGTTTAAAAATGCTTCGGAACTCTTCCATTGTTCTCGGAATTCCGCTGAAGTTTAAAAATGTTTCGAAACTCTTTCATTGTTCTCGGAATTCCGCTGAAGTTTAAAAATGCTTCGGAACTCTTCCATTGTTCTCGGAATTCCGCTGAAGTTTAAAAATGCTTCGGAACTCTTCCATTGTTCTCGGAATTCCGCTGAAGTTTAAAAATGTTTCGGAACTCTTCCATTGTTCTCGGAATTCTGCTGAAGTTTAAAAATGCTTCGGAACTCTTTCATTGTTCTTGGAATTCCGCTGAAGTTTAAAAATGCTTTGGAACTCTTCCATTGTTCTCGGAATTCCGCTGAAGTTTAAAAATGCTTCTGAACTCTTCCATTGTTCTCGGAATTACGCTGAAGTTTAAAAATGATTCGGAACTCTTCCATTGTTCTCGGAATTCCGCTGACATATAAAAATGCTTTGGAACTCTTCCATTGTTCTCGGAATTCCGCTGAAGTTTAAAAATGTTTCGGAACTCTTCCATTGTTCTCGGAATTCCGCTGAAGTTTAAAAATGCTTCGGAACTCTTCCATTGTTCTCGGAATTCCGCTGAAGTTTAAAAATGCTTCGGAACTCTTCCATTGTTCTCGGAATTCCGCTGACATATAAAAATGCTTTGGAACTCTTCCATTGTTCTCGGAATTCCGCTGACATATAAAAATGCTTTGGAACTCTTCCATTGCTCTCGGAATTCCGCTGAAGTTTAAAAATGCTTCGGAACACTTCCATTGTTCTCGGAATTCCGCTGAAGTTTAAAGATGCTTCGGAACTCTACCATTGTTCTCGGAATTCCGCTGAAGTTTAAAAATGCTTCGGAACTCTTCCATTGTTCTCGGAATTCCGCTGAAGTTTAAAAATGCTCCGGAACGCTTCCATTGTTCTCGGAATTCTGCTGAAGTTTAAAGATGCTTCGGAACTTTTCCATTGTTCTCGGAATTCCGCTGAAGTTTAAAAATGCTTCGGAACTCTTCCATTGTTCTCGGAATTCCGCTGAAGTTTAAAAATGCTTCGGAACTCTTCCATTGTTCTCGGAATTCCGCTGAAGTTTAAAAATGCTTCGGAACTCTTCCATTGTTCTCGGAATTCCGCTGAAGTTTAAAAATGCTTCGGAACTCTTCCATTGTTCTCGGAATTCCGCTGAAGTTTAAAAATGCTTCAGAACTCTTCCATTGTTCTCGAAATTCCGCTGAAGTTTAAAAATGTTTCGGAACTCTTCCATTGTTCTCGGAATTCCGCTGACATATAAAAATGCTTTGGAACTCTTCCATTGTTCTCGGAATTCCGCTGAAGTTTAAAAATGCTTCGGAACACTTCCATTGTTCTCGGAATTCCGCTGAAGTTTAAAAATGCTTCGGAACTCTTCCATTGTTCTCGGAATTCCGCTGAAGTTTAAAAATGCTCCGGAACGCTTCCATTGTTCTCGGAATTCTGCTGAAGTTTAAAGATGCTTCGGAACTTTTCCATTGTTCTCGGAATTCCGCTGAAGTTTAAAAATGCTTCGGAACTCTTCCATTGTTCTCGGAATTCCGCTGAAGTTTAAAAATGCTTCGGAACTCTTCCATTGTTCTCGGAATTCCGCTGAAGTTTAAAAATGTTTCGGAACTCTTCCATTGTTCTCGGAATTCCGCTGAAGTCTAACAATGCTTCGGAACTCTTCCATTGTTCTCGGAATTCCGCTGAAGTTTAAAAATGTTTCGGAACTCTTCCATTGTTCTCGGAATTCTGCTGAAGTTTAAAAATGCTTCGGAACTCTTTCATTGTTCTCGGAATTCCGCTGAAGTTTAAAAATGCTTTGGAACTCTTCCATTGTTCTCGGAATTCCGCTGAAGTTTAAAAATGTTTCGAAACTCTTTCATTGTTCTCGGAATTCCGCTGAAGTTTAAAAATGCTTCGGAACTCTTCCATTGTTCTCGGAATTCCGCTGACATATAAAAATGCTTTGGAACTCTTCCATTGTTCTCGGAATTCCGCTGAAGTTTAAAAATGCTCCGGAACGCTTCCATTGTTCTCGGAATTCTGCTGAAGTTTAAAGATGCTTCGGAACTTTTCCATTGTTCTCGGAATTCCGCTGAAGTTTAAAAATGCTTCGGAACTCTTCCATTGTTCTCGGAATTCCGCTGAAGTTTAAAAATGCTTCGGAACTCTTCCATTGTTCTCGGAATTCCGCTGAAGTTTAAAAATGTTTCGGAACTCTTCCATTGTTCTCGGAATTCTGCTGAAGTTTAAAAATGCTTCGGAACTCTTTCATTGTTCTCGGAATTCCGCTGAAGTTTAAAAATGCTTTGGAACTCTTCCATTGTTCTCGGAATTCCGCTGAAGTTTAAAAATGCTTCTGAACTCTTCCATTGTTCTCGGAATTACGCTGAAGTTTAAAAATGATTCGGAACTCTTCCATTGTTCTCGGAATTCCGCTGACATATAAAAATGCTTTGGAACTCTTCCATTGTTCTCGGAATTCCGCTGAAGTTTAAAAATGTTTCGGAACTCTTCCATTGTTCTCGGAATTCCGCTGAAGTTTAAAAATGCTTCGGAACTCTTCCATTGTTCTCGGAATTCCGCTGAAGTTTAAAAATGCTTCGGAACTCTTCCATTGTTCTCGGAATTCCGCTGAAGTTTAAAAATGTTTCGAAACTCTTTCATTGTTCTCGGAATTCCGCTGAAGTTTAAAAATGCTTCGGAACTCTTCCATTGTTCTCGGAATTCCGCTGACATATAAAAATGCTTTGG
This sequence comes from Phyllobates terribilis, assembly GCF_046119375.1. NCBI lineage: Eukaryota > Metazoa > Chordata > Amphibia > Anura > Dendrobatidae > Phyllobates > Phyllobates terribilis. Next base: position 609,951 of record NW_027363314.1, read on the forward strand.
AACTCTTCCATTGTTCTCGGAATTCCGCTGAAGTTTAAAAATGCTTCGGAACACTTCCATTGTTCTCGGAATTCCGCTGAAGTTTAAAAATGCTTCGGAACTCTTCCATTGTTCTCGGAATTCCGCTGAAGTTTAAAAATGCTTCGGAACTCTTCCATTGTTCTCGGAATACCGCTGAAGTTTAAAAATGCTTCGGAACTCTTCCATTGTTCTCGGAATTCCGCTGAAGTTTAAAAATGCTTCGGAACTCTTCCATTGTTCTCGGAATTCCGCTGACATATAAAAATGGTTTGGAACTCTTCCATTGTTCTCGGAATTCCGCTGAAGTTTAAAAATGCTTCGGAACACTTCCATTGTTCTCGGAATTCCGCTGAAGTTTAAAAATGCTTCGGAACTCTTCCATTGTTCTCGGAATTCCGCTGAAGTTTAAAAATGCTTCGGAACTCTTCCATTGTTCTCGGAATTCCGCTGAAGTTTAAAAATGCTTCGGAACTCTTCCATTGTTCTCGGAATTCCGCTGAAGTTTAAAAATGCTTCGGAACTCTTCCATTGTTCTCGAAATTCCGCTGAAGTTTAAAAATGTTTCGGAACTCTTCCATTGTTCTCGGAATTCTGCTGAAGTTTAAAAATGCTTCGGAACTCTTTCATTGTTCTCGGAATTCCGCTGAAGTTTAAAAATGCTTTGGAACTCTTCCATTGTTCTCGGAATTCCGCTGAAGTTTAAAAATGATTCGGAACTCTTCCATTGTTCTCGGAATTCCGCTGACATATAAAAATGCTTTGGAACTCTTTCATTGTTCTCGGAATTCCGCTGAAGTTTAAAAATCTTTCGGGACTCTTCCATTGTTCTCGGAATTCCGCTGAAGTTTAAAAATGCTTCGGAACTCTTCCATTGTTCTCGGAATTCCGCTGAAGTTTAAAAATGCTTCGGAACTCTTCCATTGTTCTCGGAATTCCGCTGAAGTTTAAAAATGTTTCGAAACTCTTTCATTGTTCTCGGAATTCCGCTGAAGTTTAAAAATGCTTCGGAACTCTTCCATTGTTCTCGGAATTCCGCTGAAGTTTAAAAATGCTTCGGAACTCTTCCATTGTTCTCGGAATTCCGCTGAAGTTTAAAAATGTTTCGGAACTCTTCCATTGTTCTCGGAATTCCGCTGAAGTCTAAAAATGCTTCGGAACTCTTCCATTGTTCTCGGAATTCCGCTGAAGTTTAAAAATGTTTCGGAACTCTTCCATTGTTCTCGGAATTCTGCTGAAGTTTAAAAATGCTTCGGAACTCTTTCATTGTTCTCGGAATTCCGCTGAAGTTTAAAAATGCTTTGGAACTCTTCCATTGTTCTCGGAATTCCGCTGAAGTTTAAAAATGTTTCGAAACTCTTTCATTGTTCTCGGAATTCCGCTGAAGTTTAAAAATGCTTCGGAACTCTTCCATTGTTCTCGGAATTCCGCTGACATATAAAAATGCTTTGGAACTCTTCCATTGTTCTCGGAATTCCGCTGAAGTTTAAAAATGCTCCGGAACGCTTCCATTGTTCTCGGAATTCTGCTGAAGTTTAAAGATGCTTCGGAACTTTTCCATTGTTCTCGGAATTCCGCTGAAGTTTAAAAATGCTTCGGAACTCTTCCATTGTTCTCGGAATTCCGCTGAAGTTTAAAAATGCTTCGGAACTCTTCCATTGTTCTCGGAATTCCGCTGAAGTTTAAAAATGTTTCGGAACTCTTCCATTGTTCTCGGAATTCTGCTGAAGTTTAAAAATGCTTCGGAACTCTTTCATTGTTCTCGGAATTCCGCTGAAGTTTAAAAATGCTTTGGAACTCTTCCATTGTTCTCGGAATTCCGCTGAAGTTTAAAAATGCTTCTGAACTCTTCCATTGTTCTCGGAATTACGCTGAAGTTTAAAAATGATTCGGAACTCTTCCATTGTTCTCGGAATTCCGCTGACATATAAAAATGCTTTGGAACTCTTCCATTGTTCTCGGAATTCCGCTGAAGTTTAAAAATGTTTCGGAACTCTTCCATTGTTCTCGGAATTCCGCTGAAGTTTAAAAATGCTTCGGAACTCTTCCATTGTTCTCGGAATTCCGCTGAAGTTTAAAAATGCTTCGGAACTCTTCCATTGTTCTCGGAATTCCGCTGAAGTTTAAAAATGTTTCGAAACTCTTTCATTGTTCTCGGAATTCCGCTGAAGTTTAAAAATGCTTCGGAACTCTTCCATTGTTCTCGGAATTCCGCTGACATATAAAAATGCTTTGGAACTCTTCCATTGTTCTCGGAATTCCGCTGAAGTTTAAAAATGCTTCGGAACACTTCCATTGTTCTCGGAATTCCGCTGAAGTTTAAAAATGCTTCGGAACTCTTCCATTGTTCTCGGAATTCCGCTGAAGTTTAAAAATGCTTCGGAACTCTTCCATTGTTCTCGGAATACCGCTGAAGTTTAAAAATGCTTCGGAACTCTTCCATTGTTCTCGGAATTCCGCTGAAGTTTAAAAATGCTTCGGAACTCTTCCATTGTTCTCGGAATTCCGCTGACATATAAAAATGGTTTGGAACTCTTCCATTGTTCTCGGAATTCCGCTGAAGTTTAAAAATGCTTCGGAACACTTCCATTGTTCTCGGAATTCCGCTGAAGTTTAAAAATGCTTCGGAACTCTTCCATTGTTCTCGGAATTCCGCTGAAGTTTAAAAATGCTTCGGAACTCTTCCATTGTTCTCGGAATTCCGCTGAAGTTTAAAAATGCTTCGGAACTCTTCCATTGTTCTCGGAATTCCGCTGAAGTTTAAAAATGCTTCGGAACTCTTCCATTGTTCTCGAAATTCCGCTGAAGTTTAAAAATGTTTCGGAACTCTTCCATTGTTCTCGGAATTCTGCTGAAGTTTAAAAATGCTTCGGAACTCTTTCATTGTTCTCGGAATTCCGCTGAAGTTTAAAAATGCTTTGGAACTCTTCCATTGTTCTCGGAATTCCGCTGAAGTTTAAAAATGCTTCTGAACTCTTCCATTGTTCTCGGAATTCCGCTGAAGTTTAAAAATGATTCGGAACTCTTCCATTGTTCTCGGAATTCCGCTGACATATAAAAATGCTTTGGAACTCTTTCATTGTTCTCGGAATTCCGCTGAAGTTTAAAAATCTTTCGGGACTCTTCCATTGTTCTCGGAATTCCGCTGAAGTTTAAAAATGCTTCGGAACTCTTCCATTGTTCTCGGAATTCCGCTGAAGCTTAAAAATGCTTCGGAACTCTTCCATTGTTCTCGGAATTCCGCTGAAGTTTAAAAATGTTTCGAAACTCTTTCATTGTTCTCGGAATTCCGCTGAAGTTTAAAAATGCTTCGGAACTTTTCCATTGTTCTCGGAATTCCGCTGACATATAAAAATGCTTTGGAACTCTTCCATTGTTCTCGGAATTCCGCTGAAGTTTAAAAATGCTCCGGAACGCTTCCATTGTTCTCGGAATTCTGCTGAAGTTTAAAGATGCTTCGGAACTTTTCCATTGTTCTCGGAATTCCGCTGAAGTTTAAAAATGCTTCGGAACTCTTCCATTGTTCTCGGAATTCCGCTGAAGTTTAAAAATGCTTCGGAACTCTTCCATTGTTCTCGGAATTCCGCTGAAGTTTAAAAATGTTTCGGAACTCTTCCATTGTTCTCGGAATTCTGCTGAAGTTTAAAAATGCTTCGGAACTCTTCCATTGTTCTCGGAATTCCGCTGAAGTTTAAAAATGCTTTGGAACTCTTCCATTGTTCTCGGAATTCCGCTGAAGTTTAAAAATGCTTCGGAACTCTTCCATTGTTCTCGGAATTCCGCTGAAGTTTAAAAATGCTTCGGAACTCTTCCATTGTTCTCGGAATTCCGCTGAAGTTTAAAAATGCTTCAGAACTCTTCCATTGTTCTCGAAATTCCGCTGAAGTTTAAAAATGTTTCGGAACTCTTCCATTGTTCTCGGAATTCCGCTGACATATAAAAATGCTTTGGAACTCTTCCATTGTTCTCGGAATTCCGCTGACATATAAAAATGCTTTGGAACTCTTCCATTGTTCTCGGAATTCCGCTGAAGTTTAAAAATGCTTCGGAACACTTCCATTGTTCTCGGAATTCCGCTGAAGTTTAAAAATGCTTCGGAACTCTTCCATTGTTCTCGGAATTCCGCTGAAGTTTAAAAATGCTTCGGAACTCTTCCATTGTTCTCGGAATTCCGCTGAAGTTTAAAAATGCTTCGGAACTCTTCCATTGTTCTCGAAATTCCGCTGAAGTTTAAAAATGTTTCGGAACTCTTCCATTGTTCTCGGAATTCCGCTGAAGTTTAAAAATGTTTCGGAACTCTTCCATTGTTCTCGGAATTCCGCTGAAGTTTAAAAATGCTTCGGAACTCTTCCATTGTTCTCGGAATTCCGCTGAAGTTTAAAAATGTTTCGGAACTCTTCCATTGTTCTCGGAATTCTGCTGAAGTTTAAAAATGCTTCGGAACTCTTTCATTGTTCTCGGAATTCCGCTGAAGTTTAAAAATGCTTTGGAACTCTTCCATTGTTCTCGGAATTCCGCTGAAGTTTAAAAATGTTTCGAAACTCTTTCATTGTTCTCGGAATTCCGCTGAAGTTTAAAAATGTTTCGAAACTCTTTCATTGTTCTCGGAATTCCGCTGAAGTTTAAAAATGCTTCGGAACTCTTCCATTGTTCTCGGAATTCCGCTGACATATAAAAATGCTTTGGAACTCTTCCATTGTTCTCGGAATTCCGCTGAAGTTTAAAAATGCTCCGGAACGCTTCCATTGTTCTCGGAATTCTGCTGAAGTTTAAAGATGCTTCGGAACTTTTCCATTGTTCTCGGAATTCCGCTGAAGTTTAAAAATGCTTCGGAACTCTTCCATTGTTCTCGGAATTCCGCTGAAGTTTAAAAATGCTTCGGAACTCTTCCATTGTTCTCGGAATTCCGCTGAAGTTTAAAAATGTTTCGGAACTCTTCCATTGTTCTCGGAATTCTGCTGAAGTTTAAAAATGCTTCGGAACTCTTTCATTGTTCTCGGAATTCCGCTGAAGTTTAAAAATGCTTTGGAACTCTTCCATTGTTCTCAGAATTCCGCTGAAGTTTAAAAATGCTTCTGAACTCTTCCATTGTTCTCGGAATTACGCTGAAGTTTAAAAATGATTCGGAACTCTTCCATTGTTCTCGGAATTCCGCTGACATATAAAAATGCTTTGGAACTCTTCCATTGTTCTCGGAATTCCGCTGAAGTTTAAAAATGTTTCGGAACTCTTCCATTGTTCTCGGAATTCCGCTGAAGTTTAAAAATGCTTCGGAACTCTTCCATTGTTCTCGGAATTCCGCTGAAGTTTAAAAATGCTTCGGAACTCTTCCATTGTTCTCGGAATTCCGCTGAAGTTTAAAAATGTTTCGAAACTCTTTCATTGTTCTCGGAATTCCGCTGAAGTTTAAAAATGCTTCGGAACTCTTCCATTGTTCTCGGAATTCCGCTGACATATAAAAATGCTTTGGAACTCTTCCATTGTTCTCGGAATTCCGCTGAAGTTTAAAAATGCTTCGGAACACTTCCATTGTTCTCGGAATTCCGCTGAAGTTTAAAAATGCTTCGGAACTCTACCATTGTTCTCGGAATTCCGCTGAAGTTTAAAAATGCTTCGGAACTCTTCCATTGTTCTCGGAATTCCGCTGACATATAAAAATGCTTTGGAACTCTTCCATTGTTCTCGGAATTCCGCTGAAGTTTAAAAATGCTTCGGAACACTTCCATTGTTCTCGGAATTCCGCTGAAGTTTAAAAATGCTTCGGAACTCTTCCATTGTTCTCGGAATTCCGCTGAAGTTTAAAAATGCTTCGGAACTCTTCCATTGTTCTCGGAATACCGCTGAAGTTTAAAAATGCTTCGGAACTCTTCCATTGTTCTCGGAATTCCGCTGAAGTTTAAAAATGCTTCGGAACTCTTCCATTGTTCTCGGAATTCCGCTGACATATAAAAATGCTTTGGAACTCTTCCATTGTTCTCGGAATTCCGCTGAAGTTTAAAAATGCTTCGGAACACTTCCATTGTTCTCGGAATTCCGCTGAAGTTTAAAAATGCTTCGGAACTCTTCCATTGTTCTCGGAATTCCGCTGAAGTTTAAAAATGCTTCGGAACTCTTCCATTGTTCTCGGAATTCCGCTGAAGTTTAAAAATGCTTCGGAACTCTTCCATTGTTCTCGAAATTCCGCTGAAGTTTAAAAATGTTTCGGAACTCTTCCATTGTTCTCGGAATTCCGCTGAAATTTAAAAATGCTTTGGAACTCTTCCATTGTTCTCAGATTTCCACTGAAGTTTAAAAATGCTGTGGAACTCTTCCATTGTTCTCGGAATTCCGCTGAAGTTTAAAAATGCTTCGGAACTCTTCCATTGTTCTCGGAATTCCGCTGAAGTTTAAAAATGCTTCGGAACTCTTCCATTGTTCTCGGAATTCCGCTGAGATATAAAAATGCTTTGGAACTCTTCCATTGCTCTCGGAATTCCGCTGAAGTTTAAAAATGCTTCGGAACACTTCCATTGTTCTCGGAATTCCGCTGAAGTTTAAAAATGCTTCGGAACTCTTCCATTGTTCTCGGAATTCCGCTGAAGTTTAAAAATGCTCCGGAACGCTTCCATTGATTTCTCGGAATTCCGCTGAAGTTTAAAAATGCTCCGGAACGCTTCCATTGTTCTCGGAATTCTGCTGAAGTTTAAAGATGCTTCGGAACTCTACCATTGTTCTCGGAATTCCGCTGAAGTTTAAAAATGCTTCGGAACTCTTCCATTGTTCTCGGAATTCCGCTGAAGTTTAAAAATGCTCCGGAACGCTTCCATTGTTCTCGGAATTCTGCTGAAGTTTAAAGATGCTTCGGAACTTTTCCATTGTTCTCGGAATTCCGCTGAAGTTTAAAAATGCTTCGGAACTCTTCCATTGTTCTCGGAATTCCGCTGACATATAAAAATGCTTTGGAACTCTTCCATTGTTCTCGGAATTCCGCTGAAGTTTAAAAATGCTTCGGAACTCTTCCATTGTTCTCGGAATTCCGCTGAAGTTTAAAAATGCTCCGGAACGCTTCCATTGTTCTCGGAATTCTGCTGAAGTTTAAAGATGCTTCGGAACTTTTCCATTGTTCTCGGAATTCCGCTGAAGTTTAAAAATGCTTCGGAACTCTTCCTTTGTTCTCGGAATTCCGCTGAAGTTTAAAAATGCTTCGGAACTCTTCCATTGTTCTCGGAATTCCGCTGAAGTTTAAAAATGTTTCGGAACTCTTCCATTGTTCTCGGAATTCTGCTGAAGTTTAAAAATGCTTCGGAACTCTTTCATTGTTCTCGGAATTCCGCTGAAGTTTAAAAATGCTTTGGAACTCTTCCATTGTTCTCGGAATTCCGCTGAAGTTTAAAAATGTTTCGAAACTCTTTCATTGTTCTCGGAATTCCGCTGAAGTTTAAAAATGCTTCGGAACTCTTCCATTGTTCTCGGAATTCCGCTGACATATAAAAATGCTTTGGAACTCTTCCATTGTTCTCGGAATTCCGCTGAAGTTTAAAAATGCTCCGGAACGCTTCCATTGTTCTCGGAATTCTGCTGAAGTTTAAAGATGCTTCGGAACTTTTCCATTGTTATCGGAATTCCGCTGAAGTTTAAAAATGCTTCGGAACTCTTCCATTGTTCTCGGAATTCCGCTGAAGTTTAAAAATGCTTCGGAACTCTTCCATTGTTCTCGGAATTCCGCTGAAGTTTAAAAATGTTTCGGAACTCTTCCATTGTTCTCGGAATTCTGCTGAAGTTTAAAAATGCTTCGGAACTCTTTCATTGTTCTCGGAATTCCGCTGAAGTTTAAAAATGCTTTGGAACTCTTCCATTGTTCTCGGAATTCCGCTGAAGTTTAAAAATGCTTCTGAACTCTTCCATTGTTCTCGGAATTCCGCTGAAGTTTAAAAATGCTTCGGAACACTTCCATTGTTCTCGGAATTCCGCTGGAGTTTAAAAATGCTTCGGAACTCTTCCATTGTTCTCGGAATTCCGCTGAAGTTTAAAAATGCTCCGGAACGCTTCCATTGTTCTCGGAATTCCGCTGAAGTTTAAAAATGCTCCGGAACGCTTCCATTGTTCTCGGAATTCTGCTGAAGTTTAAAGATGCTTCGGAACTCTACCATTGTTCTCGGAATTCCGCTGAAGTTTAAAAATGCTTCGGAACTCTTCCATTGTTCTCGGAATTCCGCTGAAGTTTAAAAATGCTCCGGAACGCTTCCATTGTTCTCGGAATTCTGCTGAAGTTTAAAGATGCTTCGGAACTTTTCCATTGTTCTCGGAATTCCGCTGAAGTTTAAAAATGCTTCGGAACTCTTCCATTGTTCTCGGAATTCCGCTGAAGTTTAAAAATGCTTCGGAACTCTTCCATTGTTCTCGGAATTCCGCTGAAGTTTAAAAATGCTTCGGAACTCTTCCATTGTTCTCGGAATTCCGCTGAAGTTTAAAAATGCTTCGGAACTCTTCCATTGTTCTCGGAATTCCGCTGAAGTTTAAAAATGCTTCAGAACTCTTCCATTGTTCTCGAAATTCCGCTGAAGTTTAAAAATGTTTCGGAACTCTTCCATTGTTCTCGGAATTCCGCTGACATATAAAAATGCTTTGGAACTCTTCCATTGTTCTCGGAATTCCGCTGAAGTTTAAAAATGCTTTGGAACACTTCCATTGTTCTCGGAATTCCGCTGAAGTTTAAAAATGCTTCGGAACTCTTCCATTGTTCTCGGAATTCCGCTGAAGTTTAAAAATGCTCCGGAACGCTTCCATTTTTCTCGGAATTCTGCTGAAGTTTAAAGATGCTTCGGAACTTTTCCATTGTTCTCGGAATTCCGCTGAAGTTTAAAAATGCTTCGGAACTCTTCCATTGTTCTTGGAATTCCGCTGAAGTTTAAAAATGCTTCGGAACTCTTCCATTGTTCTCGGAATTTCGCTGAAGTTTAAAAATGTTTCGGAACACTTCCATTGTTCTCGGAATTCTGCTGAAGTTTAAAAATGCTTCGGAACTCTTTCATTGTTCTCGGAATTCCGCTGTAGTTTAAAAATGCTTTGGAACTCTTCCATTGTTCTCGGAATTCCGCTGAAGTTTAAAAATGTTTCGAAACTCTTTCATTGTTCTCGGAATTCCGCTGAAGTTTAAAAATGCTTCGGAACTCTTCCATTGTTCTCGGAATTCCGCTGAAGTTTAAAAATGCTTCGGAACTCTTCCATTGTTCTCGGAATTCCGCTGAAGTTTAAAAATGTTTCGGAACTCTTCCATTGTTCTTGGAATTCCGCTGAAGTTTAAAAATGCTTCGGAACTCTTCCATTGTTCTCGGAATTTCGCTGAAGTTTAAAAATGTTTCGGAACACTTCCATTGTTCTCGGAATTCTGCTGAAGTTTAAAAATGCTTCGGAACTCTTTCATTGTTCTCGGAATTCCGCTGAAGTTTAAAAATGCTTTGGAACTCTTCCATTGTTCTCGGAATTCCGCTGAAGTTTAAAAATGCTTCTGAACTCTTCCATTGTTCTCGGAATTCCGCTGAAGTTTAAAAATGCTTCGGAACACTTCCATTGTTCTCGGAATTCCGCTGGAGTTTAAAAATGCTTCGGAACTCTTCCATTGTTCTCGGAATTCCGCTGAAGTTTAAAAATGCTCCGGAACGCTTCCATTGTTCTCGGAATTCCGCTGAAGTTTAAAAATGCTCCGGAACGCTTCCATTGTTCTCGGAATTCTGCTGAAGTTTAAAGATGCTTCGGAACTCTACCATTGTTCTCGGAATTCCGCTGAAGTTTAAAAATGCTTCGGAACTCTTCCATTGTTCTCGGAATTCCGCTGAAGTTTAAAAATGCTCCGGAACGCTTCCATTGTTCTCGGAATTCTGCTGAAGTTTAAAGATGCTTCGGAACTTTTCCATTGTTCTCGGAATTCCGCTGAAGTTTAAAAATGCTTCGGAACTCTTCCATTGTTCTCGGAATTCCGCTGAAGTTTAAAAATGCTTTGGAACTCTTCCATTGTTCTCGGAATTCCGCTGAAGTTTAAAAATGCTTCGGAACTCTTCCATTGTTCTCGGAATTCCGCTGAAGTTTAAAAATGCTTCGGAACTCTTCCATTGTTCTCGGAATTCCGCTGAAGTTTAAAAATGCTTCAGAACTCTTCCATTGTTCTCGAAATTCCGCTGAAGTTTAAAAATGTTTCGGAACTCTTCCATTGTTCTCGGAATTCCGCTGACATATAAAAATGCTTTGGAACTCTTCCATTGTTCTCGGAATTCCGCTGACATATAAAAATGCTTTGGAACTCTTCCATTGTTCTCGGAATTCCGCTGAAGTTTAAAAATGCTTCGGAACACTTCCATTGTTCTCGGAATTCCGCTGAAGTTTAAAAATGCTTCGGAACTCTTCCATTGTTCTCGGAATTCCGCTGAAGTTTAAAAATGCTTCGGAACTCTTCCATTGTTCTCGGAATTCCGCTGAAGTTTAAAAATGCTTCGGAACTCTTCCATTGTTCTCGAAATTCCGCTGAAGTTTAAAAATGTTTCGGAACTCTTCCATTGTTCTCGGAATTCCGCTGAAATTTAAAAATGCTTTGGAACTCTTCCATTGTTCTCAGATTTCCACTGAAGTTTAAAAATGCTGTGGAACTCTTCCATTGTTCTCGGAATTCCGCTGAAGTTTAAAAATGCTTCGGAACTCTTCCATTGTTCTCGGAATTCCGCTGAAGTTTAAAAATGCTTCGGAACTCTTCCATTGTTCTCGGAATTCCGCTGAGATATAAAAATGCTTTGGAACTCTTCCATTGCTCTCGGAATTCCGCTGAAGTTTAAAAATGCTTCGGAACACTTCCATTGTTCTCGGAATTCCGCTGAAGTTTAAAAATGCTTCGGAACTCTTCCATTGTTCTCGGAATTCCGCTGAAGTTTAAAAATGCTCCGGAACGCTTCCATTGTTCTCGGAATTCCGCTGAAGTTTAAAAATGCTCCGGAACGCTTCCATTGTTCTCGGAATTCTGCTGAAGTTTAAAGATGCTTCGGAACTCTACCATTGTTCTCGGAATTCCGCTGAAGTTTAAAAATGCTTCGGAACTCTTCCATTGTTCTCGGAATTCCGCTGAAGTTTAAAAATGCTCCGGAACGCTTCCATTGTTCTCGGAATTCTGCTGAAGTTTAAAGATGCTTCGGAACTTTTCCATTGTTCTCGGAATTCCGCTGAAGTTTAAAAATGCTTCGGAACTCTTCCATTGTTCTCGGAATTCCGCTGACATATAAAAATGCTTTGGAACTCTTCCATTGTTCTCGGAATTCCGCTGAAGTTTAAAAATGCTTCGGAACTCTTCCATTGTTCTCGGAATTCCGCTGAAGTTTAAAAATGCTCCGGAACGCTTCCATTGTTCTCGGAATTCTGCTGAAGTTTAAAGATGCTTCGGAACTTTTCCATTGTTCTCGGAATTCCGCTGAAGTTTAAAAATGCTTCGGAACTCTTCCTTTGTTCTCGGAATTCCGCTGAAGTTTAAAAATGCTTCGGAACTCTTCCATTGTTCTCGGAATTCCGCTGAAGTTTAAAAATGCTTCGGAACTCTTCCATTGTTCTCGGAATTCCGCTGAAGTTTAAAAATGCTTTGGAACTCTTCCATTGTTCTCGGAATTCCGCTGAAGTTTAAAAATGCTTCGGAACTCTTCCATTGTTCTCGGAATTCCGCTGAAGTTTAAAAATGCTTCGGAACTCTTCCATTGTTCTCGGAATTCCGCTGAAGTTTAAAAATGCTTCAGAACTCTTCCATTGTTCTCGAAATTCCGCTGAAGTTTAAAAATGTTTCGGAACTCTTCCATTGTTCTCGGAATTCCGCTGACATATAAAAATGCTTTGGAACTCTTCCATTGTTCTCGGAATTCCGCTGACATATAAAAATGCTTTGGAACTCTTCCATTGTTCTCGGAATTCCGCTGAAGTTTAAAAATGCTTCGGAACACTTCCATTGTTCTCGGAATTCCGCTGAAGTTTAAAAATGCTTCGGAACTCTTCCATTGTTCTCGGAATTCCGCTGAAGTTTAAAAATGCTTCGGAACTCTTCCATTGTTCTCGGAATTCCGCTGAAGTTTAAAAATGCTTCGGAACTCTTCCATTGTTCTCGAAATTCCGCTGAAGTTTAAAAATGTTTCGGAACTCTTCCATTGTTCTCGGAATTCCGCTGAAATTTAAAAATGCTTTGGAACTCTTCCATTGTTCTCAGATTTCCACTGAAGTTTAAAAATGCTGTGGAACTCTTCCATTGTTCTCGGAATTCCGCTGAAGTTTAAAAATGCTTCGGAACTCTTCCATTGTTCTCGGAATTCCGCTGAAGTTTAAAAATGCTTCGGAACTCTTCCATTGTTCTCGGAATTCCGCTGAGATATAAAAATGCTTTGGAACTCTTCCATTGCTCTCGGAATTCCGCTGAAGTTTAAAAATGCTTCGGAACACTTCCATTGTTCTCGGAATTCCGCTGAAGTTTAAAAATGCTTCGGAACTCTTCCATTGTTCTCGGAATTCCGCTGAAGTTTAAAAATGCTCCGGAACGCTTCCATTGTTCTCGGAATTCCGCTGAAGTTTAAAAATGCTCCGGAACGCTTCCATTGTTCTCGGAATTCTGCTGAAGTTTAAAGATGCTTCGGAACTCTACCATTGTTCTCGGAATTCCGCTGAAGTTTAAAAATGCTTCGGAACTCTTCCATTGTTCTCGGAATTCCGCTGAAGTTTAAAAATGCTCCGGAACGCTTCCATTGTTCTCGGAATTCTGCTGAAGTTTAAAGATGCTTCGGAACTTTTCCATTGTTCTCGGAATTCCGCTGAAGTTTAAAAATGCTTCGGAACTCTTCCATTGTTCTCGGAATTCCGCTGACATATAAAAATGCTTTGGAACTCTTCCATTGTTCTCGGAATTCCGCTGAAGTTTAAAAATGCTTCGGAACTCTTCCATTGTTCTCGGAATTCCGCTGAAGTTTAAAAATGCTCCGGAACGCTTCCATTGTTCTCGGAATTCTGCTGAAGTTTAAAGATGCTTCGGAACTTTTCCATTGTTCTCGGAATTCCGCTGAAGTTTAAAAATGCTTCGGAACTCTTCCTTTGTTCTCGGAATTCCGCTGAAGTTTAAAAATGCTTCGGAACTCTTCCATTGTTCTCGGAATTCCGCTGAAGTTTAAAAATGTTTCGGAACTCTTCCATTGTTCTCGGAATTCTGCTGAAGTTTAAAAATGCTTCGGAACTCTTTCATTGTTCTCGGAATTCCGCTGAAGTTTAAAAATGCTTTGGAACTCTTCCATTGTTCTCGGAATTCCGCTGAAGTTTAAAAATGTTTCGAAACTCTTTCATTGTTCTCGGAATTCCGCTGAAGTTTAAAAATGCTTCGGAACTCTTCCATTGTTCTCGGAATTCCGCTGACATATAAAAATGCTTTGGAACTCTTCCATTGTTCTCGGAATTCCGCTGAAGTTTAAAAATGCTCCGGAACGCTTCCATTGTTCTCGGAATTCTGCTGAAGTTTAAAGATGCTTCGGAACTTTTCCATTGTTATCGGAATTCCGCTGAAGTTTAAAAATGCTTCGGAACTCTTCCATTGTTCTCGGAATTCCGCTGAAGTTTAAAAATGCTTCGGAACTCTTCCATTGTTCTCGGAATTCCGCTGAAGTTTAAAAATGTTTCGGAACTCTTCCATTGTTCTCGGAATTCTGCTGAAGTTTAAAAATGCTTCGGAACTCTTTCATTGTTCTCGGAATTCCGCTGAAGTTTAAAAATGCTTTGGAACTCTTCCATTGTTCTCGGAATTCCGCTGAAGTTTAAAAATGCTTCTGAACTCTTCCATTGTTCTCGGAATTCCGCTGAAGTTTAAAAATGCTTCGGAACACTTCCATTGTTCTCGGAATTCCGCTGGAGTTTAAAAATGCTTCGGAACTCTTCCATTGTTCTCGGAATTCCGCTGAAGTTTAAAAATGCTCCGGAACGCTTCCATTGTTCTCGGAATTCCGCTGAAGTTTAAAAATGCTCCGGAACGCTTCCATTGTTCTCGGAATTCTGCTGAAGTTTAAAGATGCTTCGGAACTCTACCATTGTTCTCGGAATTCCGCTGAAGTTTAAAAATGCTTCGGAACTCTTCCATTGTTCTCGGAATTCCGCTGAAGTTTAAAAATGCTCCGGAACGCTTCCATTGTTCTCGGAATTCTGCTGAAGTTTAAAGATGCTTCGGAACTTTTCCATTGTTCTCGGAATTCCGCTGAAGTTTAAAAATGCTTCGGAACTCTTCCATTGTTCTCGGAATTCCGCTGAAGTTTAAAAATGCTTCGGAACTCTTCCATTGTTCTCGGAATTCCGCTGAAGTTTAAAAATGCTTCGGAACTCTTCCATTGTTCTCGGAATTCCGCTGAAGTTTAAAAATGCTTCGGAACTCTTCCATTGTTCTCGGAATTCCGCTGAAGTTTAAAAATGCTTCAGAACTCTTCCATTGTTCTCGAAATTCCGCTGAAGTTTAAAAATGTTTCGGAACTCTTCCATTGTTCTCGGAATTCCGCTGACATATAAAAATGCTTTGGAACTCTTCCATTGTTCTCGGAATTCCGCTGAAGTTTAAAAATGCTTTGGAACACTTCCATTGTTCTCGGAATTCCGCTGAAGTTTAAAAATGCTTCGGAACTCTTCCATTGTTCTCGGAATTCCGCTGAAGTTTAAAAATGCTCCGGAACGCTTCCATTTTTCTCGGAATTCTGCTGAAGTTTAAAGATGCTTCGGAACTTTTCCATTGTTCTCGGAATTCCGCTGAAGTTTAAAAATGCTTCGGAACTCTTCCATTGTTCTTGGAATTCCGCTGAAGTTTAAAAATGCTTCGGAACTCTTCCATTGTTCTCGGAATTTCGCTGAAGTTTAAAAATGTTTCGGAACACTTCCATTGTTCTCGGAATTCTGCTGAAGTTTAAAAATGCTTCGGAACTCTTTCATTGTTCTCGGAATTCCGCTGTAGTTTAAAAATGCTTTGGAACTCTTCCATTGTTCTCGGAATTCCGCTGAAGTTTAAAAATGTTTCGAAACTCTTTCATTGTTCTCGGAATTCCGCTGAAGTTTAAAAATGCTTCGGAACTCTTCCATTGTTCTCGGAATTCCGCTGAAGTTTAAAAATGCTTCGGAACTCTTCCATTGTTCTCGGAATTCCGCTGAAGTTTAAAAATGTTTCGGAACTCTTCCATTGTTCTTGGAATTCCGCTGAAGTTTAAAAATGCTTCGGAACTCTTCCATTGTTCTCGGAATTTCGCTGAAGTTTAAAAATGTTTCGGAACACTTCCATTGTTCTCGGAATTCTGCTGAAGTTTAAAAATGCTTCGGAACTCTTTCATTGTTCTCGGAATTCCGCTGAAGTTTAAAAATGCTTTGGAACTCTTCCATTGTTCTCGGAATTCCGCTGAAGTTTAAAAATGCTTCTGAACTCTTCCATTGTTCTCGGAATTCCGCTGAAGTTTAAAAATGCTTCGGAACACTTCCATTGTTCTCGGAATTCCGCTGGAGTTTAAAAATGCTTCGGAACTCTTCCATTGTTCTCGGAATTCCGCTGAAGTTTAAAAATGCTCCGGAACGCTTCCATTGTTCTCGGAATTCCGCTGAAGTTTAAAAATGCTCCGGAACGCTTCCATTGTTCTCGGAATTCTGCTGAAGTTTAAAGATGCTTCGGAACTCTACCATTGTTCTCGGAATTCCGCTGAAGTTTAAAAATGCTTCGGAACTCTTCCATTGTTCTCGGAATTCCGCTGAAGTTTAAAAATGCTCCGGAACGCTTCCATTGTTCTCGGAATTCTGCTGAAGTTTAAAGATGCTTCGGAACTTTTCCATTGTTCTCGGAATTCCGCTGAAGTTTAAAAATGCTTCGGAACTCTTCCATTGTTCTCGGAATTCCGCTGAAGTTTAAAAATGCTTTGGAACTCTTCCATTGTTCTCGGAATTCCGCTGAAGTTTAAAAATGCTTCGGAACTCTTCCATTGTTCTCGGAATTCCGCTGAAGTTTAAAAATGCTTCGGAACTCTTCCATTGTTCTCGGAATTCCGCTGAAGTTTAAAAATGCTTCAGAACTCTTCCATTGTTCTCGAAATTCCGCTGAAGTTTAAAAATGTTTCGGAACTCTTCCATTGTTCTCGGAATTCCGCTG
Organism: Phyllobates terribilis; assembly: GCF_046119375.1. Lineage (NCBI taxonomy): Eukaryota > Metazoa > Chordata > Amphibia > Anura > Dendrobatidae > Phyllobates > Phyllobates terribilis. The sequence goes on from NW_027363314.1 coordinate 626,104, forward strand.
ACATATAAAAATGCTTTGGAACTCTTCCATTGTTCTCGGAATTCCGCTGAAGTTTAAAAATGCTTCGGAACACTTCCATTGTTCTCGGAATTCCGCTGAAGTTTAAAAATGCTTCGGAACTCTTCCATTGTTCTCGGAATTCCGCTGAAGTTTAAAAATGCTCCGGAACGCTTCCATTGTTCTCGGAATTCTGCTGAAGTTTAAAGATGCTTCGGAACTTTTCCATTGTTCTCGGAATTCCGCTGAAGTTTAAAAATGCTTCGGAACTCTTCCATTGTTCTCGGAATTCCGCTGAAGTTTAAAAATGCTTCGGAACTCTTCCATTGTTCTCGGAATTCCGCTGAAGTTTAAAAATGTTTCGGAACTCTTCCATTGTTCTCGGAATTCCGCTGAAGTTTAAAAATGCTTCGGAACTCTTCCATTGTTCTCGGAATTCCGCTGAAGTTTAAAAATGTTTCGGAACTCTTCCATTGTTCTCGGAATTCTGCTGAAGTTTAAAAATGCTTCGGAACTCTTTCATTGTTCTCGGAATTCCGCTGAAGTTTAAAAATGCTTTGGAACTCTTCCATTGTTCTCGGAATTCCGCTGAAGTTTAAAAATGTTTCGAAACTCTTTCATTGTTCTCGGAATTCCGCTGAAGTTTAAAAATGCTTCGGAACTCTTCCATTGTTCTCGGAATTCCGCTGACATATAAAAATGCTTTGGAACTCTTCCATTGTTCTCGGAATTCCGCTGAAGTTTAAAAATGCTCCGGAACGCTTCCATTGTTCTCGGAATTCTGCTGAAGTTTAAAGATGCTTCGGAACTTTTCCATTGTTCTCGGAATTCCGCTGAAGTTTAAAAATGCTTCGGAACTCTTCCATTGTTCTCGGAATTCCGCTGAAGTTTAAAAATGCTTCGGAACTCTTCCATTGTTCTCGGAATTCCGCTGAAGTTTAAAAATGTTTCGGAACTCTTCCATTGTTCTCGGAATTCTGCTGAAGTTTAAAAATGCTTCGGAACTCTTTCATTGTTCTCGGAATTCCGCTGAAGTTTAAAAATGCTTTGGAACTCTTCCATTGTTCTCGGAATTCCGCTGAAGTTTAAAAATGCTTCGGAACTCTTCCATTGTTCTCGGAATTACGCTGAAGTTTAAAAATGATTCGGAACTCTTCCATTGTTCTCGGAATTCCGCTGACATATAAAAATGCTTTGGAACTCTTCCATTGTTCTCGGAATTCCGCTGAAGTTTAAAAATGTTTCGGAACTCTTCCATTGTTCTCGGAATTCCGCTGAAGTTTAAAAATGCTTCGGAACTCTTCCATTGTTCTCGGAATTCCGCTGAAGTTTAAAAATGCTTCGGAACTCTTCCATTGTTCTCGAAATTCCGCTGAAGTTTAAAAATGTTTCGGAACTCTTCCATTGTTCTCGGAATTCCGCTGACATATAAAAATGCTTTGGAACTCTTCCATTGTTCTCGGAATTCCGCTGAAGTTTAAAAATGCTTCGGAACACTTCCATTGTTCTCGGAATTCCGCTGAAGTTTAAAAATGCTTCGGAACTCTTCCATTGTTCTCGGAATTCCGCTGAAGTTTAAAAATGCTCCGGAACGCTTCCATTGTTCTCGGAATTCTGCTGAAGTTTAAAGATGCTTCGGAACTTTTCCATTGTTCTCGGAATTCCGCTGAAGTTTAAAAATGCTTCGGAACTCTTCCATTGTTCTCGGAATTCCGCTGAAGTTTAAAAATGCTTCGGAACTCTTCCATTGTTCTCGGAATTCCGCTGAAGTTTAAAAATGTTTCGGAACTCTTCCATTGTTCTCGGAATTCCGCTGAAGTTTAAAAATGCTTCGGAACTCTTCCATTGTTCTCGGAATTCCGCTGAAGTTTAAAAATGTTTCGGAACTCTTCCATTGTTCTCGGAATTCTGCTGAAGTTTAAAAATGCTTCGGAACTCTTTCATTGTTCTCGGAATTCCGCTGAAGTTTAAAAATGCTTTGGAACTCTTCCATTGTTCTCGGAATTCCGCTGAAGTTTAAAAATGTTTCGAAACTCTTTCATTGTTCTCGGAATTCCGCTGAAGTTTAAAAATGCTTCGGAACTCTTCCATTGTTCTCGGAATTCCGCTGACATATAAAAATGCTTTGGAACTCTTCCATTGTTCTCGGAATTCCGCTGAAGTTTAAAAATGCTCCGGAACGCTTCCATTGTTCTCGGAATTCTGCTGAAGTTTAAAGATGCTTCGGAACTTTTCCATTGTTCTCGGAATTCCGCTGAAGTTTAAAAATGCTTCGGAACTCTTCCATTGTTCTCGGAATTCCGCTGAAGTTTAAAAATGCTTCGGAACTCTTCCATTGTTCTCGGAATTCCGCTTAAGTTTAAAAATGTTTCGGAACTCTTCCATTGTTCTCGGAATTCTGCTGAAGTTTAAAAATGCTTCGGAACTCTTTCATTGTTCTCGGAATTCCGCTGAAGTTTAAAAATGCTTTGGAACTCTTCCATTGTTCTCGGAATTCCGCTGAAGTTTAAAAATGCTTCTGAACTCTTCCATTGTTCTCGGAATTACGCTGAAGTTTAAAAATGATTCGGAACTCTTCCATTGTTCTCGGAATTCCGCTGACATATAAAAATGCTTTGGAACTCTTCCATTGTTCTCGGAATTCCGCTGAAGTTTAAAAATGTTTCGGAACTCTTCCATTGTTCTCGGAATTCCGCTGAAGTTTAAAAATGCTTCGGAACTCTTCCATTGTTCTCGGAATTCCGCTGAAGTTTAAAAATGCTTCGGAACTCTTCCATTGTTCTCGGAATTCCGCTGAAGTTTAAAAATGTTTCGAAACTCTTTCATTGTTCTCGGAATTCCGCTGAAGTTTAAAAATGCTTCGGAACTCTTCCATTGTTCTCGGAATTCCGCTGAAGTTTAAAAATGCTTCGGAACTCTTCCATTGTTCTCGGAATTCCGCTGAAGTTTAAAAATGTTTCGGAACTCTTCCATTGTTCTCGGAATTCTGCTGAAGTTTAAAAATGCTCCGGAACGCTTCCATTGTTCTCGGAATTCTGCTGAAGTTTAAAGATGCTTCGGAACTTTTCCATTGTTCTCGGAATTCCGCTGAAGTTTAAAAATGCTTCGGAACTCTTCCATTGTTCTCGGAATTCCGCTGAAGTTTAAAAATGCTTCGGAACTCTTCCATTGTTCTCGGAATTCCGCTGAAGTTTAAAAATGTTTCGGAACTCTTCCATTGTTCTCGGAATTCCGCTGAAGTTTAAAAATGCTTCGGAACTCTTCCATTGTTCTCGGAATTCCGCTGAAGTTTAAAAATGTTTCGGAACTCTTCCATTGTTCTCGGAATTCTGCTGAAGTTTAAAAATGCTTCGGAACTCTTTCATTGTTCTCGGAATTCCGCTGAAGTTTAAAAATGCTTTGGAACTCTTCCATTGTTCTCGGAATTCCGCTGAAGTTTAAAAATGTTTCGAAACTCTTTCATTGTTCTCGGAATTCCGCTGAAGTTTAAAAATGCTTCGGAACTCTTCCATTGTTCTCGGAATTCCGCTGACATATAAAAATGCTTTGGAACTCTTCCATTGTTCTCGGAATTCCGCTGAAGTTTAAAAATGCTCCGGAACGCTTCCATTGTTCTCGGAATTCTGCTGAAGTTTAAAGATGCTTCGGAACTTTTCCATTGTTCTCGGAATTCCGCTGAAGTTTAAAAATGCTTCGGAACTCTTCCATTGTTCTCGGAATTCCGCTGAAGTTTAAAAATGCTTCGGAACTCTTCCATTGTTCTCGGAATTCCGCTGAAGTTTAAAAATGTTTCGGAACTCTTCCATTGTTCTCGGAATTCTGCTGAAGTTTAAAAATGCTTCGGAACTCTTTCATTGTTCTCGGAATTCCGCTGAAGTTTAAAAATGCTTTGGAACTCTTCCATTGTTCTCGGAATTCCGCTGAAGTTTAAAAATGCTTCTGAACTCTTCCATTGTTCTCGGATTTACGCTGAAGTTTAAAAATGATTCGGAACTCTTCCATTGTTCTCGGAATTCCGCTGACATATAAAAATGCTTTGGAACTCTTCCATTGTTCTCGGAATTCCGCTGAAGTTTAAAAATGTTTCGGAACTCTTCCATTGTTCTCGGAATTCCGCTGAAGTTTAAAAATGCTTCGGAACTCTTCCATTGTTCTCGGAATTCCGCTGAAGTTTAAAAATGCTTCGGAACTCTTCCATTGTTCTCGGAATTCCGCTGAAGTTTAAAAATGTTTCGAAACTCTTTCATTGTTCTCGGAATTCCGCTGAAGTTTAAAAATGCTTCGGAACTCTTCCATTGTTCTCGGAATTCCGCTGAAGTTTAAAAATGCTTCGGAACTCTTCCATTGTTCTCGGAATTCCGCTGAAGTTTAAAAATGTTTCGGAACTCTTCCATTGTTCTCGGAATTCTGCTGAAGTTTAAAAATGCTTCGGAACTCTTTCATTGTTCTTGGAATTCCGCTGAAGTTTAAAAATGCTTTGGAACTCTTCCATTGTTCTCGGAATTCCGCTGAAGTTTAAAAATGCTTCTGAACTCTTCCATTGTTCTCGGAATTACGCTGAAGTTTAAAAATGATTCGGAACTCTTCCATTGTTCTCGGAATTCCGCTGACATATAAAAATGCTTTGGAACTCTTCCATTGTTCTCGGAATTCCGCTGAAGTTTAAAAATGTTTCGGAACTCTTCCATTGTTCTCGGAATTCCGCTGAAGTTTAAAAATGCTTCGGAACTCTTCCATTGTTCTCGGAATTCCGCTGAAGTTTAAAAATGCTTCGGAACTCTTCCATTGTTCTCGGAATTCCGCTGACATATAAAAATGCTTTGGAACTCTTCCATTGTTCTCGGAATTCCGCTGACATATAAAAATGCTTTGGAACTCTTCCATTGCTCTCGGAATTCCGCTGAAGTTTAAAAATGCTTCGGAACACTTCCATTGTTCTCGGAATTCCGCTGAAGTTTAAAGATGCTTCGGAACTCTACCATTGTTCTCGGAATTCCGCTGAAGTTTAAAAATGCTTCGGAACTCTTCCATTGTTCTCGGAATTCCGCTGAAGTTTAAAAATGCTCCGGAACGCTTCCATTGTTCTCGGAATTCTGCTGAAGTTTAAAGATGCTTCGGAACTTTTCCATTGTTCTCGGAATTCCGCTGAAGTTTAAAAATGCTTCGGAACTCTTCCATTGTTCTCGGAATTCCGCTGAAGTTTAAAAATGCTTCGGAACTCTTCCATTGTTCTCGGAATTCCGCTGAAGTTTAAAAATGCTTCGGAACTCTTCCATTGTTCTCGGAATTCCGCTGAAGTTTAAAAATGCTTCGGAACTCTTCCATTGTTCTCGGAATTCCGCTGAAGTTTAAAAATGCTTCAGAACTCTTCCATTGTTCTCGAAATTCCGCTGAAGTTTAAAAATGTTTCGGAACTCTTCCATTGTTCTCGGAATTCCGCTGACATATAAAAATGCTTTGGAACTCTTCCATTGTTCTCGGAATTCCGCTGAAGTTTAAAAATGCTTCGGAACACTTCCATTGTTCTCGGAATTCCGCTGAAGTTTAAAAATGCTTCGGAACTCTTCCATTGTTCTCGGAATTCCGCTGAAGTTTAAAAATGCTCCGGAACGCTTCCATTGTTCTCGGAATTCTGCTGAAGTTTAAAGATGCTTCGGAACTTTTCCATTGTTCTCGGAATTCCGCTGAAGTTTAAAAATGCTTCGGAACTCTTCCATTGTTCTCGGAATTCCGCTGAAGTTTAAAAATGCTTCGGAACTCTTCCATTGTTCTCGGAATTCCGCTGAAGTTTAAAAATGTTTCGGAACTCTTCCATTGTTCTCGGAATTCCGCTGAAGTCTAACAATGCTTCGGAACTCTTCCATTGTTCTCGGAATTCCGCTGAAGTTTAAAAATGTTTCGGAACTCTTCCATTGTTCTCGGAATTCTGCTGAAGTTTAAAAATGCTTCGGAACTCTTTCATTGTTCTCGGAATTCCGCTGAAGTTTAAAAATGCTTTGGAACTCTTCCATTGTTCTCGGAATTCCGCTGAAGTTTAAAAATGTTTCGAAACTCTTTCATTGTTCTCGGAATTCCGCTGAAGTTTAAAAATGCTTCGGAACTCTTCCATTGTTCTCGGAATTCCGCTGACATATAAAAATGCTTTGGAACTCTTCCATTGTTCTCGGAATTCCGCTGAAGTTTAAAAATGCTCCGGAACGCTTCCATTGTTCTCGGAATTCTGCTGAAGTTTAAAGATGCTTCGGAACTTTTCCATTGTTCTCGGAATTCCGCTGAAGTTTAAAAATGCTTCGGAACTCTTCCATTGTTCTCGGAATTCCGCTGAAGTTTAAAAATGCTTCGGAACTCTTCCATTGTTCTCGGAATTCCGCTGAAGTTTAAAAATGTTTCGGAACTCTTCCATTGTTCTCGGAATTCTGCTGAAGTTTAAAAATGCTTCGGAACTCTTTCATTGTTCTCGGAATTCCGCTGAAGTTTAAAAATGCTTTGGAACTCTTCCATTGTTCTCGGAATTCCGCTGAAGTTTAAAAATGCTTCTGAACTCTTCCATTGTTCTCGGAATTACGCTGAAGTTTAAAAATGATTCGGAACTCTTCCATTGTTCTCGGAATTCCGCTGACATATAAAAATGCTTTGGAACTCTTCCATTGTTCTCGGAATTCCGCTGAAGTTTAAAAATGTTTCGGAACTCTTCCATTGTTCTCGGAATTCCGCTGAAGTTTAAAAATGCTTCGGAACTCTTCCATTGTTCTCGGAATTCCGCTGAAGTTTAAAAATGCTTCGGAACTCTTCCATTGTTCTCGGAATTCCGCTGAAGTTTAAAAATGTTTCGAAACTCTTTCATTGTTCTCGGAATTCCGCTGAAGTTTAAAAATGCTTCGGAACTCTTCCATTGTTCTCGGAATTCCGCTGACATATAAAAATGCTTTGGAACTCTTCCATTGTTCTCGGAATTCCGCTGAAGTTTAAAAATGCTTCGGAACACTTCCATTGTTCTCGGAATTCCGCTGAAGTTTAAAAATGCTTCGGAACTCTTCCATTGTTCTCGGAATTCCGCTGAAGTTTAAAAATGCTTCGGAACTCTTCCATTGTTCTCGGAATACCGCTGAAGTTTAAAAATGCTTCGGAACTCTTCCATTGTTCTCGGAATTCCGCTGAAGTTTAAAAATGCTTCGGAACTCTTCCATTGTTCTCGGAATTCCGCTGACATATAAAAATGGTTTGGAACTCTTCCATTGTTCTCGGAATTCCGCTGAAGTTTAAAAATGCTTCGGAACACTTCCATTGTTCTCGGAATTCCGCTGAAGTTTAAAAATGCTTCGGAACTCTTCCATTGTTCTCGGAATTCCGCTGAAGTTTAAAAATGCTTCGGAACTCTTCCATTGTTCTCGGAATTCCGCTGAAGTTTAAAAATGCTTCGGAACTCTTCCATTGTTCTCGGAATTCCGCTGAAGTTTAAAAATGCTTCGGAACTCTTCCATTGTTCTCGAAATTCCGCTGAAGTTTAAAAATGTTTCGGAACTCTTCCATTGTTCTCGGAATTCTGCTGAAGTTTAAAAATGCTTCGGAACTCTTTCATTGTTCTCGGAATTCCGCTGAAGTTTAAAAATGCTTCTGAACTCTTCCATTGTTCTCGGAATTCCGCTGAAGTTTAAAAATGATTCGGAACTCTTCCATTGTTCTCGGAATTCCGCTGACATATAAAAATGCTTTGGAACTCTTTCATTGTTCTCGGAATTCCGCTGAAGTTTAAAAATCTTTCGGGACTCTTCCATTGTTCTCGGAATTCCGCTGAAGTTTAAAAATGCTTCGGAACTCTTCCATTGTTCTCGGAATTCCGCTGAAGTTTAAAAATGCTTCGGAACTCTTCCATTGTTCTCGGAATTCCGCTGAAGTTTAAAAATGTTTCGAAACTCTTTCATTGTTCTCGGAATTCCGCTGAAGTTTAAAAATGCTTCGGAACTCTTCCATTGTTCTCGGAATTCCGCTGAAGTTTAAAAATGCTTCGGAACTCTTCCATTGTTCTCGGAATTCCGCTGAAGTTTAAAAATGTTTCGGAACTCTTCCATTGTTCTCGGAATTCCGCTGAAGTCTAAAAATGCTTCGGAACTCTTCCATTGTTCTCGGAATTCCGCTGAAGTTTAAAAATGTTTCGGAACTCTTCCATTGTTCTCGGAATTCTGCTGAAGTTTAAAAATGCTTCGGAACTCTTTCATTGTTCTCGGAATTCCGCTGAAGTTTAAAAATGCTTTGGAACTCTTCCATTGTTCTCGGAATTCCGCTGAAGTTTAAAAATGTTTCGAAACTCTTTCATTGTTCTCGGAATTCCGCTGAAGTTTAAAAATGCTTCGGAACTCTTCCATTGTTCTCGGAATTCCGCTGACATATAAAAATGCTTTGGAACTCTTCCATTGTTCTCGGAATTCCGCTGAAGTTTAAAAATGCTCCGGAACGCTTCCATTGTTCTCGGAATTCTGCTGAAGTTTAAAGATGCTTCGGAACTTTTCCATTGTTCTCGGAATTCCGCTGAAGTTTAAAAATGCTTCGGAACTCTTCCATTGTTCTCGGAATTCCGCTGAAGTTTAAAAATGCTTCGGAACTCTTCCATTGTTCTCGGAATTCCGCTGAAGTTTAAAAATGTTTCGGAACTCTTCCATTGTTCTCGGAATTCTGCTGAAGTTTAAAAATGCTTCGGAACTCTTTCATTGTTCTCGGAATTCCGCTGAAGTTTAAAAATGCTTTGGAACTCTTCCATTGTTCTCGGAATTCCGCTGAAGTTTAAAAATGCTTCTGAACTCTTCCATTGTTCTCGGAATTACGCTGAAGTTTAAAAATGATTCGGAACTCTTCCATTGTTCTCGGAATTCCGCTGACATATAAAAATGCTTTGGAACTCTTCCATTGTTCTCGGAATTCCGCTGAAGTTTAAAAATGTTTCGGAACTCTTCCATTGTTCTCGGAATTCCGCTGAAGTTTAAAAATGCTTCGGAACTCTTCCATTGTTCTCGGAATTCCGCTGAAGTTTAAAAATGCTTCGGAACTCTTCCATTGTTCTCGGAATTCCGCTGAAGTTTAAAAATGTTTCGAAACTCTTTCATTGTTCTCGGAATTCCGCTGAAGTTTAAAAATGCTTCGGAACTCTTCCATTGTTCTCGGAATTCCGCTGACATATAAAAATGCTTTGGAACTCTTCCATTGTTCTCGGAATTCCGCTGAAGTTTAAAAATGCTTCGGAACACTTCCATTGTTCTCGGAATTCCGCTGAAGTTTAAAAATGCTTCGGAACTCTTCCATTGTTCTCGGAATTCCGCTGAAGTTTAAAAATGCTTCGGAACACTTCCATTGTTCTCGGAATTCCGCTGAAGTTTAAAAATGCTTCGGAACTCTTCCATTGTTCTCGGAATTCCGCTGAAGTTTAAAAATGCTTCGGAACTCTTCCATTGTTCTCGGAATTCCGCTGAAGTTTAAAAATGCTTCGGAACTCTTCCATTGTTCTCGGAATTCCGCTGAAGTTTAAAAATGCTTCGGAACTCTTCCATTGTTCTCGAAATTCCGCTGAAGTTTAAAAATGTTTCGGAACTCTTCCATTGTTCTCGGAATTCTGCTGAAGTTTAAAAATGCTTCGGAACTCTTTCATTGTTCTCGGAATTCCGCTGAAGTTTAAAAATGCTTTGGAACTCTTCCATTGTTCTCGGAATTCCGCTGAAGTTTAAAAATGCTTCTGAACTCTTCCATTGTTCTCGGAATTCCGCTGAAGTTTAAAAATGTTTCGGAACTCTTCCATTGTTCTCGGAATTCCGCTGACATATAAAAATGCTTTGGAACTCTTTCATTGTTCTCGGAATTCCGCTGAAGTTTAAAAATCTTTCGGGACTCTTCCATTGTTCTCGGAATTCCGCTGAAGTTTAAAAATGCTTCGGAACTCTTCCATTGTTCTCGGAATTCCGCTGAAGCTTAAAAATGCTTCGGAACTCTTCCATTGTTCTCGGAATTCCGCTGAAGTTTAAAAATGTTTCGAAACTCTTTCATTGTTCTCGGAATTCCGCTGAAGTTTAAAAATGCTTCGGAACTTTTCCATTGTTCTCGGAATTCCGCTGACATATAAAAATGCTTTGGAACTCTTCCATTGTTCTCGGAATTCCGCTGAAGTTTAAAAATGCTCCGGAACGCTTCCATTGTTCTCGGAATTCTGCTGAAGTTTAAAGATGCTTCGGAACTTTTCCATTGTTCTCGGAATTCCGCTGAAGTTTAAAAATGCTTCGGAACTCTTCCATTGTTCTCGGAATTCCGCTGAAGTTTAAAAATGCTTCGGAACTCTTCCATTGTTCTCGGAATTCCGCTGAAGTTTAAAAATGTTTCGGAACTCTTCCATTGTTCTCGGAATTCTGCTGAAGTTTAAAAATGCTTCGGAACTCTTTCATTGTTCTCGGAATTCCGCTGAAGTTTAAAAATGCTTTGGAACTCTTCCATTGTTCTCGGAATTCCGCTGAAGTTTAAAAATGCTTCTGAACTCTTCCATTGTTCTCGGAATTACGCTGAAGTTTAAAAATGATTCGGAACTCTTCCATTGTTCTCGGAATTCCGCTGACATATAAAAATGCTTTGGAACTCTTCCATTGTTCTCGGAATTCCGCTGAAGTTTAAAAATGTTTCGGAACTCTTCCATTGTTCTCGGAATTCCGCTGAAGTTTAAAAATGCTTCGGAACTCTTCCATTGTTCTCGGAATTCCGCTGAAGTTTAAAAATGCTTCGGAACTCTTCCATTGTTCTCGGAATTCCGCTGAAGTTTAAAAATGTTTCGAAACTCTTTCATTGTTCTCGGAATTCCGCTGAAGTTTAAAAATGCTTCGGAACTCTTCCATTGTTCTCGGAATTCCGCTGACATATAAAAATGCTTTGGAACTCTTCCATTGTTCTCGGAATTCCGCTGAAGTTTAAAAATGCTTCGGAACACTTCCATTGTTCTCGGAATTCCGCTGAAGTTTAAAAATGCTTCGGAACTCTTCCATTGTTCTCGGAATTCCGCTGAAGTTTAAAAATGCTTCGGAACTCTTCCATTGTTCTCGGAATACCGCTGAAGTTTAAAAATGCTTCGGAACTCTTCCATTGTTCTCGGAATTCCGCTGAAGTTTAAAAATGCTTCGGAACTCTTCCATTGTTCTCGGAATTCCGCTGAAGTTTAAAAATGCTTCGGAACTCTTCCATTGTTCTCGGAATTCCGCTGAAGTTTAAAAATGTTTCGAAACTCTTTCATTGTTCTCGGAATTCCGCTGAAGTTTAAAAATGCTTCGGAACTCTTCCATTGTTCTCGGAATTCCGCTGACATATAAAAATGCTTTGGAACTCTTCCATTGTTCTCGGAATTCCGCTGAAGTTTAAAAATGCTTCGGAACACTTCCATTGTTCTCGGAATTCCGCTGAAGTTTAAAAATGCTTCGGAACTCTTCCATTGTTCTCGGAATTCCGCTGAAGTTTAAAAATGCTTCGGAACTCTTCCATTGTTCTCGGAATACCGCTGAAGTTTAAAAATGCTTCGGAACTCTTCCATTGTTCTCGGAATTCCGCTGAAGTTTAAAAATGCTTCGGAACTCTTCCATTGTTCTCGGAATTCCGCTGACATATAAAAATGCTTTGGAACTCTTCCATTGTTCTCGGAATTCCGCTGAAGTTTAAAAATGCTCCGGAACGCTTCCATTGTTCTCGGAATTCTGCTGAAGTTTAAAGATGCTTCGGAACTTTTCCATTGTTCTCGGAATTCCGCTGAAGTTTAAAAATGCTTCGGAACTCTTCCATTGTTCTCGGAATTCCGCTGAAGTTTAAAAATGCTTCGGAACTCTTCCATTGTTCTCGGAATTCCGCTGAAGTTTAAAAATGTTTCGGAACTCTTCCATTGTTCTCGGAATTCTGCTGAAGTTTAAAAATGCTTCGGAACTCTTTCATTGTTCTCGGAATTCCGCTGAAGTTTAAAAATGCTTTGGAACTCTTCCATTGTTCTCGGAATTCCGCTGAAGTTTAAAAATGCTTCTGAACTCTTCCATTGTTCTCGGAATTACGCTGAAGTTTAAAAATGATTCGGAACTCTTCCATTGTTCTCGGAATTCCGCTGACATATAAAAATGCTTTGGAACTCTTCCATTGTTCTCGGAATTCCGCTGAAGTTTAAAAATGATTCGGAACTCTTCCATTGTTCTCGGAATTCCGCTGACATATAAAAATGCTTTGGAACTCTTCCATTGTTCTCGGAATTCCGCTGAAGTTTAAAAATGTTTCGGAACTCTTCCATTGTTCTCGGAATTCCGCTGAAGTTTAAAAATGCTTCGGAACTCTTCCATTGTTCTCGGAATTCCGCTGAAGTTTAAAAATGCTTCGGAACTCTTCCATTGTTCTCGGAATTCCGCTGAAGTTTAAAAATGTTTCGAAACTCTTTCATTGTTCTCGGAATTCCGCTGAAGTTTAAAAATGCTTCGGAACTCTTCCATTGTTCTCGGAATTCCGCTGACATATAAAAATGCTTTGGAACTCTTCCATTGTTCTCGGAATTCCGCTGACATATAAAAATGCTTTGGAACTCTTCCATTGCTCTCGGAATTCCGCTGAAGTTTAAAAATGCTTCGGAACACTTCCATTGTTCTCGGAATTCCGCTGAAGTTTAAAAATGCTTCGGAACTCTTCCATTGTTCTCGGAATTCCGCTGAAGTTTAAAAATGCTTCAGAACTCTTCCATTGTTCTCGAAATTCCGCTGAAGTTTAAAAATGTTTCGGAACTCTTCCATTGTTCTCGGAATTCCGCTGACATATAAAAATGCTTTGGAACTCTTCCATTGTTCTCGGAATTCCGCTGAAGTTTAAAAATGCTTCGGAACACTTCCATTGTTCTCGGAATTCCGCTGAAGTTTAAAAATGCTTCGGAACTCTTCCATTGTTCTCGGAATTCCGCTGAAGTTTAAAAATGCTCCGGAACGCTTCCATTGTTCTCGGAATTCTGCTGAAGTTTAAAGATGCTTCGGAACTTTTCCATTGTTCTCGGAATTCCGCTGAAGTTTAAAAATGCTTCGGAACTCTTCCATTGTTCTCGGAATTCCGCTGAAGTTTAAAAATGCTTCGGAACTCTTCCATTGTTCTCGGAATTCCGCTGAAGTTTAAAAATGTTTCGGAACTCTTCCATTGTTCTCGGAATTCCGCTGAAGTTTAAAAATGCTTCGGAACTCTTCCATTGTTCTCGGAATTCCGCTGAAGTTTAAAAATGTTTCGGAACTCTTCCATTGTTCTCGGAATTCTGCTGAAGTTTAAAAATGCTTCGGAACTCTTTCATTGTTCTCGGAATTCCGCTGAAGTTTAAAAATGCTTTGGAACTCTTCCATTGTTCTCGGAATTCCGCTGAAGTTTAAAAATGTTTCGAAACTCTTTCATTGTTCTCGGAATTCCGCTGAAGTTTAAAAATGCTTCGGAACTCTTCCATTGTTCTCGGAATTCCGCTGACATATAAAAATGCTTTGGAACTCTTCCATTGTTCTCGGAATTCCGCTGAAGTTTAAAAATGCTCCGGAATGCTTCCATTGTTCTCGGAATTCTGCTGAAGTTTAAAGATGCTTCGGAACTTTTCCATTGTTCTCGGAATTCCGCTGAAGTTTAAAAATGCTTCGGAACTCTTCCATTGTTCTCGGAATTCCGCTGAAGTTTAAAAATGCTTCGGAACTCTTCCATTGTTCTCGGAATTCCGCTGAAGTTTAAAAATGTTTCGGAACTCTTCCATTGTTCTCGGAATTCTGCTGAAGTTTAAAAATGCTTCGGAACTCTTTCATTGTTCTCGGAATTCCGCTGAAGTTTAAAAATGCTTTGGAACTCTTCCATTGTTCTCGGAATTCCGCTGAAGTTTAAAAATGCTTCTGAACTCTTCCATTGTTCTCGGAATTACGCTGAAGTTTAAAAATGATTCGGAACTCTTCCATTGTTCTCGGAATTCCGCTGACATATAAAAATGCTTTGGAACTCTTCCATTGTTCTCGGAATTCCGCTGAAGTTTAAAAATGTTTCGGAACTCTTCCATTGTTCTCGGAATTCCGCTGAAGTTTAAAAATGCTTCGGAACTCTTCCATTGTTCTCGGAATTCCGCTGAAGTTTAAAAATGCTTCGGAACTCTTCCATTGTTCTCGGAATTCCGCTGAAGTTTAAAAATGTTTCGAAACTCTTTCATTGTTCTCGGAATTCCGCTGAAGTTTAAAAATGCTTCGGAACTCTTCCATTGTTCTCGGAATTCCGCTGACATATAAAAATGGTTTGGAACTCTTCCATTGTTCTCGGAATTCCGCTGAAGTTTAAAAATGCTTCGGAACACTTCCATTGTTCTCGGAATTCCGCTGAAGTTTAAAAATGCTTCGGAACTCTTCCATTGTTCTCGGAATTCCGCTGAAGTTTAAAAATGCTTCGGAACTCTTCCATTGTTCTCGGAATTCCGCTGAAGTTTAAAAATGCTTCGGAACTCTTCCATTGTTCTCGAAATTCCGCTGAAGTTTAAAAATGTTTCGGAACTCTTCCATTGTTCTCGGAATTCTGCTGAAGTTTAAAAATGCTTCGGAACTCTTTCATTGTTCTCGTAATTCCGCTGAAGTTTAAAAATGCTTTGGAACTCTTCCATTGTTCTCGGAATTCCGCTGAAGTTTAAAAATGCTTCTGAACTCTTCCATTGTTCTCGGAATTCCGCTGAAGTTTAAAAATGATTCGGAACTCTTCCATTGTTCTCGGAATTCCGCTGACATATAAAAATGCTTTGGAACTCTTTCATTGTTCTCGGAATTCCGCTGAAGTTTAAAAATCTTTCGGGACTCTTCCATTGTTCTCGGAATTCCGCTGAAGTTTAAAAATGCTTCGGAACTCTTCCATTGTTCTCGGAATTCCGCTGAAGTTTAAAAATGCTTCGGAACTCTTCCATTGTTCTCGGAATTCCGCTGAAGTTTAAAAATGTTTCGAAACTCTTTCATTGTTCTCGGAATTCCGCTGAAGTTTAAAAATGCTTCGGAACTCTTCCATTGTTCTCGGAATTCCGCTGACATATAAAAATGCTTTGGAACTCTTCCATTGTTCTCGGAATTCCGCTGAAGTTTAAAAATGCTCCGGAACGCTTCCATTGTTCTCGGAATTCTGCTGAAGTTTAAAGATGCTTCGGAACTTTTCCATTGTTCTCGGAATTCCGCTGAAGTTTAAAAATGCTTCGGAACTCTTCCATTGTTCTCGGAATTCCGCTGAAGTTTAAAAATGCTTCGGAACTCTTCCATTGTTCTCGGAATTCCGCTGAAGTTTAAAAATGTTTCGGAACTCTTCCATTGTTCTCGGAATTCTGCTGAAGTTTAAAAATGCTTCGGAACTCTTTCATTGTTCTCGGAATTCCGCTGAAGTTTAAAAATGCTTTGGAACTCTTCCATTGTTCTCGGAATTCCGCTGAAGTTTAAAAATGCTTCTGAACTCTTCCATTGTTCTCGGAATTACGCTGAAGTTTAAAAATGATTCGGAACTCTTCCATTGTTCTCGGAATTCCGCTGACATATAAAAATGCTTTGGAACTCTTCCATTGTTCTCGGAATTCCGCTGAAGTTTAAAAATGTTTCGGAACTCTTCCATTGTTCTCGGAATTCCGCTGAAGTTTAAAAATGCTTCGGAACTCTTCCATTGTTCTCGGAATTCCGCTGAAGTTTAAAAATGCTTCGGAACTCTTCCATTGTTCTCGGAATTCCGCTGAAGTTTAAAAATGCTTCGGAACACTTCCATTGTTCTCGGAATTCCGCTGAAGTTTAAAAATGCTTCGGAACTCTTCCATTGTTCTCGGAATTCCGCTGAAGTTTAAAAATGCTTCGGAACTCTTCCATTGTTCTCGGAATTCCGCTGACATATAAAAATGCTTTGGAACTCTTCCATTGTTCTCGGAATTCCGCTGAAGTTTAAAAATGCTCCGGAACGCTTCCATTGTTCTCGGAATTCTGCTGAAGTTTAAAGATGCTTCGGAACTTTTCCATTGTTCTCGGAATTCCGCTGAAGTTTAAAAATGCTTCGGAACTCTTCCATTGTTCTCGGAATTCCGCTGAAGTTTAAAAATGCTTCGGAACTCTTCCATTGTTCTCGGAATTCCGCTGAAGTTTAAAAATGTTTCGGAACTCTTCCATTGTTCTCGGAATTCTGCTGAAGTTTAAAAATGCTTCGGAACTCTTTCATTGTTCTCGGAATTCCGCTGAAGTTTAAAAATGCTTTGGAACTCTTCCATTGTTCTCGGAATTCCGCTGAAGTTTAAAAATGCTTCTGAACTCTTCCATTGTTCTCGGAATTACGCTGAAGTTTAAAAATGATTCGGAACTCTTCCATTGTTCTCGGAATTCCGCTGACATATAAAAATGCTTTGGAACTCTTCCATTGTTCTCGGAATTCCGCTGAAGTTTAAAAATGATTCGGAACTCTTCCATTGTTCTCGGAATTCCGCTGACATATAAAAATGCTTTGGAACTCTTCCATTGTTCTCGGAATTCCGCTGAAGTTTAAAAATGTTTCGGAACTCTTCCATTGTTCTCGGAATTCCGCTGAAGTTTAAAAATGCTTCGGAACTCTTCCATTGTTCTCGGAATTCCGCTGAAGTTTAAAAATGCTTCGGAACTCTTCCATTGTTCTCGGAATTCCGCTGAAGTTTAAAAATGTTTCGAAACTCTTTCATTGTTCTCGGAATTCCGCTGAAGTTTAAAAATGCTTCGGAACTCTTCCATTGTTCTCGGAATTCCGCTGACATATAAAAATGCTTTGGAACTCTTCCATTGTTCTCGGAATTCCGCTGACATATAAAAATGCTTTGGAACTCTTCCATTGCTCTCGGAATTCCGCTGAAGTTTAAAAATGCTTCGGAACACTTCCATTGTTCTCGGAATTCCGCTGAAGTTTAAAAATGCTTCGGAACTCTTCAATTGTTCTCGGAATTCCGCTGAAGTTTAAAAATGCTCCGGAACGCTTCCATTGTTCTCGGAATTCCGCTGAAGTTTAAAAATGCTCCGGAACGCTTCCATTGTTCTCGGAATTCTGCTGAAGTTTAAAGATGCTTCGGAACTCTACCATTGTTCTCGGAATTCCGCTGAAGTTTA
Source organism: Phyllobates terribilis (assembly GCF_046119375.1). Classification (NCBI taxonomy): domain Eukaryota; kingdom Metazoa; phylum Chordata; class Amphibia; order Anura; family Dendrobatidae; genus Phyllobates; species Phyllobates terribilis. Next base: position 643,212 of record NW_027363314.1, read on the forward strand.
AAAATGCTTCGGAACTCTTCCATTGTTCTCGGAATTCCGCTGAAGTTTAAAAATGCTCCGGAACGCTTCCATTGTTCTCGGAATTCTGCTGAAGTTTAAAGATGCTTCGGAACTTTTCCATTGTTCTCGGAATTCCGCTGAAGTTTAAAAATGCTTCGGAACTCTTCCATTGTTCTCGGAATTCCGCTGAAGTTTAAAAATGCTTCGGAACTCTTCCATTGTTCTCGGAATTCCGCTGAAGTTTAAAAATGCTTCGGAACTCTTCCATTGTTCTCGGAATTCCGCTGAAGTTTAAAAATGCTTCGGAACTCTTCCATTGTTCTCGGAATTCCGCTGAAGTTTAAAAATGCTTCAGAACTCTTCCATTGTTCTCGAAATTCCGCTGAAGTTTAAAAATGTTTCGGAACTCTTCCATTGTTCTCGGAATTCCGCTGACATATAAAAATGCTTTGGAACTCTTCCATTGTTCTCGGAATTCCGCTGAAGTTTAAAAATGCTTCGGAACACTTCCATTGTTCTCGGAATTCCGCTGAAGTTTAAAAATGCTTCGGAACTCTTCCATTGTTCTCGGAATTCCGCTGAAGTTTAAAAATGCTCCGGAACGCTTCCATTGTTCTCGGAATTCTGCTGAAGTTTAAAGATGCTTCGGAACTTTTCCATTGTTCTCGGAATTCCGCTGAAGTTTAAAAATGCTTCGGAACTCTTCCATTGTTCTCGGAATTCCGCTGAAGTTTAAAAATGCTTCGGAACTCTTCCATTGTTCTCGGAATTCCGCTGAAGTTTAAAAATGTTTCGGAACTCTTCCATTGTTCTCGGAATTCCGCTGAAGTTTAAAAATGCTTCGGAACTCTTCCATTGTTCTCGGAATTCCGCTGAAGTTTAAAAATGTTTCGGAACTCTTCCATTGTTCTCGGAATTCTGCTGAAGTTTAAAAATGCTTCGGAACTCTTTCATTGTTCTCGGAATTCCGCTGAAGTTTAAAAATGCTTTGGAACTCTTCCATTGTTCTCGGAATTCCGCTGAAGTTTAAAAATGCTTCGGAACTCTTCCATTGTTCTCGGAATTCCGCTGAAGTTTAAAAATGCTTCGGAACTCTTCCATTGTTCTCGGAATTCCGCTGAAGTTTAAAAATGTTTCGGAACTCTTCCATTGTTCTCGGAATTCTGCTGAAGTTTAAAAATGCTTCGGAACTCTTTCATTGTTCTCGGAATTCCGCTGAAGTTTAAAAATGCTTTGGAACTCTTCCATTGTTCTCGGAATTCCGCTGAAGTTTAAAAATGCTTCTGAACTCTTCCATTGTTCTCGGAATTACGCTGAAGTTTAAAAATGATTCGGAACTCTTCCATTGTTCTCGGAATTCCGCTGACATATAAAAATGCTTTGGAACTCTTCCATTGTTCTCGGAATTCCGCTGAAGTTTAAAAATGTTTCGGAACTCTTCCATTGTTCTCGGAATTCCGCTGAAGTTTAAAAATGCTTCGGAACTCTTCCATTGTTCTCGGAATTCCGCTGAAGTTTAAAAATGCTTCGGAACTCTTCCATTGTTCTCGGAATTCCGCTGAAGTTTAAAAATGTTTCGAAACTCTTTCATTGTTCTCGGAATTCCGCTGAAGTTTAAAAATGCTTCGGAACTCTTCCATTGTTCTCGGAATTCCGCTGACATATAAAAATGGTTTGGAACTCTTCCATTGTTCTCGGAATTCCGCTGAAGTTTAAAAATGCTTCGGAACACTTCCATTGTTCTCGGAATTCCGCTGAAGTTTAAAAATGCTTCGGAACTCTTCCATTGTTCTCGGAATTCCGCTGAAGTTTAAAAATGCTTCGGAACTCTTCCATTGTTCTCGGAATTCCGCTGAAGTTTAAAAATGCTTCGGAACTCTTCCATTGTTCTCGAAATTCCGCTGAAGTTTAAAAATGTTTCGGAACTCTTCCATTGTTCTCGGAATTCTGCTGAAGTTTAAAAATGCTTCGGAACTCTTTCATTGTTCTCGTAATTCCGCTGAAGTTTAAAAATGCTTTGGAACTCTTCCATTGTTCTCGGAATTCCGCTGAAGTTTAAAAATGCTTCTGAACTCTTCCATTGTTCTCGGAATTCCGCTGAAGTTTAAAAATGATTCGGAACTCTTCCATTGTTCTCGGAATTCCGCTGACATATAAAAATGCTTTGGAACTCTTTCATTGTTCTCGGAATTCCGCTGAAGTTTAAAAATCTTTCGGGACTCTTCCATTGTTCTCGGAATTCCGCTGAAGTTTAAAAATGCTTCGGAACTCTTCCATTGTTCTCGGAATTCCGCTGAAGTTTAAAAATGCTTCGGAACTCTTCCATTGTTCTCGGAATTCCGCTGAAGTTTAAAAATGTTTCGAAACTCTTTCATTGTTCTCGGAATTCCGCTGAAGTTTAAAAATGCTTCGGAACTCTTCCATTGTTCTCGGAATTCCGCTGACATATAAAAATGCTTTGGAACTCTTCCATTGTTCTCGGAATTCCGCTGAAGTTTAAAAATGCTCCGGAACGCTTCCATTGTTCTCGGAATTCTGCTGAAGTTTAAAGATGCTTCGGAACTTTTCCATTGTTCTCGGAATTCCGCTGAAGTTTAAAAATGCTTCGGAACTCTTCCATTGTTCTCGGAATTCCGCTGAAGTTTAAAAATGCTTCGGAACTCTTCCATTGTTCTCGGAATTCCGCTGAAGTTTAAAAATGTTTCGGAACTCTTCCATTGTTCTCGGAATTCTGCTGAAGTTTAAAAATGCTTCGGAACTCTTTCATTGTTCTCGGAATTCCGCTGAAGTTTAAAAATGCTTTGGAACTCTTCCATTGTTCTCGGAATTCCGCTGAAGTTTAAAAATGCTTCTGAACTCTTCCATTGTTCTCGGAATTACGCTGAAGTTTAAAAATGATTCGGAACTCTTCCATTGTTCTCGGAATTCCGCTGACATATAAAAATGCTTTGGAACTCTTCCATTGTTCTCGGAATTCCGCTGAAGTTTAAAAATGTTTCGGAACTCTTCCATTGTTCTCGGAATTCCGCTGAAGTTTAAAAATGCTTCGGAACTCTTCCATTGTTCTCGGAATTCCGCTGAAGTTTAAAAATGCTTCGGAACTCTTCCATTGTTCTCGGAATTCCGCTGAAGTTTAAAAATGTTTCGAAACTCTTTCATTGTTCTCGGAATTCCGCTGAAGTTTAAAAATGCTTCGGAACTCTTCCATTGTTCTCGGAATTCCGCTGACATATAAAAATGCTTTGGAACTCTTCCATTGTTCTCGGAATTCCGCTGAAGTTTAAAAATGCTTCGGAACACTTCCATTGTTCTCGGAATTCCGCTGAAGTTTAAAAATGCTTCGGAACTCTTCCATTGTTCTCGGAATTCCGCTGAAGTTTAAAAATGCTTCGGAACTCTTCCATTGTTCTCGGAATACCGCTGAAGTTTAAAAATGCTTCGGAACTCTTCCATTGTTCTCGGAATTCCGCTGAAGTTTAAAAATGCTTCGGAACTCTTCCATTGTTCTCGGAATTCCGCTGACATATAAAAATGCTTTGGAACTCTTCCATTGTTCTCGGAATTCCGCTGAAGTTTAAAAATGCTCCGGAACGCTTCCATTGTTCTCGGAATTCTGCTGAAGTTTAAAGATGCTTCGGAACTTTTCCATTGTTCTCGGAATTCCGCTGAAGTTTAAAAATGCTTCGGAACTCTTCCATTGTTCTCGGAATTCCGCTGAAGTTTAAAAATGCTTCGGAACTCTTCCATTGTTCTCGGAATTCCGCTGAAGTTTAAAAATGTTTCGGAACTCTTCCATTGTTCTCGGAATTCTGCTGAAGTTTAAAAATGCTTCGGAACTCTTTCATTGTTCTCGGAATTCCGCTGAAGTTTAAAAATGCTTTGGAACTCTTCCATTGTTCTCGGAATTCCGCTGAAGTTTAAAAATGCTTCTGAACTCTTCCATTGTTCTCGGAATTACGCTGAAGTTTAAAAATGATTCGGAACTCTTCCATTGTTCTCGGAATTCCGCTGACATATAAAAATGCTTTGGAACTCTTCCATTGTTCTCGGAATTCCGCTGAAGTTTAAAAATGTTTCGGAACTCTTCCATTGTTCTCGGAATTCCGCTGAAGTTTAAAAATGCTTCGGAACTCTTCCATTGTTCTCGGAATTCCGCTGAAGTTTAAAAATGCTTCGGAACTCTTCCATTGTTCTCGGAATTCCGCTGAAGTTTAAAAATGTTTCGAAACTCTTTCATTGTTCTCGGAATTCCGCTGAAGTTTAAAAATGCTTCGGAACTCTTCCATTGTTCTCGGAATTCTGCTGAAGTTTAAAAATGCTTCGGAACTCTTTCATTGTTCTCGGAATTCCGCTGAAGTTTAAAAATGCTTCGGAACTCTTCCATTGTTCTCGGAATTCCGCTGAAGTTTAAAAATGCTTCGGAACTCTTCCATTGTTCTCGGAATTCCGCTGAAGTTTAAAAATGCTTCGGAACTCTTCCATTGTTCTCGGAATTCCGCTGAAGTTTAAAAATGTTTCGGAACTCTTCCATTGTTCTCGGAATTCTGCTGAAGTTTAAAAATGCTTCGGAACTCTTTCATTGTTCTCGGAATTCCGCTGAAGTTTAAAAATGCTTTGGAACTCTTCCATTGTTCTCGGAATTCCGCTGAAGTTTAAAAATGCTTCTGAACTCTTCCATTGTTCTCGGAATTACGCTGAAGTTTAAAAATGATTCGGAACTCTTCCATTGTTCTCGGAATTCCGCTGACATATAAAAATGCTTTGGAACTCTTCCATTGTTCTCGGAATTCCGCTGAAGTTTAAAAATGTTTCGGAACTCTTCCATTGTTCTCGGAATTCCGCTGAAGTTTAAAAATGCTTCGGAACTCTTCCATTGTTCTCGGAATTCCGCTGAAGTTTAAAAATGCTTCGGAACTCTTCCATTGTTCTCGGAATTCCGCTGAAGTTTAAAAATGTTTCGAAACTCTTTCATTGTTCTCGGAATTCCGCTGAAGTTTAAAAATGCTTCGGAACTCTTCCATTGTTCTCGGAATTCCGCTGAAGTTTAAAAATGTTTCGGAACTCTTCCATTGTTCTCGGAATTCTGCTGAAGTTTAAAAATGCTTCGGAACTCTTTCATTGTTCTCGGAATTCCGCTGAAGTTTAAAAATGCTTTGGAACTCTTCCATTGTTCTCGGAATTCCGCTGAAGTTTAAAAATGCTTCTGAACTCTTCCATTGTTCTCGGAATTACGCTGAAGTTTAAAAATGATTCGGAACTCTTCCATTGTTCTCGGAATTCCGCTGACATATAAAAATGCTTTGGAACTCTTCCATTGTTCTCGGAATTCCGCTGAAGTTTAAAAATGTTTCGGAACTCTTCCATTGTTCTCGGAATTCCGCTGAAGTTTAAAAATGCTTCGGAACTCTTCCATTGTTCTCGGAATTCCGCTGAAGTTTAAAAATGCTTCGGAACTCTTCCATTGTTCTCGGAATTCCGCTGAAGTTTAAAAATGTTTCGAAACTCTTTCATTGTTCTCGGAATTCCGCTGAAGTTTAAAAATGCTTCGGAACTCTTCCATTGTTCTCGGAATTCTGCTGAAGTTTAAAAATGCTTCGGAACTCTTTCATTGTTCTCGGAATTCCGCTGAAGTTTAAAAATGCTTCGGAACTCTTCCATTGTTCTCGGAATTCCGCTGAAGTTTAAAAATGCTTCGGAACTCTTCCATTGTTCTCGGAATTCCGCTGAAGTTTAAAAATGCTTCGGAACTCTTCCATTGTTCTCGGAATTCCGCTGAAGTTTAAAAATGTTTCGGAACTCTTCCATTGTTCTCGGAATTCTGCTGAAGTTTAAAAATGCTTCGGAACTCTTTCATTGTTCTCGGAATTCCGCTGAAGTTTAAAAATGCTTTGGAACTCTTCCATTGTTCTCGGAATTCCGCTGAAGTTTAAAAATGCTTCTGAACTCTTCCATTGTTCTCGGAATTACGCTGAAGTTTAAAAATGATTCGGAACTCTTCCATTGTTCTCGGAATTCCGCTGACATATAAAAATGCTTTGGAACTCTTCCATTGTTCTCGGAATTCCGCTGAAGTTTAAAAATGTTTCGGAACTCTTCCATTGTTCTCGGAATTCCGCTGAAGTTTAAAAATGCTTCGGAACTCTTCCATTGTTCTCGGAATTCCGCTGAAGTTTAAAAATGCTTCGGAACTCTTCCATTGTTCTCGGAATTCCGCTGAAGTTTAAAAATGTTTCGAAACTCTTTCATTGTTCTCGGAATTCCGCTGAAGTTTAAAAATGCTTCGGAACTCTTCCATTGTTCTCGGAATTCCGCTGACATATAAAAATGGTTTGGAACTCTTCCATTGTTCTCGGAATTCCGCTGAAGTTTAAAAATGCTTCGGAACACTTCCATTGTTCTCGGAATTCCGCTGAAGTTTAAAAATGCTTCGGAACTCTTCCATTGTTCTCGGAATTCCGCTGAAGTTTAAAAATGCTTCGGAACTCTTCCATTGTTCTCGGAATTCCGCTGAAGTTTAAAAATGCTTCGGAACTCTTCCATTGTTCTCGAAATTCCGCTGAAGTTTAAAAATGTTTCGGAACTCTTCCATTGTTCTCGGAATTCTGCTGAAGTTTAAAAATGCTTCGGAACTCTTTCATTGTTCTCGTAATTCCGCTGAAGTTTAAAAATGCTTTGGAACTCTTCCATTGTTCTCGGAATTCCGCTGAAGTTTAAAAATGCTTCTGAACTCTTCCATTGTTCTCGGAATTCCGCTGAAGTTTAAAAATGATTCGGAACTCTTCCATTGTTCTCGGAATTCCGCTGACATATAAAAATGCTTTGGAACTCTTTCATTGTTCTCGGAATTCCGCTGAAGTTTAAAAATCTTTCGGGACTCTTCCATTGTTCTCGGAATTCCGCTGAAGTTTAAAAATGCTTCGGAACTCTTCCATTGTTCTCGGAATTCCGCTGAAGTTTAAAAATGCTTCGGAACTCTTCCATTGTTCTCGGAATTCCGCTGAAGTTTAAAAATGTTTCGAAACTCTTTCATTGTTCTCGGAATTCCGCTGAAGTTTAAAAATGCTTCGGAACTCTTCCATTGTTCTCGGAATTCCGCTGACATATAAAAATGCTTTGGAACTCTTCCATTGTTCTCGGAATTCCGCTGAAGTTTAAAAATGCTCCGGAACGCTTCCATTGTTCTCGGAATTCTGCTGAAGTTTAAAGATGCTTCGGAACTTTTCCATTGTTCTCGGAATTCCGCTGAAGTTTAAAAATGCTTCGGAACTCTTCCATTGTTCTCGGAATTCCGCTGAAGTTTAAAAATGCTTCGGAACTCTTCCATTGTTCTCGGAATTCCGCTGAAGTTTAAAAATGTTTCGGAACTCTTCCATTGTTCTCGGAATTCTGCTGAAGTTTAAAAATGCTTCGGAACTCTTTCATTGTTCTCGGAATTCCGCTGAAGTTTAAAAATGCTTTGGAACTCTTCCATTGTTCTCGGAATTCCGCTGAAGTTTAAAAATGCTTCTGAACTCTTCCATTGTTCTCGGAATTACGCTGAAGTTTAAAAATGATTCGGAACTCTTCCATTGTTCTCGGAATTCCGCTGACATATAAAAATGCTTTGGAACTCTTCCATTGTTCTCGGAATTCCGCTGAAGTTTAAAAATGTTTCGGAACTCTTCCATTGTTCTCGGAATTCCGCTGAAGTTTAAAAATGCTTCGGAACTCTTCCATTGTTCTCGGAATTCCGCTGAAGTTTAAAAATGCTTCGGAACTCTTCCATTGTTCTCGGAATTCCGCTGAAGTTTAAAAATGTTTCGAAACTCTTTCATTGTTCTCGGAATTCCGCTGAAGTTTAAAAATGCTTCGGAACTCTTCCATTGTTCTCGGAATTCCGCTGACATATAAAAATGCTTTGGAACTCTTCCATTGTTCTCGGAATTCCGCTGAAGTTTAAAAATGCTTCGGAACACTTCCATTGTTCTCGGAATTCCGCTGAAGTTTAAAAATGCTTCGGAACTCTTCCATTGTTCTCGGAATTCCGCTGAAGTTTAAAAATGCTTCGGAACTCTTCCATTGTTCTCGGAATACCGCTGAAGTTTAAAAATGCTTCGGAACTCTTCCATTGTTCTCGGAATTCCGCTGAAGTTTAAAAATGCTTCGGAACTCTTCCATTGTTCTCGGAATTCCGCTGACATATAAAAATGCTTTGGAACTCTTCCATTGTTCTCGGAATTCCGCTGAAGTTTAAAAATGCTCCGGAACGCTTCCATTGTTCTCGGAATTCTGCTGAAGTTTAAAGATGCTTCGGAACTTTTCCATTGTTCTCGGAATTCCGCTGAAGTTTAAAAATGCTTCGGAACTCTTCCATTGTTCTCGGAATTCCGCTGAAGTTTAAAAATGCTTCGGAACTCTTCCATTGTTCTCGGAATTCCGCTGAAGTTTAAAAATGTTTCGGAACTCTTCCATTGTTCTCGGAATTCTGCTGAAGTTTAAAAATGCTTCGGAACTCTTTCATTGTTCTCGGAATTCCGCTGAAGTTTAAAAATGCTTTGGAACTCTTCCATTGTTCTCGGAATTCCGCTGAAGTTTAAAAATGCTTCTGAACTCTTCCATTGTTCTCGGAATTACGCTGAAGTTTAAAAATGATTCGGAACTCTTCCATTGTTCTCGGAATTCCGCTGACATATAAAAATGCTTTGGAACTCTTCCATTGTTCTCGGAATTCCGCTGAAGTTTAAAAATGTTTCGGAACTCTTCCATTGTTCTCGGAATTCCGCTGAAGTTTAAAAATGCTTCGGAACTCTTCCATTGTTCTCGGAATTCCGCTGAAGTTTAAAAATGCTTCGGAACTCTTCCATTGTTCTCGGAATTCCGCTGAAGTTTAAAAATGTTTCGAAACTCTTTCATTGTTCTCGGAATTCCGCTGAAGTTTAAAAATGCTTCGGAACTCTTCCATTGTTCTCGGAATTCCGCTGACATATAAAAATGGTTTGGAACTCTTCCATTGTTCTCGGAATTCCGCTGAAGTTTAAAAATGCTTCGGAACACTTCCATTGTTCTCGGAATTCCGCTGAAGTTTAAAAATGCTTCGGAACTCTTCCATTGTTCTCGAAATTCCGCTGAAGTTTAAAAATGTTTCGGAACTCTTCCATTGTTCTCGGAATTCTGCTGAAGTTTAAAAATGCTTCGGAACTCTTTCATTGTTCTCGTAATTCCGCTGAAGTTTAAAAATGCTTTGGAACTCTTCCATTGTTCTCGGAATTCCGCTGAAGTTTAAAAATGCTTCTGAACTCTTCCATTGTTCTCGGAATTCCGCTGAAGTTTAAAAATGATTCGGAACTCTTCCATTGTTCTCGGAATTCCGCTGACATATAAAAATGCTTTGGAACTCTTTCATTGTTCTCGGAATTCCGCTGAAGTTTAAAAATCTTTCGGGACTCTTCCATTGTTCTCGGAATTCCGCTGAAGTTTAAAAATGCTTCGGAACTCTTCCATTGTTCTCGGAATTCCGCTGAAGTTTAAAAATGCTTCGGAACTCTTCCATTGTTCTCGGAATTCCGCTGAAGTTTAAAAATGTTTCGAAACTCTTTCATTGTTCTCGGAATTCCGCTGAAGTTTAAAAATGCTTCGGAACTCTTCCATTGTTCTCGGAATTCCGCTGACATATAAAAATGCTTTGGAACTCTTCCATTGTTCTCGGAATTCCGCTGAAGTTTAAAAATGCTCCGGAACGCTTCCATTGTTCTCGGAATTCTGCTGAAGTTTAAAGATGCTTCGGAACTTTTCCATTGTTCTCGGAATTCCGCTGAAGTTTAAAAATGCTTCGGAACTCTTCCATTGTTCTCGGAATTCCGCTGAAGTTTAAAAATGCTTCGGAACTCTTCCATTGTTCTCGGAATTCCGCTGAAGTTTAAAAATGTTTCGGAACTCTTCCATTGTTCTCGGAATTCTGCTGAAGTTTAAAAATGCTTCGGAACTCTTTCATTGTTCTCGGAATTCCGCTGAAGTTTAAAAATGCTTTGGAACTCTTCCATTGTTCTCGGAATTCCGCTGAAGTTTAAAAATGCTTCTGAACTCTTCCATTGTTCTCGGAATTACGCTGAAGTTTAAAAATGATTCGGAACTCTTCCATTGTTCTCGGAATTCCGCTGACATATAAAAATGCTTTGGAACTCTTCCATTGTTCTCGGAATTCCGCTGAAGTTTAAAAATGTTTCGGAACTCTTCCATTGTTCTCGGAATTCCGCTGAAGTTTAAAAATGCTTCGGAACTCTTCCATTGTTCTCGGAATTCCGCTGAAGTTTAAAAATGCTTCGGAACTCTTCCATTGTTCTCGGAATTCCGCTGAAGTTTAAAAATGTTTCGAAACTCTTTCATTGTTCTCGGAATTCCGCTGAAGTTTAAAAATGCTTCGGAACTCTTCCATTGTTCTCGGAATTCCGCTGACATATAAAAATGCTTTGGAACTCTTCCATTGTTCTCGGAATTCCGCTGAAGTTTAAAAATGCTTCGGAACACTTCCATTGTTCTCGGAATTCCGCTGAAGTTTAAAAATGCTTCGGAACTCTTCCATTGTTCTCGGAATTCCGCTGAAGTTTAAAAATGCTTCGGAACTCTTCCATTGTTCTCGGAATACCGCTGAAGTTTAAAAATGCTTCGGAACTCTTCCATTGTTCTCGGAATTCCGCTGAAGTTTAAAAATGCTTCGGAACTCTTCCATTGTTCTCGGAATTCCGCTGACATATAAAAATGCTTTGGAACTCTTCCATTGTTCTCGGAATTCCGCTGAAGTTTAAAAATGCTCCGGAACGCTTCCATTGTTCTCGGAATTCTGCTGAAGTTTAAAGATGCTTCGGAACTTTTCCATTGTTCTCGGAATTCCGCTGAAGTTTAAAAATGCTTCGGAACTCTTCCATTGTTCTCGGAATTCCGCTGAAGTTTAAAAATGCTTCGGAACTCTTCCATTGTTCTCGGAATTCCGCTGAAGTTTAAAAATGTTTCGGAACTCTTCCATTGTTCTCGGAATTCTGCTGAAGTTTAAAAATGCTTCGGAACTCTTTCATTGTTCTCGGAATTCCGCTGAAGTTTAAAAATGCTTTGGAACTCTTCCATTGTTCTCGGAATTCCGCTGAAGTTTAAAAATGCTTCTGAACTCTTCCATTGTTCTCGGAATTACGCTGAAGTTTAAAAATGATTCGGAACTCTTCCATTGTTCTCGGAATTCCGCTGACATATAAAAATGCTTTGGAACTCTTCCATTGTTCTCGGAATTCCGCTGAAGTTTAAAAATGTTTCGGAACTCTTCCATTGTTCTCGGAATTCCGCTGAAGTTTAAAAATGCTTCGGAACTCTTCCATTGTTCTCGGAATTCCGCTGAAGTTTAAAAATGCTTCGGAACTCTTCCATTGTTCTCGGAATTCCGCTGAAGTTTAAAAATGTTTCGAAACTCTTTCATTGTTCTCGGAATTCCGCTGAAGTTTAAAAATGCTTCGGAACTCTTCCATTGTTCTCGGAATTCCGCTGAAGTTTAAAAATGCTTCGGAACTCTTCCATTGTTCTCGGAATTCCGCTGAAGTTTAAAAATGTTTCGGAACTCTTCCATTGTTCTCGGAATTCTGCTGAAGTTTAAAAATGCTTCGGAACTCTTTCATTGTTCTTGGAATTCCGCTGAAGTTTAAAAATGCTTTGGAACTCTTCCATTGTTCTCGGAATTCCGCTGAAGTTTAAAAATGCTTCTGAACTCTTCCATTGTTCTCGGAATTACGCTGAAGTTTAAAAATGATTCGGAACTCTTCCATTGTTCTCGGAATTCCGCTGACATATAAAAATGCTTTGGAACTCTTCCATTGTTCTCGGAATTCCGCTGAAGTTTAAAAATGTTTCGGAACTCTTCCATTGTTCTCGGAATTCCGCTGAAGTTTAAAAATGCTTCGGAACTCTTCCATTGTTCTCGGAATTCCGCTGAAGTTTAAAAATGCTTCGGAACTCTTCCATTGTTCTCGGAATTCCGCTGAAGTTTAAAAATGTTTCGAAACTCTTTCATTGTTCTCGGAATTCCGCTGAAGTTTAAAAATGCTTCGGAACTCTTCCATTGTTCTCGGAATTCCGCTGACATATAAAAATGCTTTGGAACTCTTCCATTGTTCTCGGAATTCCGCTGACATATAAAAATGCTTTGGAACTCTTCCATTGCTCTCGGAATTCCGCTGAAGTTTAAAAATGCTTCGGAACACTTCCATTGTTCTCGGAATTCCGCTGAAGTTTAAAAATGCTTCGGAACTCTTCCATTGTTCTCGGAATTCCGCTGAAGTTTAAAAATGCTCCGGAACGCTTCCATTGTTCTCGGAATTCCGCTGAAGTTTAAAAATGCTCCGGAACGCTTCCATTGTTCTCGGAATTCTGCTGAAGTTTAAAGATGCTTCGGAACTCTACCATTGTTCTCGGAATTCCGCTGAAGTTTAAAAATGCTTCGGAACTCTTCCATTGTTCTCGGAATTCCGCTGAAGTTTAAAAATGCTCCGGAACGCTTCCATTGTTCTCGGAATTCTGCTGAAGTTTAAAGATGCTTCGGAACTTTTCCATTGTTCTCGGAATTCCGCTGAAGTTTAAAAATGCTTCGGAACTCTTCCATTGTTCTCGGAATTCCGCTGAAGTTTAAAAATGCTTCGGAACTCTTCCATTGTTCTCGGAATTCCGCTGAAGTTTAAAAATGCTTCGGAACTCTTCCATTGTTCTCGGAATTCCGCTGAAGTTTAAAAATGCTTCGGAACTCTTCCATTGTTCTCGGAATTCCGCTGAAGTTTAAAAATGCTTCAGAACTCTTCCATTGTTCTCGAAATTCCGCTGAAGTTTAAAAATGTTTCGGAACTCTTCCATTGTTCTCGGAATTCCGCTGACATATAAAAATGCTTTGGAACTCTTCCATTGTTCTCGGAATTCCGCTGAAGTTTAAAAATGCTTCGGAACACTTCCATTGTTCTCGGAATTCCGCTGAAGTTTAAAAATGCTTCGGAACTCTTCCATTGTTCTCGGAATTCCGCTGAAGTTTAAAAATGCTCCGGAACGCTTCCATTGTTCTCGGAATTCTGCTGAAGTTTAAAGATGCTTCGGAACTTTTCCATTGTTCTCGGAATTCCGCTGAAGTTTAAAAATGTTTCGGAACTCTTCCATTGTTCTCGGAATTCCGCTGAAGTTTAAAAATGCTTCGGAACTCTTCCATTGTTCTCGGAATTCCGCTGAAGTTTAAAAATGCTTCGGAACTCTTCCATTGTTCTCGGAATTCCGCTGAAGTTTAAAAATGTTTCGAAACTCTTTCATTGTTCTCGGAATTCCGCTGAAGTTTAAAAATGCTTCGGAACTCTTCCATTGTTCTCGGAATTCCGCTGAAGTTTAAAAATGCTTCGGAACTCTTCCATTGTTCTCGGAATTCCGCTGAAGTTTAAAAATGTTTCGGAACTCTTCCATTGTTCTCGGAATTCTGCTGAAGTTTAAAAATGCTTCGGAACTCTTTCATTGTTCTTGGAATTCCGCTGAAGTTTAAAAATGCTTTGGAACTCTTCCATTGTTCTCGGAATTCCGCTGAAGTTTAAAAATGCTTCTGAACTCTTCCATTGTTCTCGGAATTACGCTGAAGTTTAAAAATGATTCGGAACTCTTCCATTGTTCTCGGAATTCCGCTGACATATAAAAATGCTTTGGAACTCTTCCATTGTTCTCGGAATTCCGCTGAAGTTTAAAAATGTTTCGGAACTCTTCCATTGTTCTCGGAATTCCGCTGAAGTTTAAAAATGCTTCGGAACTCTTCCATTGTTCTCGGAATTCCGCTGAAGTTTAAAAATGCTTCGGAACTCTTCCATTGTTCTCGGAATTCCGCTGAAGTTTAAAAATGTTTCGAAACTCTTTCATTGTTCTCGGAATTCCGCTGAAGTTTAAAAATGCTTCGGAACTCTTCCATTGTTCTCGGAATTCCGCTGACATATAAAAATGCTTTGGAACTCTTCCATTGTTCTCGGAATTCCGCTGACATATAAAAATGCTTTGGAACTCTTCCATTGCTCTCGGAATTCCGCTGAAGTTTAAAAATGCTTCGGAACACTTCCATTGTTCTCGGAATTCCGCTGAAGTTTAAAAATGCTTCGGAACTCTTCCATTGTTCTCGGAATTCCGCTGAAGTTTAAAAATGCTCCGGAACGCTTCCATTGTTCTCGGAATTCCGCTGAAGTTTAAAAATGCTCCGGAACGCTTCCATTGTTCTCGGAATTCTGCTGAAGTTTAAAGATGCTTCGGAACTCTACCATTGTTCTCGGAATTCCGCTGAAGTTTAAAAATGCTTCGGAACTCTTCCATTGTTCTCGGAATTCCGCTGAAGTTTAAAAATGCTCCGGAACGCTTCCATTGTTCTCGGAATTCTGCTGAAGTTTAAAGATGCTTCGGAACTTTTCCATTGTTCTCGGAATTCCGCTGAAGTTTAAAAATGCTTCGGAACTCTTCCATTGTTCTCGGAATTCCGCTGAAGTTTAAAAATGCTTCGGAACTCTTCCATTGTTCTCGGAATTCCGCTGAAGTTTAAAAATGCTTCGGAACTCTTCCATTGTTCTCGGAATTCCGCTGAAGTTTAAAAATGCTTCGGAACTCTTCCATTGTTCTCGGAATTCCGCTGAAGTTTAAAAATGTTTCGGAACTCTTCCATTGTTCTCGGAATTCCGCTGACATATAAAAATGCTTTGGAACTCTTCCATTGTTCTCGGAATTCCGCTGAAGTTTAAAAATGCTTCGGAACACTTCCATTGTTCTCGGAATTCCGCTGAAGTTTAAAAATGCTTCGGAACTCTTCCATTGTTCTCGGAATTCCGCTGAAGTTTAAAAATGCTCCGGAACGCTTCCATTGTTCTCGGAATTCTGCTGAAGTTTAAAGATGCTTCGGAACTTTTCCATTGTTCTCGGAATTCCGCTGAAGTTTAAAAATGCTTCGGAACTCTTCCATTGTTCTCGGAATTCCGCTGAAGTTTAAAAATGCTTCGGAACTCTTCCATTGTTCTCGGAATTCCGCTGAAGTTTAAAAATGTTTCGGAACTCTTCCATTGTTCTCGGAATTCCGCTGAAGTTTAAAAATGCTTCGGAACTCTTCCATTGTTCTCGGAATTCCGCTGAAGTTTAAAAATGTTTCGGAACTCTTCCATTGTTCTCGGAATTCTGCTGAAGTTTAAAAATGCTTCGGAACTCTTTCATTGTTCTCGGAATTCCGCTGAAGTTTAAAAATGCTTTGGAACTCTTCCATTGTTCTCGGAATTCCGCTGAAGTTTAAAAATGTTTCGAAACTCTTTCATTGTTCTCGGAATTCCGCTGAAGTTTAAAAATGCTTCGGAACTCTTCCATTGTTCTCGGAATTCCGCTGACATATAAAAATGCTTTGGAACTCTTCCATTGTTCTCGGAATTCCGCTGAAGTTTAAAAATGCTCCGGAACGCTTCCATTGTTCTCGGAATTCTGCTGAAGTTTAAAGATGCTTCGGAACTTTTCCATTGTTCTCGGAATTCCGCTGAAGTTTAAAAATGCTTCGGAACTCTTCCATTGTTCTCGGAATTCCGCTGAAGTTTAAAAATGCTTCGGAATTCTTCCATTGTTCTCGGAATTCCGCTGAAGTTTAAAAATGTTTCGGAACTCTTCCATTGTTCTCGGAATTCTGCTGAAGTTTAAAAATGCTTCGGAACTCTTTCATTGTTCTCGGAATTCCGCTGAAGTTTAAAAATGCTTTGGAACTCTTCCATTGTTCTCGGAATTCCGCTGAAGTTTAAAAATGCTTCTGAACTCTTCCATTGTTCTCGGAATTACGCTGAAGTTTAAAAATGATTCGGAACTCTTCCATTGTTCTCGGAATTCCGCTGACATATAAAAATGCTTTGGAACTCTTCCATTGTTCTCGGAATTCCGCTGAAGTTTAAAAATGTTTCGGAACTCTTCCATTGTTCTCGGAATTCCGCTGAAGTTTAAAAATGCTTCGGAACTCTTCCATTGTTCTCGGAATTCCGCTGAAGTTTAAAAATGCTTCGGAACTCTTCCATTGTTCTCGGAATTCCGCTGGAGTTTAAAAATGTTTCGAAACTCTTTCATTGTTCTCGGAATTCCGCTGAAGTTTAAAAATGCTTCGGAACTCTTCCATTGTTCTCGGAATTCCGCTGACATATAAAAATGCTTTGGAACTCTTCCATTGTTCTCGGAATTCCGCTGAAGTTTAAAAATGCTTCGGAACACTTCCATTGTTCTCGGAATTCCGCTGAAGTTTAAAAATGCTTCGGAACTCTTCCATTGTTCTCGGAATTCCGCTGAAGTTTAAAAATGCTTCGGAACTCTTCCATTGTTCTCGGAATACCGCTGAAGTTTAAAAATGCTTCGGAACTCTTCCATTGTTCTCGGAATTCCGCTGAAGTTTAAAAATGCTTCGGAACTCTTCCATTGTTCTCGGAATTCCGCTGACATATAAAAATGGTTTGGAACTCTTCCATTGTTCTCGGAATTCCGCTGAAGTTTAAAAATGCTTCGGAACACTTCCATTGTTCTCGGAATTCCGCTGAAGTTTAAAAATGCTTCGGAACTCTTCCATTGTTCTCGGAATTCCGCTGAAGTTTAAAAATGCTTCGGAACTCTTCCATTGTTCTCGGAATTCCGCTGAAGTTTAAAAATGCTTCGGAACTCTTCCATTGTTCTCGAAATTCCGCTGAAGTTTAAAAATGTTTCGGAACTCTTCCATTGTTCTCGGAATTCTGCTGAAGTTTAAAAATGCTTCGGAACTCTTTCATTGTTCTCGGAATTCCGCTGAAGTTTAAAAATGCTTTGGAACTCTTCCATTGTTCTCGGAATTCCGCTGAAGTTTAAAAATGCTTCTGAACTCTTCCATTGTTCTCGGAATTCCGCTGAAGTTTAAAAATGATTCGGAACTCTTCCATTGTTCTCGGAATTCCGCTGACATATAAAAATGCTTTGGAACTCTTCCATTGTTCTCGGAATTCCGCTGAAGTTTAAAAATCTTTCGGGACTCTTCCATTGTTCTCGGAATTCCGCTGAAGTTTAAAAATGCTTCGGAACTCTTCCATTGTTCTCGGAATTCCGCTGAAGTTTAAAAATGCTTCGGAACTCTTCCATTGTTCTCGGAATTCCGCTGAAGTTTAAAAATGTTTCGAAACTCTTTCATTGTTCTCGGAATTCCGCTGAAGTTTAAAAATGCTTCGGAACTCTTCCATTGTTCTCGGAATTCCGCTGACATATAAAAATGCTTTGGAACTCTTCCATTGTTCTCGGAATTCCGCTGAAGTTTAAAAATGCTCCGGAACGCTTCCATTGTTCTCGGAATTCTGCTGAAGTTTAAAGATGCTTCGGAACTTTTCCATTGTTCTCGGAATTCCGCTGAAGTTTAAAAATGCTTCGGAACTCTTCCATTGTTCTCGGAATTCCGCTGAAGTTTAAAAATGCTTCGGAACTCTTCCATTGTTCTCGGAATTCCGCTGAAGTTTAAAAATGTTTCGGAACTCTTCCATTGTTCTCGGAATTCTGCTGAAGTTTAAAAATGCTTCGGAACTCTTTCATTGTTCTCGGAATTCCGCTGAAGTTTAAAAATGCTTTGGAACTCTTCCATTGTTCTCGGAATTCCGCTGAAGTTTAAAAATGCTTCTGAACTCTTCCATTGTTCTCGGAATTACGCTGAAGTTTAAAAATGATTCGGAACTCTTCCATTGTTCTCGGAATTCCGCTGACATATAAAAATGCTTTGGAACTCTTCCATTGTTCTCGGAATTCCGCTGAAGTTTAAAAATGCTTCGGAACACTTCCATTGTTCTCGGAATTCCGCTGAAGTTTAAAAATGCTTCGGAACTCTTCCATTGTTCTCGGAATTCCGCTGAAGTTTAAAAATGCTTCGGAACTCTTCCATTGTTCTCGGAATACCGCTGAAGTTTAAAAATGCTTCGGAACTCTTCCATTGTTCTCGGAATTCCGCTGAAGTTTAAAAATGCTTCGGAACTCTTCCATTGTTCTCGGAATTCCGCTGACATATAAAAATGCTTTGGAACTCTTCCATTGTTCTCGGAATTCCGCTGAAGTTTAAAAATGCTTCGGAACACTTCCATTGTTCTCGGAATTCCGCTGAAGTTTAAAAATGCTTCGGAACTCTTCCATTGTTCTCGGAATTCCGCTGAAGTTTAAAAATGCTTCGGAACTCTTCCATTGTTCTCGGAATACCTCTGAAGTTTAAAAATGCTTCGGAACTCTTCCATTGTTCTCGGAATTCCGCTGAAGTTTAAAAATGCTTCGGAACTCTTCCATTGTTCTCGGAATTCCGCTGACATATAAAAATGGTTTGGAACTCTTCCATTGTTCTCGGAATTCCGCTGAAGTTTAAAAATGCTTCGGAACACTTCCATTGTTCTCGGAATTCCGCTGAAGTTTAAAAATGCTTCGGAACTCTTCCATTGTTCTCGGAATTCCGCTGAAGTTTAAAAATGCTTCGGAACTCTTCCATTGTTCTCGGAATTCCGCTGAAGTTTAAAAATGCTTCGGAACTCTTCCATTGTTCTCGAAATTCCGCTGAAGTTTAAAAATGTTTCGGAACTCTTCCATTGTTCTCGGAATTCTGCTGAAGTTTAAAAATGCTTCGGAACTCTTTCATTGTTCTCGGAATTCCGCTGAAGTTTAAAAATGCTTTGGAACTCTTCCATTGTTCTCGGAATTCCGCTGAAGTTTAAAAATGCTTCTGAACTCTTCCATTGTTCTCGGAATTCCGCTGAAGTTTAAAAATGATTCGGAACTCTTCCATTGTTCTCGGAATTCCGCTGACATATAAAAATGCTTTGGAACTCTTCCATTGTTCTCGGAATTCCGCTGAAGTTTAAAAATCTTTCGGGACTCTTCCATTGTTCTCGGAATTCCGCTGAAGTTTAAAAATGTTTCGAAACTCTTTCATTGTTCTCGGAATTCCGCTGAAGTTTAAAAATGCTTCGGAACTCTTCCATTGTTCTCGGAATTCCGCTGACATATAAAAATGCTTTGGAACTCTTCCATTGTTCTCGGAATTCCGCTGAAGTTTAAAAATGCTCCGGAACGCTTCCATTGTTCTCGGAATTCTGCTGAAGTTTAAAGATGCTTCGGAACTTTTCCATTGTTCTCGGAATTCCGCTGAAGTTTAAAAATGCTTCGGAACTCTTCCATTGTTCTCGGAATTCCGCTGAAGTTTAAAAATGCTTCGGAACTCTTCCATTGTTCTCGGAATTCCGCTGAAGTTTAAAAATGTTTCGGAACTCTTCCATTGTTCTCGGAATTCTGCTGAAGTTTAAAAATGCTTCGGAACTCTTTCATTGTTCTCGGAATTCCGCTGAAGTTTAAAAATGCTTTGGAACTCTTCCATTGTTCTCGGAATTCCGCTGAAGTTTAAAAATGCTTCTGAACTCTTCCATTGTTCTCGGAATTACGCTGAAGTTTAAAAATGATTCGGAACTCTTCCATTGTTCTCGGAATTCCGCTGACATATAAAAATGCTTTGGAACTCTTCCATTGTTCTCGGAATTCCGCTGAAGTTTAAAAATGTTTCGGAACTCTTCCATTGTTCTCGGAATTCCGCTGAAGTTTAAAAATGCTTCGGAACTCTTCCATTGTTCTCGGAATTCCGCTGAAGTTTAAAAATGCTTCGGAACTCTTCCATTGTTCTCGGAATTCCGCTGAAGTTTAAAAATGTTTCGAAACTCTTTCATTGTTCTCGGAATTCCGCTGAAGTTTAAAAATGCTTCGGAACTCTTCCATTGTTCTCGGAATTCCGCTGACATATAAAAATGCTTTGGAACTCTTCCATTGTTCTCGGAATTCCGCTGAAGTTTAAAAATGCTTCGGAACACTTCCATTGTTCTCGGAATTCCGCTGAAGTTTAAAAATGCTTCGGAACTCTTCCATTGTTCTCGGAATTCCGCTGAAGTTTAAAAATGCTTCGGAACTCTTCCATTGTTCTCGGAATACCGCTGAAGTTTAAAAATGCTTCGGAACTCTTCCATTGTTCTCGGAATTCCGCTGAAGTTTAAAAATGCTTCGGAACTCTTCCATTGTTCTCGGAATTCCGCTGACATATAAAAATGCTTTGGAACTCTTCCATTGTTCTCGGAATTCCGCTGAAGTTTAAAAATGCTTCGGAACACTTCCATTGTTCTCGGAATTCCGCTGAAGTTTAAAAATGCTTCGGAACTCTTCCATTGTTCTCGGAATTCCGCTGAAGTTTAAAAATGCTTCGGAACTCTTCCATTGTTCTCGGAATTCCGCTGAAGTTTAAAAATGCTTCGGAACTCTTCCATTGTTCTCGAAATTCCGCTGAAGTTTAAAAATGTTTCGGAACTCTTCCATTGTTCTCGGAATTCCGCTGAAATTTAAAAATGCTTTGGAACTCTTCCATTGTTCTCAGATTTCCACTGAAGTTTAAAAATGCTGTGGAACTCTTCCATTGTTCTCGGAATTCCGCTGAAGTTTAAAAATGCTTCGGAACTCTTCCATTGTTCTCGGAATTCCGCTGAAGTTTAAAAATGCTTCGGAACTCTTCCATTGTTCTCGGAATTCCGCTGACATATAAAAATGCTTTGGAACTCTTCCATTGCTCTCGGAATTCCGCTGAAGTTTAAAAATGCTTCGGAACACTTCCATTGTTCTCGGAATTCCGCTGAAGTTTAAAAATGCTTCGGAACTCTTCCATTGTTCTCGGAATTCCGCTGAAGTTTAAAAATGCTTCGGAACTCTTCCATTGTTCTCGGAATTCCGCTGAAGTTTAAAAATGCTCCGGAACGCTTCCATTGTTCTCAGAATTCTGCTGAAGTTTAAAGATGCTTCGGAACTTTTCCATTGTTCTCGGAATTCCGCTGAAGTTTAAAAATGCTTCGGAACTCTTCCATTGTTCTCGGAATTCCGCTGAAGTTTAAAAGTGCTTCGGAACTCTTCCATTGTTCTCGGAATTCCGCTGAAGTTTAAAAATGCTTCGGAACTCTTCCATTGTTCTCGGAATTCCGCTGAAGTTTAAAAATGCTTCGGAACTCTTCCATTGTTCTCGGAATTCCGCTGAAGTTTAAAAATGCTTCAGAACTCTTCCATTGTTCTCGAAATTCCGCTGAAGTTTAAAAATGTTTCGGAACTCTTCCATTGTTCTCGGAATTCCGCTGAAATTTAAAAATGCTTTGGAACTCTTCCATTGTTCTCAGATTTCCACTGAAGTTTAAAAATGCTGTGGAACTCTTCCATTGTTCTCGGAATTCCGCTGAAGTTTAAAAATGCTTCGGAACTCTTCCATTGTTCTCGGAATTCAGCTGAAGTTTAAAAATGCTTCGGAACTCTTCCATTGTTCTCGGAATTCCGCTGAAGTTTAAAAATGCTTCGGAACTCTTCCATTGTTCTCGGAATTCTGCTGAAGTTTAAAAATGCTTCGGAACTCTTTCATTGTTCTCGGAATTCCGCTGAAGTTTAAAAATGCTTTGGAACTCTTCCATTGTTCTCGGAATTCCGCTGAAGTTTAAAAATGCTTCTGAACTCTTCCATTGTTCTCGGAATTCCGCTGAAGTTTAAAAATGATTCGGAACTCTTCCATTGTTCTCGGAATTCCGCTGACATATAAAAATGCTTTGGAACTCTTCCATTGTTCTCGGAATTCCGCTGAAGTTTAAAAATGTTTCGGAACTCTTCCATTGTTCTCGGAATTCCGCAGAAGTTTAAAAATGCTTCGGAACTCTTCCATTGTTCTCGGAATTCCGCTGAAGTTTAAAAATGCTTCGGAACTCTTCCATTGTTCTCGGAATTCCGCTGAAGTTTAAAAATGTTTCGCAACTCTTCCATTGTTCTCGGAATTCTGCTGAAGTTTAAAAATGCTTCGGAACTCTTTCATTGTTCTCGGAATTCCGCTGAAGTTTAAAAATGCTTTGGAACTCTTCCATTGTTCTCGGAATTCCGCTGAAGTTTAAAAATGCTTCTGAACTCTTCCATTGTTCTCGGAATTCCGCTGAAGTTTAAAAATGATTCGGAACTCTTCCATTGTTCTCGGAATTCCGCTGACATATAAAAATGCTTTGGAACTCTTCCATTGTTCTCGGAATTCCGCTGAAGTTTAAAAATGTTTCGGAACTCTTCCATTGTTCTCGGAATTCCGCTGAAGTTTAAAAATGCTTCGGAACTCTTCCATTGTTCTCGGAATTCCGCTGAAGTTTAAAAATGCTTCGGAACTCTTCCATTGTTCTCGGAATTCCGCTGAAGTTTAAAAATGTTTCGAAACTCTTTCATTGTTCTCGGAATTCCGCTGAAGTTTAAAAATGCTTCGGAACTCTTCCATTGTTCTCAGAATTCCACTGAAGTTTAAACATGCTTCGGAACTCTTCCATTGTTCTCGGAATTCCGCTGAAGTTTAAAAATGCTTCGGAACTCTTCCATTGTTCTCGGAATTCCGCTGACATATAAAAATGCTTTGGAACTCTTCCATTGTTCTCGGAATTCCGCTGAAGTTTAAAAATGCTTCGGAACACTTCCATTGTTCTCGGAATTCCGCTGAAGTTTAAAAATGCTTTGGAACTCTTCCATTGTTCTCGGAATTCCGCTGAAGTTTAAAAATGCTTCTGAACTCTTCCATTGTTCTCGGAATTCCGCTGAAGTTTAAAAATGATTCGGAACTCTTCCATTGTTCTCGGAATTCCGCTGACATATAAAAATGCTTTGGAACTCTTCCATTGTTCTCGGAATTCCGCTGAAGTTTAAAAATGTTTCGGAACTCTTCCATTGTTCTCGGAATTCCGCTGAAGTTTAAAAATGCTTCGGAACTCTTCCATTGTTCTCGGAATTCCGCTGAAGTTTAAAAATGCTTCGGAACTCTTCCATTGTTCTCGGAATTCCGCTGAAGTTTAAAAATGCTTCGGAACACTTCCATTGTTCTCGGAATTCCGCTGAAGTTTAAAAATGCTTCGGAACTCTTCCATTGTTCTCGGAATTCCGCTGAAGTTTAAAAATGCTTCGGAACTCTTCCATTGTTCTCGGAATTCCGCTGAAGTTTAAAAATGCTTCGGAACTCTTCCATTGTTCTCGAAATTCCGCTGAAGTTTAAAAATGTTTCGGAACTCTTCCATTGTTCTCGGAATTCTGCTGAAGTTTAAAAATGCTTCGGAACTCTTTCATTGTTCTCGGAATTCCGCTGAAGTTTAAAAATGCTTTGGAACTCTTCCATTGTTCTCGGAATTCCGCTGAAGTTTAAAAATGCTTCTGAACTCTTCCATTGTTCTCGGAATTCCGCTGAAGTTTAAAAATGATTCGGAACTCTTCCATTGTTCTCGGAATTCCGCTGACATATAAAAATGCTTTGGAACTCTTCCATTGTTCTCGGAATTCCGCTGAAGTTTAAAAATCTTTCGGGACTCTTCCATTGTTCTCGGAATTCCGCTGAAGTTTAAAAATGCTTCGGAACTCTTCCATTGTTCTCGGAATTCCGCTGAAGTTTAAAAATGCTTCGGAACTCTTCCATTGTTCTCGGAATTCCGCTGAAGTTTAAAAATGTTTCGAAACTCTTTCATTGTTCTCGGAATTCCGCTGAAGTTTAAAAATGCTTCGGAACTCTTCCATTGTTCTCGGAATTCCGCTGACATATAAAAATGCTTTGGAACTCTTCCATTGTTCTCGGAATTCCGCTGAAGTTTAAAAATGCTCCGGAACGCTTCCATTGTTCTCGGAATTCTGCTGAAGTTTAAAGATGCTTCGGAACTTTTCCATTGTTCTCGGAATTCCGCTGAAGTTTAAAAATGCTTCGGAACTCTTCCATTGTTCTCGGAATTCCGCTGAAGTTTAAAAATGCTTCGGAACTCTTCCATTGTTCTCGGAATTCCGCTGAAGTTTAAAAATGTTTCGGAACTCTTCCATTGTTCTCGGAATTCTGCTGAAGTTTAAAAATGCTTCGGAACTCTTTCATTGTTCTCGGAATTCCGCTGAAGTTTAAAAATGCTTTGGAACTCTTCCATTGTTCTCGGAATTCCGCTGAAGTTTAAAAATGCTTCTGAACTCTTCCATTGTTCTCGGAATTACGCTGAAGTTTAAAAATGATTCGGAACTCTTCCATTGTTCTCGGAATTCCGCTGACATATAAAAATGCTTTGGAACTCTTCCATTGTTCTCGGAATTCCGCTGAAGTTTAAAAATGCTTCGGAACACTTCCATTGTTCTCGGAATTCCGCTGAAGTTTAAAAATGCTTCGGAACTCTTCCATTGTTCTCGGAATTCCGCTGAAGTTTAAAAATGCTTCGGAACTCTTCCATTGTTCTCGGAATACCGCTGAAGTTTAAAAATGCTTCGGAACTCTTCCATTGTTCTCGGAATTCCGCTGAAGTTTAAAAATGCTTCGGAACTCTTCCATTGTTCTCGGAATTCCGCTGACATATAAAAATGCTTTGGAACTCTTCCATTGTTCTCGGAATTCCGCTGAAGTTTAAAAATGCTTCGGAACACTTCCATTGTTCTCGGAATTCCGCTGAAGTTTAAAAATGCTTCGGAACTCTTCCATTGTTCTCGGAATTCCGCTGAAGTTTAAAAATGCTTCGGAACTCTTCCATTGTTCTCGGAATACCGCTGAAGTTTAAAAATGCTTCGGAACTCTTCCATTGTTCTCGGAATTCCGCTGAAGTTTAAAAATGCTTCGGAACTCTTCCATTGTTCTCGGAATTCCGCTGACATATAAAAATGGTTTGGAACTCTTCCATTGTTCTCGGAATTCCGCTGAAGTTTAAAAATGCTTCGGAACACTTCCATTGTTCTCGGAATTCCGCTGAAGTTTAAAAATGCTTCGGAACTCTTCCATTGTTCTCGGAATTCCGCTGAAGTTTAAAAATGCTTCGGAACTCTTCCATTGTTCTCGGAATTCCGCTGAAGTTTAAAAATGCTTCGGAACTCTTCCATTGTTCTCGAAATTCCGCTGAAGTTTAAAAATGTTTCGGAACTCTTCCATTGTTCTCGGAATTCTGCTGAAGTTTAAAAATGCTTCGGAACTCTTTCATTGTTCTCGGAATTCCGCTGAAGTTTAAAAATGCTTTGGAACTCTTCCATTGTTCTCGGAATTCCGCTGAAGTTTAAAAATGCTTCTGAACTCTTCCATTGTTCTCGGAATTCCGCTGAAGTTTAAAAATGATTCGGAACTCTTCCATTGTTCTCGGAATTCCGCTGACATATAAAAATGCTTTGGAACTCTTCCATTGTTCTCGGAATTCCGCTGAAGTTTAAAAATCTTTCGGGACTCTTCCATTGTTCTCGGAATTCCGCTGAAGTTTAAAAATGTTTCGAAACTCTTTCATTGTTCTCGGAATTCCGCTGAAGTTTAAAAATGCTTCGGAACTCTTCCATTGTTCTCGGAATTCCGCTGACATATAAAAATGCTTTGGAACTCTTCCATTGTTCTCGGAATTCCGCTGAAGTTTAAAAATGCTCCGGAACGCTTCCATTGTTCTCGGAATTCTGCTGAAGTTTAAAGATGCTTCGGAACTTTTCCATTGTTCTCGGAATTCCGCTGAAGTTTAAAAATGCTTCGGAACTCTTCCATTGTTCTCGGAATTCCGCTGAAGTTTAAAAATGCTTCGGAACTCTTCCATTGTTCTCGGAATTCCGCTGAAGTTTAAAAATGTTTCGGAACTCTTCCATTGTTCTCGGAATTCTGCTGAAGTTTAAAAATGCTTCGGAACTCTTTCATTGTTCTCGGAATTCCGCTGAAGTTTAAAAATGCTTTGGAACTCTTCCATTGTTCTCGGAATTCCGCTGAAGTTTAAAAATGCTTCTGAACTCTTCCATTGTTCTCGGAATTACGCTGAAGTTTAAAAATGATTCGGAACTCTTCCATTGTTCTCGGAATTCCGCTGACATATAAAAATGCTTTGGAACTCTTCCATTGTTCTCGGAATTCCGCTGAAGTTTAAAAATGTTTCGGAACTCTTCCATTGTTCTCGGAATTCCGCTGAAGTTTAAAAATGCTTCGGAACTCTTCCATTGTTCTCGGAATTCCGCTGAAGTTTAAAAATGCTTCGGAACTCTTCCATTGTTCTCGGAATTCCGCTGAAGTTTAAAAATGTTTCGAAACTCTTTCATTGTTCTCGGAATTCCGCTGAAGTTTAAAAATGCTTCGGAACTCTTCCATTGTTCTCGGAATTCCGCTGACATATAAAAATGCTTTGGAACTCTTCCATTGTTCTCGGAATTCCGCTGAAGTTTAAAAATGCTTCGGAACACTTCCATTGTTCTCGGAATTCCGCTGAAGTTTAAAAATGCTTCGGAACTCTTCCATTGTTCTCGGAATTCCGCTGAAGTTTAAAAATGCTTCGGAACTCTTCCATTGTTCTCGGAATACCGCTGAAGTTTAAAAATGCTTCGGAACTCTTCCATTGTTCTCGGAATTCCGCTGAAGTTTAAAAATGCTTCGGAACTCTTCCATTGTTCTCGGAATTCCGCTGACATATAAAAATGCTTTGGAACTCTTCCATTGTTCTCGGAATTCCGCTGAAGTTTAAAAATGCTTCGGAACACTTCCATTGTTCTCGGAATTCCGCTGAAGTTTAAAAATGCTTCGGAACTCTTCCATTGTTCTCGGAATTCCGCTGAAGTTTAAAAATGCTTCGGAACTCTTCCATTGTTCTCGGAATTCCGCTGAAGTTTAAAAATGCTTCGGAACTCTTCCATTGTTCTCGAAATTCCGCTGAAGTTTAAAAATGTTTCGGAACTCTTCCATTGTTCTCGGAATTCCGCTGAAATTTAAAAATGCTTTGGAACTCTTCCATTGTTCTCAGATTTCCACTGAAGTTTAAAAATGCTGTGGAACTCTTCCATTGTTCTCGGAATTCCGCTGAAGTTTAAAAATGCTTCGGAACTCTTCCATTGTTCTCGGAATTCCGCTGAAGTTTAAAAATGCTTCGGAACTCTTCCATTGTTCTCGGAATTCCGCTGACATATAAAAATGCTTTGGAACTCTTCCATTGCTCTCGGAATTCCGCTGAAGTTTAAAAATGCTTCGGAACACTTCCATTGTTCTCGGAATTCCGCTGAAGTTTAAAAATGCTTCGGAACTCTTCCATTGTTCTCGGAATTCCGCTGAAGTTTAAAAATGCTTCGGAACTCTTCCATTGTTCTCGGAATTCCGCTGAAGTTTAAAAATGCTCCGGAACGCTTCCATTGTTCTCAGAATTCTGCTGAAGTTTAAAGATGCTTCGGAACTTTTCCATTGTTCTCGGAATTCCGCTGAAGTTTAAAAATGCTTCGGAACTCTTCCATTGTTCTCGGAATTCCGCTGAAGTTTAAAAGTGCTTCGGAACTCTTCCATTGTTCTCGGAATTCCGCTGAAGTTTAAAAATGCTTCGGAACTCTTCCATTGTTCTCGGAATTCCGCTGAAGTTTAAAAATGCTTCGGAACTCTTCCATTGTTCTCGGAATTCCGCTGAAGTTTAAAAATGCTTCAGAACTCTTCCATTGTTCTCGAAATTCCGCTGAAGTTTAAAAATGTTTCGGAACTCTTCCATTGTTCTCGGAATTCCGCTGAAATTTAAAAATGCTTTGGAACTCTTCCATTGTTCTCAGATTTCCACTGAAGTTTAAAAATGCTGTGGAACTCTTCCATTGTTCTCGGAATTCCGCTGAAGTTTAAAAATGCTTCGGAACTCTTCCATTGTTCTCGGAATTCAGCTGAAGTTTAAAAATGCTTCGGAACTCTTCCATTGTTCTCGGAATTCCGCTGAAGTTTAAAAATGCTTCGGAACTCTTCCATTGTTCTCGGAATTCTGCTGAAGTTTAAAAATGCTTCGGAACTCTTTCATTGTTCTCGGAATTCCGCTGAAGTTTAAAAATGCTTTGGAACTCTTCCATTGTTCTCGGAATTCCGCTGAAGTTTAAAAATGCTTCTGAACTCTTCCATTGTTCTCGGAATTCCGCTGAAGTTTAAAAATGATTCGGAACTCTTCCATTGTTCTCGGAATTCCGCTGACATATAAAAATGCTTTGGAACTCTTCCATTGTTCTCGGAATTCCGCTGAAGTTTAAAAATGTTTCGGAACTCTTCCATTGTTCTCGGAATTCCGCAGAAGTTTAAAAATGCTTCGGAACTCTTCCATTGTTCTCGGAATTCCGCTGAAGTTTAAAAATGCTTCGGAACTCTTCCATTGTTCTCGGAATTCCGCTGAAGTTTAAAAATGTTTCGCAACTCTTCCATTGTTCTCGGAATTCTGCTGAAGTTTAAAAATGCTTCGGAACTCTTTCATTGTTCTCGGAATTCCGCTGAAGTTTAAAAATGCTTTGGAACTCTTCCATTGTTCTCGGAATTCCGCTGAAGTTTAAAAATGCTTCTGAACTCTTCCATTGTTCTCGGAATTCCGCTGAAGTTTAAAAATGATTCGGAACTCTTCCATTGTTCTCGGAATTCCGCTGACATATAAAAATGCTTTGGAACTCTTCCATTGTTCTCGGAATTCCGCTGAAGTTTAAAAATGTTTCGGAACTCTTCCATTGTTCTCGGAATTCCGCTGAAGTTTAAAAATGCTTCGGAACTCTTCCATTGTTCTCGGAATTCCGCTGAAGTTTAAAAATGCTTCGGAACTCTTCCATTGTTCTCGGAATTCCGCTGAAGTTTAAAAATGTTTCGAAACTCTTTCATTGTTCTCGGAATTCCGCTGAAGTTTAAAAATGCTTCGGAACTCTTCCATTGTTCTCAGAATTCCACTGAAGTTTAAACATGCTTCGGAACTCTTCCATTGTTCTCGGAATTCCGCTGAAGTTTAAAAATGCTTCGGAACTCTTCCATTGTTCTCGGAATTCCGCTGACATATAAAAATGCTTTGGAACTCTTCCATTGTTCTCGGAATTCCGCTGAAGTTTAAAAATGCTTCGGAACACTTCCATTGTTCTCGGAATTCCGCTGAAGTTTAAAAATGCTTTGGAACTCTTCCATTGTTCTCGGAATTCCGCTGAAGTTTAAAAATGCTTCTGAACTCTTCCATTGTTCTCGGAATTCCGCTGAAGTTTAAAAATGATTCGGAACTCTTCCATTGTTCTCGGAATTCCGCTGACATATAAAAATGCTTTGGAACTCTTCCATTGTTCTCGGAATTCCGCTGAAGTTTAAAAATGTTTCGGAACTCTTCCATTGTTCTCGGAATTCCGCTGAAGTTTAAAAATGCTTCGGAACTCTTCCATTGTTCTCGGAATTCCGCTGAAGTTTAAAAATGCTTCGGAACTCTTCCATTGTTCTCGGAATTCCGCTGAAGTTTAAAAATGCTTCGGAACTCTTCCATTGTTCTCGAAATTCCGCTGAAGTTTAAAAATGTTTCGGAACTCTTCCATTGTTCTCGGAATTCCGCTGAAATTTAAAAATGCTTTGGAACTCTTCCATTGTTCTCAGATTTCCACTGAAGTTTAAAAATGCTGTGGAACTCTTCCATTGTTCTCGGAATTCCGCTGAAGTTTAAAAATGCTTCGGAACTCTTCCATTGTTCTCGGAATTCCGCTGAAGTTTAAAAATGCTTCGGAACTCTTCCATTGTTCTCGGAATTCCGCTGACATATAAAAATGCTTTGGAACTCTTCCATTGCTCTCGGAATTCCGCTGAAGTTTAAAAATGCTTCGGAACACTTCCATTGTTCTCGGAATTCCGCTGAAGTTTAAAAATGCTTCGGAACTCTTCCATTGTTCTCGGAATTCCGCTGAAGTTTAAAAATGCTCCGGAACGCTTCCATTGTTCTCAGAATTCTGCTGAAGTTTAAAGATGCTTCGGAACTCTACCATTGTTCTCGGAATTCCGCTGAAGTTTAAAAATGCTTCGGAACTCTTCCATTGTTCTCGGAATTCCGCTGAAGTTTAAAAATGCTCCGGAACGCTTCCATTGTTCTCAGAATTCTGCTGAAGTTTAAAGATGCTTCGGAACTTTTCCATTGTTCTCGGAATTCCGCTGAAGTTTAAAAATGCTTCGGAACTCTTCCATTGTTCTCGGAATTCCGCTGAAGTTTAAAAGTGCTTCGGAACTCTTCCATTGTTCTCGGAATTCCGCTGAAGTTTAAAAATGCTTCGGAACTCTTCCATTGTTCTCGGAATTCCGCTGAAGTTTAAAAATGCTTCGGAACTCTTCCATTGTTCTCGGAATTCCGCTGAAGTTTAAAAATGCTTCAGAACTCTTCCATTGTTCTCGAAATTCCGCTGAAGTTTAAAAATGTTTCGGAACTCTTCCATTGTTCTCGGAATTCCGCTGAAATTTAAAAATGCTTTGGAACTCTTCCATTGTTCTCAGATTTCCACTGAAGTTTAAAAATGCTGTGGAACTCTTCCATTGTTCTCGGAATTCCGCAGAAGTTTAAAAATGCTTCGGAACTCTTCCATTGTTCTCGGAATTCCGCTGAAGTTTAAAAATGCTTCGGAACTCTTCCATTGTTCTCGGAATTCCGCTGACATATAAAAATGCTTTGGAACTCTTCCATTGTTCTCGGAATTCCGCTGAAGTTTAAAAATGCTTCGGAACACTTCCATTGTTCTCGGAATTCCGCTGAAGTTTAAAAATGCTTCGGAACTCTTCCATTGTTCTCGGAATTCCGCTGAAGTTTAAAAATGCTTCGGAACTCTTCCATTGTTCTCGGAATACCGCTGAAGTTTAAAAATGCTTCGGAACTCTTCCATTGTTCTCGGAATTCCGCTGAAGTTTAAAAATGCTTCGGAACTCTTCCATTGTTCTCGGAATTCCGCTGACATATAAAAATGGTTTGGAACTCTTCCATTGTTCTCGGAATTCCGCTGAAGTTTAAAAATGCTTCGGAACACTTCCATTGTTCTCGGAATTCCGCTGAAGTTTAAAAATGCTTCGGAACTCTTCCATTGTTCTCGGAATTCCGCTGAAGTTTAAAAATGCTTCGGAACTCTTCCATTGTTCTCGGAATTCCGCTGAAGTTTAAAAATGCTTCGGAACTCTTCCATTGTTCTCGAAATTCCGCTGAAGTTTAAAAATGTTTCGGAACTCTTCCATTGTTCTCGGAATTCTGCTGAAGTTTAAAAATGCTTCGGAACTCTTTCATTGTTCTCGGAATTCCGCTGAAGTTTAAAAATGCTTTGGAACTCTTCCATTGTTCTCGGAATTCCGCTGAAGTTTAAAAATGCTTCTGAACTCTTCCATTGTTCTCGGAATTCCGCTGAAGTTTAAAAATGATTCGGAACTCTTCCATTGTTCTCGGAATTCCGCTGACATATAAAAATGCTTTGGAACTCTTCCATTGTTCTCGGAATTCCGCTGAAGTTTAAAAATCTTTCGGGACTCTTCCATTGTTCTCGGAATTCCGCTGAAGTTTAAAAATGTTTCGAAACTCTTTCATTGTTCTCGGAATTCCGCTGAAGTTTAAAAATGCTTCGGAACTCTTCCATTGTTCTCGGAATTCCGCTGACATATAAAAATGCTTTGGAACTCTTCCATTGTTCTCGGAATTCCGCTGAAGTTTAAAAATGCTCCGGAACGCTTCCATTGTTCTCGGAATTCTGCTGAAGTTTAAAGATGCTTCGGAACTTTTCCATTGTTCTCGGAATTCCGCTGAAGTTTAAAAATGCTTCGGAACTCTTCCATTGTTCTCGGAATTCCGCTGAAGTTTAAAAATGCTTCGGAACTCTTCCATTGTTCTCGGAATTCCGCTGAAGTTTAAAAATGTTTCGGAACTCTTCCATTGTTCTCGGAATTCTGCTGAAGTTTAAAAATGCTTCGGAACTCTTTCATTGTTCTCGGAATTCCGCTGAAGTTTAAAAATGCTTTGGAACTCTTCCATTGTTCTCGGAATTCCGCTGAAGTTTAAAAATGCTTCTGAACTCTTCCATTGTTCTCGGAATTACGCTGAAGTTTAAAAATGATTCGGAACTCTTCCATTGTTCTCGGAATTCCGCTGACATATAAAAATGCTTTGGAACTCTTCCATTGTTCTCGGAATTCCGCTGAAGTTTAAAAATGTTTCGGAACTCTTCCATTGTTCTCGGAATTCCGCTGAAGTTTAAAAATGCTTCGGAACTCTTCCATTGTTCTCGGAATTCCGCTGAAGTTTAAAAATGCTTCGGAACTCTTCCTTTGTTCTCGGAATTCCGCTGAAGTTTAAAAATGTTTCGAAACTCTTTCATTGTTCTCGGAATTCCGCTGAAGTTTAAAAATGCTTCGGAACTCTTCCATTGTTCTCGGAATTCCGCTGACATATAAAAATGCTTTGGAACTCTTCCATTGTTCTCGGAATTCCGCTGAAGTTTAAAAATGCTTCGGAACACTTCCATTGTTCTCGGAATTCCGCTGAAGTTTAAAAATGCTTCGGAACTCTTCCATTGTTCTCGGAATTCCGCTGAAGTTTAAAAATGCTTCGGAACTCTTCCATTGTTCTCGGAATTCCGCTGACATATAAAAATGCTTTGGAACTCTTCCATTGTTCTCGGAATTCCGCTGAAGTTTAAAAATGCTTCGGAACACTTCCATTGTTCTCGGAATTCCGCTGAAGTTTAAAAATGCTTCGGAACTCTTCCATTGTTCTCGGAATTCCGCTGAAGTTTAAAAATGCTTCGGAACTCTTCCATTGTTCTCGGAATTCCGCTGAAGTTTAAAAATGCTTCGGAACTCTTCCATTGTTCTCGAAATTCCGCTGAAGTTTAAAAATGTTTCGGAACTCTTCCATTGTTCTCGGAATTCCGCTGAAATTTAAAAATGCTTTGGAACTCTTCCATTGTTCTCAGATTTCCACTGAAGTTTAAAAATGCTGTGGAACTCTTCCATTGTTCTCGGAATTCCGCTGAAGTTTAAAAATGCTTCGGAACTCTTCCATTGTTCTCGGAATTCCGCTGAAGTTTAAAAATGCTTCGGAACTCTTCCATTGTTCTCGGAATTCCGCTGACATATAAAAATGCTTTGGAACTCTTCCATTGCTCTCGGAATTCCGCTGAAGTTTAAAAATGCTTCGGAACACTTCCATTGTTCTCGGAATTCCGCTGAAGTTTAAAAATGCTTCGGAACTCTTCCATTGTTCTCGGAATTCCGCTGAAGTTTAAAAATGCTTCGGAACTCTTCCATTGTTCTCGGAATTCCGCTGAAGTTTAAAAATGCTCCGGAACGCTTCCATTGTTCTCAGAATTCTGCTGAAGTTTAAAGATGCTTCGGAACTTTTCCATTGTTCTCGGAATTCCGCTGAAGTTTAAAAATGCTTCGGAACTCTTCCATTGTTCTCGGAATTCCGCTGAAGTTTAAAAGTGCTTCGGAACTCTTCCATTGTTCTCGGAATTCCGCTGAAGTTTAAAAATGCTTCGGAACTCTTCCATTGTTCTCGGAATTCCGCTGAAGTTTAAAAATGCTTCGGAACTCTTCCATTGTTCTCGGAATTCCGCTGAAGTTTAAAAATGCTTCAGAACTCTTCCATTGTTCTCGAAATTCCGCTGAAGTTTAAAAATGTTTCGGAACTCTTCCATTGTTCTCGGAATTCCGCTGAAATTTAAAAATGCTTTGGAACTCTTCCATTGTTCTCAGATTTCCACTGAAGTTTAAAAATGCTGTGGAACTCTTCCATTGTTCTCGGAATTCCGCTGAAGTTTAAAAATGCTTCGGAACTCTTCCATTGTTCTCGGAATTCAGCTGAAGTTTAAAAATGCTTCGGAACTCTTCCATTGTTCTCGGAATTCCGCTGAAGTTTAAAAATGCTTCGGAACTCTTCCATTGTTCTCGGAATTCTGCTGAAGTTTAAAAATGCTTCGGAACTCTTTCATTGTTCTCGGAATTCCGCTGAAGTTTAAAAATGCTTTGGAACTCTTCCATTGTTCTCGGAATTCCGCTGAAGTTTAAAAATGCTTCTGAACTCTTCCATTGTTCTCGGAATTCCGCTGAAGTTTAAAAATGATTCGGAACTCTTCCATTGTTCTCGGAATTCCGCTGACATATAAAAATGCTTTGGAACTCTTCCATTGTTCTCGGAATTCCGCTGAAGTTTAAAAATGTTTCGGAACTCTTCCATTGTTCTCGGAATTCCGCAGAAGTTTAAAAATGCTTCGGAACTCTTCCATTGTTCTCGGAATTCCGCTGAAGTTTAAAAATGCTTCGGAACTCTTCCATTGTTCTCGGAATTCCGCTGAAGTTTAAAAATGTTTCGCAACTCTTCCATTGTTCTCGGAATTCTGCTGAAGTTTAAAAATGCTTCGGAACTCTTTCATTGTTCTCGGAATTCCGCTGAAGTTTAAAAATGCTTTGGAACTCTTCCATTGTTCTCGGAATTCCGCTGAAGTTTAAAAATGCTTCTGAACTCTTCCATTGTTCTCGGAATTCCGCTGAAGTTTAAAAATGATTCGGAACTCTTCCATTGTTCTCGGAATTCCGCTGACATATAAAAATGCTTTGGAACTCTTCCATTGTTCTCGGAATTCCGCTGAAGTTTAAAAATGTTTCGGAACTCTTCCATTGTTCTCGGAATTCCGCTGAAGTTTAAAAATGCTTCGGAACTCTTCCATTGTTCTCGGAATTCCGCTGAAGTTTAAAAATGCTTCGGAACTCTTCCATTGTTCTCGGAATTCCGCTGAAGTTTAAAAATGTTTCGAAACTCTTTCATTGTTCTCGGAATTCCGCTGAAGTTTAAAAATGCTTCGGAACTCTTCCATTGTTCTCAGAATTCCACTGAAGTTTAAACATGCTTCGGAACTCTTCCATTGTTCTCGGAATTCCGCTGAAGTTTAAAAATGCTTCGGAACTCTTCCATTGTTCTCGGAATTCCGCTGACATATAAAAATGCTTTGGAACTCTTCCATTGTTCTCGGAATTCCGCTGAAGTTTAAAAATGCTTCGGAACACTTCCATTGTTCTCGGAATTCCGCTGAAGTTTAAAAATGCTTTGGAACTCTTCCATTGTTCTCGGAATTCCGCTGAAGTTTAAAAATGCTTCTGAACTCTTCCATTGTTCTCGGAATTCCGCTGAAGTTTAAAAATGATTCGGAACTCTTCCATTGTTCTCGGAATTCCGCTGACATATAAAAATGCTTTGGAACTCTTCCATTGTTCTCGGAATTCCGCTGAAGTTTAAAAATGTTTCGGAACTCTTCCATTGTTCTCGGAATTCCGCTGAAGTTTAAAAATGCTTCGGAACTCTTCCATTGTTCTCGGAATTCCGCTGAAGTTTAAAAATGCTTCGGAACTCTTCCATTGTTCTCGGAATTCCGCTGAAGTTTAAAAATGCTTCGGAACTCTTCCATTGTTCTCGAAATTCCGCTGAAGTTTAAAAATGTTTCGGAACTCTTCCATTGTTCTCGGAATTCCGCTGAAATTTAAAAATGCTTTGGAACTCTTCCATTGTTCTCAGATTTCCACTGAAGTTTAAAAATGCTGTGGAACTCTTCCATTGTTCTCGGAATTCCGCTGAAGTTTAAAAATGCTTCGGAACTCTTCCATTGTTCTCGGAATTCCGCTGAAGTTTAAAAATGCTTCGGAACTCTTCCATTGTTCTCGGAATTCCGCTGACATATAAAAATGCTTTGGAACTCTTCCATTGCTCTCGGAATTCCGCTGAAGTTTAAAAATGCTTCGGAACACTTCCATTGTTCTCGGAATTCCGCTGAAGTTTAAAAATGCTTCGGAACTCTTCCATTGTTCTCGGAATTCCGCTGAAGTTTAAAAATGCTCCGGAACGCTTCCATTGTTCTCAGAATTCTGCTGAAGTTTAAAGATGCTTCGGAACTCTACCATTGTTCTCGGAATTCCGCTGAAGTTTAAAAATGCTTCGGAACTCTTCCATTGTTCTCGGAATTCCGCTGAAGTTTAAAAATGCTCCGGAACGCTTCCATTGTTCTCAGAATTCTGCTGAAGTTTAAAGATGCTTCGGAACTTTTCCATTGTTCTCGGAATTCCGCTGAAGTTTAAAAATGCTTCGGAACTCTTCCATTGTTCTCGGAATTCCGCTGAAGTTTAAAAGTGCTTCGGAACTCTTCCATTGTTCTCGGAATTCCGCTGAAGTTTAAAAATGCTTCGGAACTCTTCCATTGTTCTCGGAATTCCGCTGAAGTTTAAAAATGCTTCGGAACTCTTCCATTGTTCTCGGAATTCCGCTGAAGTTTAAAAATGCTTCAGAACTCTTCCATTGTTCTCGAAATTCCGCTGAAGTTTAAAAATGTTTCGGAACTCTTCCATTGTTCTCGGAATTCCGCTGAAATTTAAAAATGCTTTGGAACTCTTCCATTGTTCTCAGATTTCCACTGAAGTTTAAAAATGCTGTGGAACTCTTCCATTGTTCTCGGAATTCCGCAGAAGTTTAAAAATGCTTCGGAACTCTTCCATTGTTCTCGGAATTCAGCTGAAGTTTAAAAATGCTTCGGAACTCTTCCATTGTTCTCGGAATTCCGCTGAAGTTTAAAAATGCTTCGGAACTCTTCCATTGTTCTCGGAATTCTGCTGAAGTTTAAAAATGCTTCGGAACTCTTTCATTGTTCTCGGAATTCCGCTGAAGTTTAAAAATGCTTTGGAACTCTTCCATTGTTCTCGGAATTCCGCTGAAGTTTAAAAATGCTTCTGAACTCTTCCATTGTTCTCGGAATTCCGCTGAAGTTTAAAAATGATTCGGAACTCTTCCATTGTTCTCGGAATTCCGCTGACATATAAAAATGCTTTGGAACTCTTCCATTGTTCTCGGAATTCCGCTGAAGTTTAAAAATGTTTCGGAACTCTTCCATTGTTCTCGGAATTCCGCAGAAGTTTAAAAATGCTTCGGAACTCTTCCATTGTTCTCGGAATTCCGCTGAAGTTTAAAAATGCTTCGGAACTCTTCCATTGTTCTCGGAATTCCGCTGAAGTTTAAAAATGTTTCGCAACTCTTCCATTGTTCTCGGAATTCTGCTGAAGTTTAAAAATGCTTCGGAACTCTTTCATTGTTCTCGGAATTCCGCTGAAGTTTAAAAATGCTTTGGAACTCTTCCATTGTTCTCGGAATTCCGCTGAAGTTTAAAAATGCTTCTGAACTCTTCCATTGTTCTCGGAATTCCGCTGAAGTTTAAAAATGATTCGGAACTCTTCCATTGTTCTCGGAATTCCGCTGACATATAAAAATGCTTTGGAACTCTTCCATTGTTCTCGGAATTCCGCTGAAGTTTAAAAATGTTTCGGAACTCTTCCATTGTTCTCGGAATTCCGCTGAAGTTTAAAAATGCTTCGGAACTCTTCCATTGTTCTCGGAATTCCGCTGAAGTTTAAAAATGCTTCGGAACTCTTCCATTGTTCTCGGAATTCCGCTGAAGTTTAAAAATGTTTCGAAACTCTTTCATTGTTCTCGGAATTCCGCTGAAGTTTAAAAATGCTTCGGAACTCTTCCATTGTTCTCGGAATTCCACTGAAGTTTAAACATGCTTCGGAACTCTTCCATTGTTCTCGGAATTCCGCTGAAGTTTAAAAATGCTTCGGAACTCTTCCATTGTTCTCGGAATTCCGCTGACATATAAAAATGCTTTGGAACTCTTCCATTGTTCTCGGAATTCCGCTGAAGTTTAAAAATGCTTCGGAACACTTCCATTGTTCTCGGAATTCCGCTGAAGTTTAAAAATGCTTCGGAACTCTTCCATTGTTCTCGGAATTCCGCTGAAGTTTAAAAATGCTTCGGAACTCTTCCATTGTTTTCGGAATTCCGCTGAAGTTTAAAAATGCTTCGGAACTCTTCCATTGTTCTCGGAATTCCGCTGAAGTTTAAAAATGCTTCGGAACTCTTCCATTGTTCTCGGAATTCCGCTGACATATAAAAATGCTTTGGAACGCTTCCATTGTTCTCGGAATTCCGCTGAAGTTTAAAAATGCTTCGGAACACTTCCATTGTTCTCGGAATTCCGCTGAAGTTTAAAAATGCTTCGGAACACTTCCATTGTTCTCGGAATTCCGCTGAAGTTTAAAAACGCTTCGGAACGCTTCCATTGTTCTCGGAATTCTGCTGAAGTTTAAAGATGCTTCGGAACTCTACCATTGTTCTCGGAATTCCGCTGAAGTTTAAAAATGCTTCGGAACACTTCCATTGTTCTCGGAATTCCGCTGAAGTTTAAAAATGCTTCGGAACTCTTCCATTGTTCTCAGAATTCCGCTGAAGTTTAAAAATGCTTCGGAACTCTTCCATTGTTCTCGGAATTCCGCTGAAGTTTAAAAATGCTTCGGAACTCTTCCATTGTTCTCGGAATTCCGCTGAAGTTTAAAAATGCTTCGGAACTCTTCCATTGTTCTCGGAATTCCGCTGAAGTTTAAAAATGCTTCGGAACTCTTCCATTGTTCTCGGAATTCCGCTGACATATAAAAATGCTTTGGAACTCTTCCATTGTTCTCGGAATTCCGCTGAAGTTTAAAAATTCTTCGGAACACTTCCATTGTTCTCGGAATTCCGCTGAAGTTTAAAAATGCTTCGGAACTCTTCCATTGTTCTCGGAATTCCGCTGAAGTTTAAAAATGCTTCGGAACTCTTCCATTGTTCTCGGAATTCCGCTGAAGTTTAAAAATGCTTCGGAACTCTTCCATTGTTCTCGAAATTCCGCTGAAGTTTAAAAATGTTTCGGAACTCTTCCATTGTTCTCGGAATTCCGCTGAAATTTAAAAATGCTTTGGAACTCTTCCATTGTTCTCAGATTTCCACTGAAGTTTAAAAATGCTGTGGAACTCTTCCATTGTTCTCGGAATTCCGCTGAAGTTTAAAAAAGCTTCGGAACTCTTCCATTGTTCTCGGAATTCCGCTGAAGTTTAAAAATGCTTCGGAACTCTTCCATTGTTCTCGGAATTCCGCTGACATATAAAAATGCTTTGGAACTCTTCCATTGTTCTCGGAATTCCGCTGAAGTTTAAAAATGCTTCGGAACACTTCCATTGTTCTCGGAATTCCGCTGAAGTTTAAAAATGCTTCGGAACTCTTCCATTGTTCTCGGAATTCCGCTGACATATAAAAATGCTTTGGAACTCTTCCATTGTTCTCGGAATTCCGCTGAAGTTTAAAAATGTTTCGGAACTCTTCCATTGTTCTCGGAATTCCGCTGAAGTTTAAAAATGCTTCGGAACTCTTCCATTGTTCTCGGAATTCCGCTGAAGTTTAAAAATGCTTCGGAACTCTTCCATTGTTCTCGGAATTCCGCTGAAGTTTAAAAATGTTTCGAAACTCTTTCATTGTTCTCGGAATTCCGCTGAAGTTTAAAAATGCTTCGGAACTCTTCCATTGTTCTCGGAATTCCACTGAAGTTTAAACATGCTTCGGAACTCTTCCATTGTTCTCGGAATTCCGCTGAAGTTTAAAAATGCTTCGGAACTCTTCCATTGTTCTCGGAATTCCGCTGACATATAAAAATGCTTTGGAACTCTTCCATTGTTCTCGGAATTCCGCTGAAGTTTAAAAATGCTTCGGAACACTTCCATTGTTCTCGGAATTCCGCTGAAGTTTAAAAATGCTTTGGAACTCTTCCATTGTTCTCGGAATTCCGCTGAAGTTTAAAAATGCTTCTGAACTCTTCCATTGTTCTCGGAATTCCGCTGAAGTTTAAAAATGATTCGGAACTCTTCCATTGTTCTCGGAATTCCGCTGACATATAAAAATGCTTTGGAACTCTTCCATTGTTCTCGGAATTCCGCTGAAGTTTAAAAATGTTTCGGAACTCTTCCATTGTTCTCGGAATTCCGCTGAAGTTTAAAAATGCTTCGGAACTCTTCCATTGTTCTCGGAATTCCGCTGAAGTTTAAAAATGCTTCGGAACTCTTCCATTGTTCTCGGAATTCCGCTGAAGTTTAAAAATGCTTCGGAACTCTTCCATTGTTCTCGAAATTCCGCTGAAGTTTAAAAATGTTTCGGAACTCTTCCATTGTTCTCGGAATTCCGCTGAAATTTAAAAATGCTTTGGAACTCTTCCATTGTTCTCAGATTTCCACTGAAGTTTAAAAATGCTGTGGAACTCTTCCATTGTTCTCGGAATTCCGCTGAAGTTTAAAAATGCTTCGGAACTCTTCCATTGTTCTCGGAATTCCGCTGAAGTTTAAAAATGCTTCGGAACTCTTCCATTGTTCTCGGAATTCCGCTGACATATAAAAATGCTTTGGAACTCTTCCATTGCTCTCGGAATTCCGCTGAAGTTTAAAAATGCTTCGGAACACTTCCATTGTTCTCGGAATTCCGCTGAAGTTTAAAAATGCTTCGGAACTCTTCCATTGTTCTCGGAATTCCGCTGAAGTTTAAAAATGCTCCGGAACGCTTCCATTGTTCTCAGAATTCTGCTGAAGTTTAAAGATGCTTCGGAACTCTACCATTGTTCTCGGAATTCCGCTGAAGTTTAAAAATGCTTCGGAACTCTTCCATTGTTCTCGGAATTCCGCTGAAGTTTAAAAATGCTCCGGAACGCTTCCATTGTTCTCAGAATTCTGCTGAAGTTTAAAGATGCTTCGGAACTTTTCCATTGTTCTCGGAATTCCGCTGAAGTTTAAAAATGCTTCGGAACTCTTCCATTGTTCTCGGAATTCCGCTGAAGTTTAAAAGTGCTTCGGAACTCTTCCATTGTTCTCGGAATTCCGCTGAAGTTTAAAAATGCTTCGGAACTCTTCCATTGTTCTCGGAATTCCGCTGAAGTTTAAAAATGCTTCAGAACTCTTCCATTGTTCTCGAAATTCCGCTGAAGTTTAAAAATGTTTCGGAACTCTTCCATTGTTCTCGGAATTCCGCTGAAATTTAAAAATGCTTTGGAACTCTTCCATTGTTCTCAGATTTCCACTGAAGTTTAAAAATGCTGTGGAACTCTTCCATTGTTCTCGGAATTCCGCAGAAGTTTAAAAATGCTTCGGAACTCTTCCATTGTTCTCGGAATTCAGCTGAAGTTTAAAAATGCTTCGGAACTCTTCCATTGTTCTCGGAATTCCGCTGAAGTTTAAAAATGCTTCGGAACTCTTCCATTGTTCTCGGAATTCTGCTGAAGTTTAAAAATGCTTCGGAACTCTTTCATTGTTCTCGGAATTCCGCTGAAGTTTAAAAATGCTTTGGAACTCTTCCATTGTTCTCGGAATTCCGCTGAAGTTTAAAAATGCTTCTGAACTCTTCCATTGTTCTCGGAATTCCGCTGAAGTTTAAAAATGATTCGGAACTCTTCCATTGTTCTCGGAATTCCGCTGACATATAAAAATGCTTTGGAACTCTTCCATTGTTCTCGGAATTCCGCTGAAGTTTAAAAATGTTTCGGAACTCTTCCATTGTTCTCGGAATTCCGCAGAAGTTTAAAAATGCTTCGGAACTCTTCCATTGTTCTCGGAATTCCGCTGAAGTTTAAAAATGCTTCGGAACTCTTCCATTGTTCTCGGAATTCCGCTGAAGTTTAAAAATGTTTCGCAACTCTTCCATTGTTCTCGGAATTCTGCTGAAGTTTAAAAATGCTTCGGAAC
The DNA here is from genome assembly GCF_046119375.1 of Phyllobates terribilis. Classification (NCBI taxonomy): domain Eukaryota; kingdom Metazoa; phylum Chordata; class Amphibia; order Anura; family Dendrobatidae; genus Phyllobates; species Phyllobates terribilis. Next base: position 684,583 of record NW_027363314.1, read on the forward strand.
TCTTTCATTGTTCTCGGAATTCCGCTGAAGTTTAAAAATGCTTTGGAACTCTTCCATTGTTCTCGGAATTCCGCTGAAGTTTAAAAATGCTTCTGAACTCTTCCATTGTTCTCGGAATTCCGCTGAAGTTTAAAAATGATTCGGAACTCTTCCATTGTTCTCGGAATTCCGCTGACATATAAAAATGCTTTGGAACTCTTCCATTGTTCTCGGAATTCCGCTGAAGTTTAAAAATGTTTCGGAACTCTTCCATTGTTCTCGGAATTCCGCTGAAGTTTAAAAATGCTTCGGAACTCTTCCATTGTTCTCGGAATTCCGCTGAAGTTTAAAAATGTTTCGAAACTCTTTCATTGTTCTCGGAATTCCGCTGAAGTTTAAAAATGCTTCGGAACTCTTCCATTGTTCTCGGAATTCCACTGAAGTTTAAACATGCTTCGGAACTCTTCCATTGTTCTCGGAATTCCGCTGAAGTTTAAAAATGCTTCGGAACTCTTCCATTGTTCTCAGAATTCCGCTGACATATAAAAATGCTTTGGAACTCTTCCATTGTTCTCGGAATTCCGCTGAAGTTTAAAAATGCTTCGGAACACTTCCATTGTTCTCGGAATTCCGCTGAAGTTTAAAAATGCTTCGGAACTCTTCCATTGTTCTCGGAATTCCGCTGAAGTTTAAAAATGCTTCGGAACTCTTCCATTGTTTTCGGAATTCCGCTGAAGTTTAAAAATGCTTCGGAACTCTTCCATTGTTCTCGGAATTCCGCTGAAGTTTAAAAATGCTTCGGAACTCTTCCATTGTTCTCGGAATTCCGCTGACATATAAAAATGCTTTGGAACGCTTCCATTGTTCTCGGAATTCCGCTGAAGTTTAAAAATGCTTCGGAACACTTCCATTGTTCTCGGAATTCCGCTGAAGTTTAAAAATGCTTCGGAACACTTCCATTGTTCTCGGAATTCCGCTGAAGTTTAAAAACGCTTCGGAACGCTTCCATTGTTCTCGGAATTCTGCTGAAGTTTAAAGATGCTTCGGAACTCTACCATTGTTCTCGGAATTCCGCTGAAGTTTAAAAATGCTTCGGAACACTTCCATTGTTCTCGGAATTCCGCTGAAGTTTAAAAATGCTTCGGAACTCTTCCATTGTTCTCAGAATTCCGCTGAAGTTTAAAAATGCTTCGGAACTCTTCCATTGTTCTCGGAATTCCGCTGAAGTTTAAAAATGCTTCGGAACTCTTCCATTGTTCTCGGAATTCCGCTGAAGTTTAAAAATGCTTCGGAACTCTTCCATTGTTCTCGGAATTCCGCTGAAGTTTAAAAATGCTTCGGAACTCTTCCATTGTTCTCGGAATTCCGCTGACATATAAAAATGCTTTGGAACTCTTCCATTGTTCTCGGAATTCCGCTGAAGTTTAAAAATTCTTCGGAACACTTCCATTGTTCTCGGAATTCCGCTGAAGTTTAAAAATGCTTCGGAACTCTTCCATTGTTCTCGGAATTCCGCTGAAGTTTAAAAATGCTTCGGAACTCTTCCATTGTTCTCGGAATTCCGCTGAAGTTTAAAAATGCTCCGGAACGCTTCCATTGTTCTCGGAATTCCGCTGAAGTTTAAAAATGTTTCGGAACTCTTCCATTGTTCTCGGAATTCCGCTGAAATTTAAAAATGCTTTGGAACTCTTCCATTGTTCTCAGATTTCCACTGAAGTTTAAAAATGCTGTGGAACTCTTCCATTGTTCTCGGAATTCCGCTGAAGTTTAAAAATGCTTCGGAACTCTTCCATTGTTCTCGGAATTCCGCTGAAGTTTAAAAATGCTTCGGAACTCTTCCATTGTTCTCGGAATTCCGCTAACATATAAAAATGCTTTGGAACTCTTCCATTGCTCTCGGAATTCCGCTGAAGTTTAAAAATGCTTCGGAACACTTCCATTGTTCTCGGAATTCCGCTGAAGTTTAAAAATGCTTCGGAACTCTTCCATTGTTCTCGGAATTCCGCTGAAGTTTAAAAATGCTCCGGAACGCTTCCATTGTTCTCGGAATTCCGCTGAAGTTTAAAAATGCTCCGGAACGCTTCCATTGTTCTCGGAATTCTGCTGAAGTTTAAAGATGCTTCGGAACTCTACCATTGTTCTCGGAATTCCGCTGAAGTTTAAAAATGCTTCGGAACTCTTCCATTGTTCTCGGAATTCCGCTGAAGTTTAAAAATGCTCCGGAACGCTTCCATTGTTCTCGGAATTCTGCTGAAGTTTAAAGATGCTTCGGAACTTTTCCATTGTTCTCGGAATTCCGCTGAAGTTTAAAAATGCTTCGGAACTCTTCCATTGTTCTCGGAATTCCGCTGAAGTTTAAAAATGCTTCGGAACTCTTCCATTGTTCTCGGAATTCCGCTGAAGTTTAAAAATGCTTCGGAACTCTTCCATTGTTCTCGGAATTCCGCTGAAGTTTAAAAATGCTTCGGAACTCTTCCATTGTTCTCGGAATTCCGCTGAAGTTTAAAAATGCTTCGGAACTCTTCCATTGTTCTCGGAATTCCGCTGAAGTTTAAAAATGCTTCGGAACTCTTCCATTGTTCTCGGAATTCAGCTGAAGTTTAAAAATGCTTCGGAACTCTTCCATTGTTCTCGGAATTCCGCTGAAGTTTAAAAATGCTTCGGAACTCTTCCATTGTTCTCGGAATTCTGCTGAAGTTTAAAAATGCTTCGGAACTCTTTCATTGTTCTCGGAATTCCGCTGAAGTTTAAAAATGCTTTGGAACTCTTCCATTGTTCTCGGAATTCCGCTGAAGTTTAAAAATGCTTCTGAACTCTTCCATTGTTCTCGGAATTCCGCTGAAGTTTAAAAATGATTCGGAACTCTTCCATTGTTCTCGGAATTCCGCTGACATATAAAAATGCTTTGGAACTCTTCCATTGTTCTCGGAATTCCGCTGAAGTTTAAAAATGTTTCGGAACTCTTCCATTGTTCTCGGAATTCCGCAGAAGTTTAAAAATGCTTCGGAACTCTTCCATTGTTCTCGGAATTCCGCTGAAGTTTAAAAATGCTTCGGAACTCTTCCATTGTTCTCGGAATTCCGCTGAAGTTTAAAAATGTTTCGCAACTCTTCCATTGTTCTCGGAATTCTGCTGAAGTTTAAAAATGCTTCGGAACTCTTTCATTGTTCTCGGAATTCCGCTGAAGTTTAAAAATGCTTTGGAACTCTTCCATTGTTCTCGGAATTCCGCTGAAGTTTAAAAATGCTTCTGAACTCTTCCATTGTTCTCGGAATTCCGCTGAAGTTTAAAAATGATTCGGAACTCTTCCATTGTTCTCGGAATTCCGCTGACATATAAAAATGCTTTGGAACTCTTCCATTGTTCTCGGAATTCCGCTGAAGTTTAAAAATGTTTCGGAACTCTTCCATTGTTCTCGGAATTCCGCTGAAGTTTAAAAATGCTTCGGAACTCTTCCATTGTTCTCGGAATTCCGCTGAAGTTTAAAAATGCTTCGGAACTCTTCCATTGTTCTCGGAATTCCGCTGAAGTTTAAAAATGTTTCGAAACTCTTTCATTGTTCTCGGAATTCCGCTGAAGTTTAAAAATGCTTCGGAACTCTTCCATTGTTCTCGGAATTCCGCTGACATATAAAAATGCTTTGGAACTCTTCCATTGTTCTCGGAATTCCGCTGAAGTTTAAAAATGCTTCGGAACACTTCCATTGTTCTCGGAATTCCGCTGAAGTTTAAAAATGCTTCGGAACTCTTCCATTGTTCTCGGAATTCCGCTGAAGTTTAAAAATGCTTCGGAACTCTTCCATTGTTCTCGGAATTCCGCTGACATATAAAAATGCTTTGGAACGCTTCCATTGTTCTCGGAATTCCGCTGAAGTTTAAAAATGCTTCGGAACACTTCCATTGTTCTCGGAATTCCGCTGAAGTTTAAAAATGCTTCGGAACACTTCCATTGTTCTCGGAATTCCGCTGAAGTTTAAAAACGCTTCGGAACGCTTCCATTGTTCTCGGAATTCTGCTGAAGTTTAAAGATGCTTCGGAACTCTACCATTGTTCTCGGAATTCCGCTGAAGTTTAAAAATGCTTCGGAACACTTCCATTGTTCTCGGAATTCCGCTGAAGTTTAAAAATGCTTCGGAACTCTTCCATTGTTCTCAGAATTCCGCTGAAGTTTAAAAATGCTTCGGAACTCTTCCATTGTTCTCGGAATTCCGCTGAAGTTTAAAAATGCTTCGGAACTCTTCCATTGTTCTCGGAATTCCGCTGAAGTTTAAAAATGCTTCGGAACTCTTCCATTGTTCTCGGAATTCCGCTGAAGTTTAAAAATGCTTCGGAACTCTTCCATTGTTCTCGGAATTCCGCTGACATATAAAAATGCTTTGGAACTCTTCCATTGTTCTCGGAATTCCGCTGAAGTTTAAAAATTCTTCGGAACACTTCCATTGTTCTCGGAATTCCGCTGAAGTTTAAAAATGCTTCGGAACTCTTCCATTGTTCTCGGAATTCCGCTGAAGTTTAAAAATGCTTCGGAACTCTTCCATTGTTCTCGGAATTCCGCTGAAGTTTAAAAATGCTTCGGAACTCTTCCATTGTTCTCGAAATTCCGCTGAAGTTTAAAAATGTTTCGGAACTCTTCCATTGTTCTCGAAATTCCGCTGAAATTTAAAAATGCTTTGGAACTCTTCCATTGTTCTCAGATTTCCACTGAAGTTTAAAAATGCTGTGGAACTCTTCCATTGTTCTCGGAATTCCGCTGAAGTTTAAAAAAGCTTCGGAACTCTTCCATTGTTCTCGGAATTCCGCTGAAGTTTAAAAATGCTTCGGAACTCTTCCATTGTTCTCGGAATTCCGCTGACATATAAAAATGCTTTGGAACTCTTCCATTGTTCTCGGAATTCCGCTGAAGTTTAAAAATGCTTCGGAACACTTCCATTGTTCTCGGAATTCCGCTGAAGTTTAAAAATGCTTCGGAACTCTTCCATTGTTCTCGGAATTCCGCTGAAGTTTAAAAATGCTCCGGAACGCTTCCATTGTTCTCGGAATTCCGCTGAAGTTTAAAAATGTTTCGGAACTCTTCCATTGTTCTCGGAATTCCGCTGAAATTTAAAAATGCTTTGGAACTCTTCCATTGTTCTCAGATTTCCACTGAAGTTTAAAAATGCTGTGGAACTCTTCCATTGTTCTCGGAATTCCGCTGAAGTTTAAAAATGCTTCGGAACTCTTCCATTGTTCTCGGAATTCCGCTGAAGTTTAAAAATGCTTCGGAACTCTTCCATTGTTCTCGGAATTCCGCTAACATATAAAAATGCTTTGGAACTCTTCCATTGCTCTCGGAATTCCGCTGAAGTTTAAAAATGCTTCGGAACACTTCCATTGTTCTCGGAATTCCGCTGAAGTTTAAAAATGCTTCGGAACTCTTCCATTGTTCTCGGAATTCCGCTGAAGTTTAAAAATGCTCCGGAACGCTTCCATTGTTCTCGGAATTCCGCTGAAGTTTAAAAATGCTCCGGAACGCTTCCATTGTTCTCGGAATTCTGCTGAAGTTTAAAGATGCTTCGGAACTCTACCATTGTTCTCGGAATTCCGCTGAAGTTTAAAAATGCTTCGGAACTCTTCCATTGTTCTCGGAATTCCGCTGAAGTTTAAAAATGCTCCGGAACGCTTCCATTGTTCTCGGAATTCTGCTGAAGTTTAAAGATGCTTCGGAACTTTTCCATTGTTCTCGGAATTCCGCTGAAGTTTAAAAATGCTTCGGAACTCTTCCATTGTTCTCGGAATTCCGCTGAAGTTTAAAAATGCTTCGGAACTCTTCCATTGTTCTCGGAATTCCGCTGAAGTTTAAAAATGCTTCGGAACTCTTCCATTGTTCTCGGAATTCAGCTGAAGTTTAAAAATGCTTCGGAACTCTTCCATTGTTCTCGGAATTCCGCTGAAGTTTAAAAATGCTTCGGAACTCTTCCATTGTTCTCGGAATTCTGCGGAAGTTTAAAAATGCTTCGGAACTCTTTCATTGTTCTCGGAATTCCGCTGAAGTTTAAAAATGCTTTGGAACTCTTCCATTGTTCTCGGAATTCCGCTGAAGTTTAAAAATGCTTCTGAACTCTTCCATTGTTCTCGGAATTCCGCTGAAGTTTAAAAATGATTCGGAACTCTTCCATTGTTCTCGGAATTCCGCTGACATATAAAAATGCTTTGGAACTCTTCCATTGTTCTCGGAATTCCGCTGAAGTTTAAAAATGTTTCGGAACTCTTCCATTGTTCTCGGAATTCCGCAGAAGTTTAAAAATGCTTCGGAACTCTTCCATTGTTCTCGGAATTCCGCTGAAGTTTAAAAATGCTTCGGAACTCTTCCATTGTTCTCGGAATTCCGCTGAAGTTTAAAAATGTTTCGCAACTCTTCCATTGTTCTCGGAATTCTGCTGAAGTTTAAAAATGCTTCGGAACTCTTTCATTGTTCTCGGAATTCCGCTGAAGTTTAAAAATGCTTTGGAACTCTTCCATTGTTCTCGGAATTCCGCTGAAGTTTAAAAATGCTTCTGAACTCTTCCATTGTTCTCGGAATTCCGCTGAAGTTTAAAAATGATACGGAACTCTTCCATTGTTCTCGGAATTCAGCTGACATATAAAAATGCTTTGGAACTCTTCCATTGATCTCGGAATTCCGCTGAAGTTTAAAAATGTTTCGGAACTCTTCCATTGTTCTCGGAATTCCGCTGAAGTTTAAAAATGCTTCGGAACTCTTCCATTGTTCTCGGAATTCCGCTGAAGTTTAAAAATGCTTCGGAACTCTTCCATTGTTCTCGGAATTCCGCTGAAGTTTAAAAATGTTTCAAAACTCTTTCATTGTTCTCGGAATTCCGCTGAAGTTTAAAAATGCTTCGGAACTCTTCCATTGTTCTCGGAATTCCACTGAAGTTTAAACATGCTTCGGAACTCTTCCATTGTTCTCGGAATTCCGCTGACATATAAAAATGCTTTGGAACTCTTCCATTGTTCTCGGAATTCCGCTGAAGTTTAAAAATGCTTCGGAACACTTCCATTGTTCTCGGAATTCCGCTGAAGTTTAAAAATGCTTCGGAACTCTTCCATTGTTCTCGGAATTCCGCTGAAGTTTAAAAATGCTTCGGAACTCTTCCATTGTTTTCGGAATTCCGCTGAAGTTTAAAAATGCTTCGGAACTCTTCCATTGTTCTCGGAATTCCGCTGAAGTTTAAAAATGCTTCGGAACTCTTCCATTGTTCTCGGAATTCCGCTGACATATAAAAATGCTTTGGAACGCTTCCATTGTTCTCGGAATTCCGCTGAAGTTTAAAAATGCTTCGGAACACTTCCATTGTTCTCGGAATTCCGCTGAAGTTTAAAAATGCTTCGGAACACTTCCATTGTTCTCGGAATTCCGCTGAAGTTTAAAAACGCTTCGGAACGCTTCCATTGTTCTCGGAATTCTGCTGAAGTTTAAAGATGCTTCGGAACTCTACCATTGTTCTCGGAATTCCGCTGAAGTTTAAAAATGCTTCGGAACACTTCCATTGTTCTCGGAATTCCGCTGAAGTTTAAAAATGCTTCGGAACTCTTCCATTGTTCTCAGAATTCCGCTGAAGTTTAAAAATGCTTCGGAACTCTTCCATTGTTCTCGGAATTCCGCTGAAGTTTAAAAATGCTTCGGAACTCTTCCATTGTTCTCGGAATTCCGCTGAAGTTTAAAAATGCTTCGGAACTCTTCCATTGTTCTCGGAATTCCGCTGAAGTTTAAAAATGCTTCGGAACTCTTCCATTGTTCTCGGAATTCCGCTGACATATAAAAATGCTTTGGAACTCTTCCATTGTTCTCGGAATTCCGCTGAAGTTTAAAAATTCTTCGGAACACTTCCATTGTTCTCGGAATTCCGCTGAAGTTTAAAAATGCTTCGGAACTCTTCCATTGTTCTCGGAATTCCGCTGAAGTTTAAAAATGCTTCGGAACTCTTCCATTGTTCTCGGAATTCCGCTGAAGTTTAAAAATGCTTCGGAACTCTTCCATTGTTCTCGAAATTCCGCTGAAGTTTAAAAATGTTTCGGAACTCTTCCATTGTTCTCGGAATTCCGCTGAAATTTAAAAATGCTTTGGAACTCTTCCATTGTTCTCAGATTTCCACTGAAGTTTAAAAATGCTGTGGAACTCTTCCATTGTTCTCGGAATTCCGCTGAAGTTTAAAAAAGCTTCGGAACTCTTCCATTGTTCTCGGAATTCCGCTGAAGTTTAAAAATGCTTCGGAACTCTTCCATTGTTCTCGGAATTCCGCTGACATATAAAAATGCTTTGGAACTCTTCCATTGTTCTCGGAATTCCGCTGAAGTTTAAAAATGCTTCGGAACACTTCCATTGTTCTCGGAATTCCGCTGAAGTTTAAAAATGCTTCGGAACTCTTCCATTGTTCTCGGAATTCCGCTGAAGTTTAAAAATGCTCCGGAACGCTTCCATTGTTCTCGGAATTCCGCTGAAGTTTAAAAATGTTTCGGAACTCTTCCATTGTTCTCGGAATTCCGCTGAAATTTAAAAATGCTTTGGAACTCTTCCATTGTTCTCAGATTTCCACTGAAGTTTAAAAATGCTGTGGAACTCTTCCATTGTTCTCGGAATTCCGCTGAAGTTTAAAAATGCTTCGGAACTCTTCCATTGTTCTCGGAATTCCGCTGAAGTTTAAAAATGCTTCGGAACTCTTCCATTGTTCTCGGAATTCCGCTAACATATAAAAATGCTTTTGAACTCTTCCATTGCTCTCGGAATTCCGCTGAAGTTTAAAAATGCTTCGGAACACTTCCATTGTTCTCGGAATTCCGCTGAAGTTTAAAAATGCTTCGGAACTCTTCCATTGTTCTCGGAATTCCGCTGAAGTTTAAAAATGCTCCGGAACGCTTCCATTGTTCTCGGAATTCCGCTGAAGTTTAAAAATGCTCCGGAACGCTTCCATTGTTCTCGGAATTCTGCTGAAGTTTAAAGATGCTTCGGAACTCTACCATTGTTCTCGGAATTCCGCTGAAGTTTAAAAATGCTTCGGAACTCTTCCATTGTTCTCGGAATTCCGCTGAAGTTTAAAAATGCTCCGGAACGCTTCCATTGTTCTCGGAATTCTGCTGAAGTTTAAAGATGCTTCGGAACTTTTCCATTGTTCTCGGAATTCCGCTGAAGTTTAAAAATGCTTCGGAACTCTTCCATTGTTCTCGGAATTCCGCTGAAGTTTAAAAATGCTTCGGAACTCTTCCATTGTTCTCGGAATTCCGCTGAAGTTTAAAAATGCTTCGGAACTCTTCCATTGTTCTCGGAATTCCGCTGAAGTTTAAAAATGCTTCGGAACTCTTCCATTGTTCTCGGAATTCCGCTGAAGTTTAAAAATGCTTCGGAACTCTTCCATTGTTCTCGGAATTCCGCTGAAGTTTAAAAATGTTTCGAAACTCTTTCATTGTTCTCGGAATTCCGCTGAAGTTTAAAAATGCTTCGGAACTCTTCCATTGTTCTCGGAATTCCGCTGACATATAAAAATGCTTTGGAACTCTTCCATTGTTCTCGGAATTCCGCTGAAGTTTAAAAATGCTTCGGAACACTTCCATTGTTCTCGGAATTCCGCTGAAGTTTAAAAATGCTTCGGAACTCTTCCATTGTTCTCGGAATTCCGCTGAAGTTTAAAAATGCTTCGGAACTCTTCCATTGTTCTCGGAATACCGCTGAAGTTTAAAAATGCTTCGGAACTCTTCCATTGTTCTCGGAATTCCGCTGAAGTTTAAAAATGCTTCGGAACTCTTCCATTGTTCTCGGAATTCCGCTGACATATAAAAATGGTTTGGAACTCTTCCATTGTTCTCGGAATTCCGCTGAAGTTTAAAAATGCTTCGGAACACTTCCATTGTTCTCGGAATTCCGCTGAAGTTTAAAAATGCTTCGGAACTCTTCCATTGTTCTCGGAATTCCGCTGAAGTTTAAAAATGCTTCGGAACTCTTCCATTGTTCTCGGAATTCCGCTGAAGTTTAAAAATGCTTCGGAACTCTTCCATTGTTCTCGAAATTCCGCTGAAGTTTAAAAATGTTTCGGAACTCTTCCATTGTTCTCGGAATTCTGCTGAAGTTTAAAAATGCTTCGGAACTCTTTCATTGTTCTCGGAATTCCGCTGAAGTTTAAAAATGCTCCGGAACGCTTCCATTGTTCTCGGAATTCTGCTGAAGTTTAAAGATGCTTCGGAACTCTACCATTGTTCTCGGAATTCCGCTGAAGTTTAAAAATGCTTCGGAACTCTTCCATTGTTCTCGGAATTCCGCTGAAGTTTAAAAATGCTCCGGAACGCTTCCATTGTTCTCGGAATTCTGCTGAAGTTTAAAGATGCTTCGGAACTTTTCCATTGTTCTCGGAATTCCGCTGAAGTTTAAAAATGCTTCGGAACTCTTCCATTGTTCTCGGAATTCCGCTGAAGTTTAAAAATGCTTCGGAACTCTTCCATTGTTCTCGGAATTCCGCTGAAGTTTAAAAATGCTTCGGAACTCTTCCATTGTTCTCGGAATTCAGCTGAAGTTTAAAAATGCTTCGGAACTCTTCCATTGTTCTCGGAATTCCGCTGAAGTTTAAAAATGCTTCGGAACTCTTCCATTGTTCTCGGAATTCTGCGGAAGTTTAAAAATGCTTCGGAACTCTTTCATTGTTCTCGGAATTCCGCTGAAGTTTAAAAATGCTTTGGAACTCTTCCATTGTTCTCGGAATTCCGCTGAAGTTTAAAAATGCTTCTGAACTCTTCCATTGTTCTCGGAATTCCGCTGAAGTTTAAAAATGATTCGGAACTCTTCCATTGTTCTCGGAATTCCGCTGACATATAAAAATGCTTTGGAACTCTTCCATTGTTCTCGGAATTCCGCTGAAGTTTAAAAATGTTTCGGAACTCTTCCATTGTTCTCGGAATTCCGCAGAAGTTTAAAAATGCTTCGGAACTCTTCCATTGTTCTCGGAATTCCGCTGAAGTTTAAAAATGCTTCGGAACTCTTCCATTGTTCTCGGAATTCCGCTGAAGTTTAAAAATGTTTCGCAACTCTTCCATTGTTCTCGGAATTCTGCTGAAGTTTAAAAATGCTTCGGAACTCTTTCATTGTTCTCGGAATTCCGCTGAAGTTTAAAAATGCTTTGGAACTCTTCCATTGTTCTCGGAATTCCGCTGAAGTTTAAAAATGCTTCTGAACTCTTCCATTGTTCTCGGAATTCCGCTGAAGTTTAAAAATGATACGGAACTCTTCCATTGTTCTCGGAATTCAGCTGACATATAAAAATGCTTTGGAACTCTTCCATTGATCTCGGAATTCCGCTGAAGTTTAAAAATGTTTCGGAACTCTTCCATTGTTCTCGGAATTCCGCTGAAGTTTAAAAATGCTTCGGAACTCTTCCATTGTTCTCGGAATTCCGCTGAAGTTTAAAAATGCTTCGGAACTCTTCCATTGTTCTCGGAATTCCGCTGAAGTTTAAAAATGTTTCAAAACTCTTTCATTGTTCTCGGAATTCCGCTGAAGTTTAAAAATGCTTCGGAACTCTTCCATTGTTCTCGGAATTCCACTGAAGTTTAAACATGCTTCGGAACTCTTCCATTGTTCTCGGAATTCCGCTGACATATAAAAATGCTTTGGAACTCTTCCATTGTTCTCGGAATTCCGCTGAAGTTTAAAAATGCTTCGGAACACTTCCATTGTTCTCGGAATTCCGCTGAAGTTTAAAAATGCTTCGGAACTCTTCCATTGTTCTCGGAATTCCGCTGAAGTTTAAAAATGCTTCGGAACTCTTCCATTGTTTTCGGAATTCCGCTGAAGTTTAAAAATGCTTCGGAACTCTTCCATTGTTCTCGGAATTCCGCTGAAGTTTAAAAATGCTTCGGAACTCTTCCATTGTTCTCGGAATTCCGCTGACATATAAAAATGCTTTGGAACGCTTCCATTGTTCTCGGAATTCCGCTGAAGTTTAAAAATGCTTCGGAACACTTCCATTGTTCTCGGAATTCCGCTGAAGTTTAAAAATGCTTCGGAACACTTCCATTGTTCTCGGAATTCCGCTGAAGTTTAAAAACGCTTCGGAACGCTTCCATTGTTCTCGGAATTCTGCTGAAGTTTAAAGATGCTTCGGAACTCTACCATTGTTCTCGGAATTCCGCTGAAGTTTAAAAATGCTTCGGAACTCTTCCATTGTTCTCGGAATTCCGCTGAAGTTTAAAAATGCTTCGGAACTCTTCCATTGTTCTCGGAATTCCGCTGAAGTTTAAAAATGCTTCGGAACTCTTCCATTGTTCTCGGAATTCCGCTGACATATAAAAATGCTTTGGAACTCTTCCATTGTTCTCGGAATTCCGCTGAAGTTTAAAAATTCTTCGGAACACTTCCATTGTTCTCGGAATTCCGCTGAAGTTTAAAAATGCTTCGGAACTCTTCCATTGTTCTCGGAATTCCGCTGAAGTTTAAAAATGCTTCGGAACTCTTCCATTGTTCTCGGAATTCCGCTGAAGTTTAAAAATGTTTCAAAACTCTTTCATTGTTCTCGGAATTCCGCTGAAGTTTAAAAATGCTTCGGAACTCTTCCATTGTTCTCGGAATTCCACTGAAGTTTAAACATGCTTCGGAACTCTTCCATTGTTCTCGGAATTCCGCTGACATATAAAAATGCTTTGGAACTCTTCCATTGTTCTCGGAATTCCGCTGAAGTTTAAAAATGCTTCGGAACACTTCCATTGTTCTCGGAATTCCGCTGAAGTTTAAAAATGCTTCGGAACTCTTCCATTGTTCTCGGAATTCCGCTGAAGTTTAAAAATGCTTCGGAACTCTTCCATTGTTTTCGGAATTCCGCTGAAGTTTAAAAATGCTTCGGAACTCTTCCATTGTTCTCGGAATTCCGCTGAAGTTTAAAAATGCTTCGGAACTCTTCCATTGTTCTCGGAATTCCGCTGACATATAAAAATGCTTTGGAACGCTTCCATTGTTCTCGGAATTCCGCTGAAGTTTAAAAATGCTTCGGAACACTTCCATTGTTCTCGGAATTCCGCTGAAGTTTAAAAATGCTTCGGAACACTTCCATTGTTCTCGGAATTCCGCTGAAGTTTAAAAACGCTTCGGAACGCTTCCATTGTTCTCGGAATTCTGCTGAAGTTTAAAGATGCTTCGGAACTCTACCATTGTTCTCGGAATTCCGCTGAAGTTTAAAAATGCTTCGGAACTCTTCCATTGTTCTCGGAATTCCGCTGAAGTTTAAAAATGCTTCGGAACTCTTCCATTGTTCTCGGAATTCCGCTGAAGTTTAAAAATGCTTCGGAACTCTTCCATTGTTCTCGGAATTCCGCTGACATATAAAAATGCTTTGGAACTCTTCCATTGTTCTCGGAATTCCGCTGAAGTTTAAAAATTCTTCGGAACACTTCCATTGTTCTCGGAATTCCGCTGAAGTTTAAAAATGCTTCGGAACTCTTCCATTGTTCTCGGAATTCCGCTGAAGTTTAAAAATGCTTCGGAACTCTTCCATTGTTCTCGGAATTCCGCTGAAGTTTAAAAATGCTTCGGAACTCTTCCATTGTTCTCGAAATTCCGCTGAAGTTTAAAAATGTTTCGGAACTCTTCCATTGTTCTCGGAATTCCGCTGAAATTTAAAAATGCTTTGGAACTCTTCCATTGTTCTCAGATTTCCACTGAAGTTTAAAAATGCTGTGGAACTCTTCCATTGTTCTCGGAATTCCGCTGAAGTTTAAAAAAGCTTCGGAACTCTTCCATTGTTCTCGGAATTCCGCTGAAGTTTAAAAATGCTTCGGAACTCTTCCATTGTTCTCGGAATTCCGCTGACATATAAAAATGCTTTGGAACTCTTCCATTGTTCTCGGAATTCCGCTGAAGTTTAAAAATGCTTCGGAACACTTCCATTGTTCTCGGAATTCCGCTGAAGTTTAAAAATGCTTCGGAACTCTTCCATTGTTCTCGGAATTCCGCTGAAGTTTAAAAATGCTCCGGAACGCTTCCATTGTTCTCGGAATTCCGCTGAAGTTTAAAAATGTTTCGGAACTCTTCCATTGTTCTCGGAATTCCGCTGAAATTTAAAAATGCTTTGGAACTCTTCCATTGTTCTCAGATTTCCACTGAAGTTTAAAAATGCTGTGGAACTCTTCCATTGTTCTCGGAATTCCGCTGAAGTTTAAAAATGCTTCGGAACTCTTCCATTGTTCTCGGAATTCCGCTGAAGTTTAAAAATGCTTCGGAACTCTTCCATTGTTCTCGGAATTCCGCTAACATATAAAAATGCTTTTGAACTCTTCCATTGCTCTCGGAATTCCGCTGAAGTTTAAAAATGCTTCGGAACACTTCCATTGTTCTCGGAATTCCGCTGAAGTTTAAAAATGCTTCGGAACTCTTCCATTGTTCTCGGAATTCCGCTGAAGTTTAAAAATGCTCCGGAACGCTTCCATTGTTCTCGGAATTCCGCTGAAGTTTAAAAATGCTCCGGAACGCTTCCATTGTTCTCGGAATTCTGCTGAAGTTTAAAGATGCTTCGGAACTCTACCATTGTTCTCGGAATTCCGCTGAAGTTTAAAAATGCTTCGGAACTCTTCCATTGTTCTCGGAATTCCGCTGAAGTTTAAAAATGCTCCGGAACGCTTCCATTGTTCTCGGAATTCTGCTGAAGTTTAAAGATGCTTCGGAACTTTTCCATTGTTCTCGGAATTCCGCTGAAGTTTAAAAATGCTTCGGAACTCTTCCATTGTTCTCGGAATTCCGCTGAAGTTTAAAAATGCTTCGGAACTCTTCCATTGTTCTCGGAATTCCGCTGAAGTTTAAAAATGCTTCGGAACTCTTCCATTGTTCTCGGAATTCCGCTGAAGTTTAAAAATGCTTCGGAACTCTTCCATTGTTCTCGGAATTCCGCTGAAGTTTAAAAATGCTTCGGAACTCTTCCATTGTTCTCGGAATTCCGCTGAAGTTTAAAAATGTTTCGAAACTCTTTCATTGTTCTCGGAATTCCGCTGAAGTTTAAAAATGCTTCGGAACTCTTCCATTGTTCTCGGAATTCCGCTGACATATAAAAATGCTTTGGAACTCTTCCATTGTTCTCGGAATTCCGCTGAAGTTTAAAAATGCTTCGGAACACTTCCATTGTTCTCGGAATTCCGCTGAAGTTTAAAAATGCTTCGGAACTCTTCCATTGTTCTCGGAATTCCGCTGAAGTTTAAAAATGCTTCGGAACTCTTCCATTGTTCTCGGAATACCGCTGAAGTTTAAAAATGCTTCGGAACTCTTCCATTGTTCTCGGAATTCCGCTGAAGTTTAAAAATGCTTCGGAACTCTTCCATTGTTCTCGGAATTCCGCTGACATATAAAAATGGTTTGGAACTCTTCCATTGTTCTCGGAATTCCGCTGAAGTTTAAAAATGCTTCGGAACACTTCCATTGTTCTCGGAATTCCGCTGAAGTTTAAAAATGCTTCGGAACTCTTCCATTGTTCTCGGAATTCCGCTGAAGTTTAAAAATGCTTCGGAACTCTTCCATTGTTCTCGGAATTCCGCTGAAGTTTAAAAATGCTTCGGAACTCTTCCATTGTTCTCGAAATTCCGCTGAAGTTTAAAAATGTTTCGGAACTCTTCCATTGTTCTCGGAATTCTGCTGAAGTTTAAAAATGCTTCGGAACTCTTTCATTGTTCTCGGAATTCCGCTGAAGTTTAAAAATGCTTTGGAACTCTTCCATTGTTCTCGGAATTCCGCTGAAGTTTAAAAATGCTTCTGAACTCTTCCATTGTTCTCGGAATTCCGCTGAAGTTTAAAAATGATTCGGAACTCTTCCATTGTTCTCGGAATTCCGCTGACATATAAAAATGCTTTGGAACTCTTCCATTGTTCTCGGAATTCCGCTGAAGTTTAAAAATCTTTCGGGACTCTTCCATTGTTCTCGGAATTCCGCTGAAGTTTAAAAATGCTTCGGAACTCTTCCATTGTTCTCGGAATTCCGCTGAAGTTTAAAAATGCTTCGGAACTCTTCCATTGTTCTCGGAATTCCGCTGAAGTTTAAAAATGTTTCGAAACTCTTTCATTGTTCTCGGAATTCCGCTGAAGTTTAAAAATGCTTCGGAACTCTTCCATTGTTCTCGGAATTCCGCTGACATATAAAAATGCTTTGGAACTCTTCCATTGTTCTCGGAATTCCGCTGAAGTTTAAAAATGCTCCGGAACGCTTCCATTGTTCTCGGAATTCTGCTGAAGTTTAAAGATGCTTCGGAACTTTTCCATTGTTCTCGGAATTCCGCTGAAGTTTAAAAATGCTTCGGAACTCTTCCATTGTTCTCGGAATTCCGCTGAAGTTTAAAAATGCTTCGGAACTCTTCCATTGTTCTCGGAATTCCGCTGAAGTTTAAAAATGTTTCGGAACTCTTCCATTGTTCTCGGAATTCTGCTGAAGTTTAAAAATGCTTCGGAACTCTTTCATTGTTCTCGGAATTCCGCTGAAGTTTAAAAATGCTTTGGAACTCTTCCATTGTTCTCGGAATTCCGCTGAAGTTTAAAAATGCTTCTGAACTCTTCCATTGTTCTCGGAATTACGCTGAAGTTTAAAAATGATTCGGAACTCTTCCATTGTTCTCGGAATTCCGCTGACATATAAAAATGCTTTGGAACTCTTCCATTGTTCTCGGAATTCCGCTGAAGTTTAAAAATGTTTCGGAACTCTTCCATTGTTCTCGGAATTCCGCTGAAGTTTAAAAATGCTTCGGAACTCTTCCATTGTTCTCGGAATTCCGCTGAAGTTTAAAAATGCTTCGGAACTCTTCCATTGTTCTCGGAATTCCGCTGAAGTTTAAAAATGTTTCGAAACTCTTTCATTGTTCTCGGAATTCCGCTGAAGTTTAAAAATGCTTCGGAACTCTTCCATTGTTCTCGGAATTCCGCTGACATATAAAAATGCTTTGGAACTCTTCCATTGTTCTCGGAATACCGCTGAAGTTTAAAAATGCTTCGGAACTCTTCCATTGTTCTCGGAATTCCGCTGAAGTTTAAAAATGCTTCGGAACTCTTCCATTGTTCTCGGAATTCCGCTGACATATAAAAATGCTTTGGAACTCTTCCATTGTTCTCGGAATTCCGCTGAAGTTTAAAAATGCGTCGGAACACTTCCATTGTTCTCGGAATTCCGCTGAAGTTTAAAAATGCTTCGGAACTCTTCCATTGTTCTCGGAATTCCGCTGAAGTTTAAAAATGCTTCGGAACTCTTCCATTGTTCTCGGAATTCCGCTGAAGTTTAAAAATGCTTCGGAACTCTTCCATTGTTCTCGAAATTCCGCTGAAGTTTAAAAATGTTTCGGAACTCTTCCATTGTTCTCGGAATTCCGCTGAAATTTAAAAATGCTTTGGAACTCTTCCATTGTTCTCAGATTTCCACTGAAGTTTAAAAATGCTGTGGAACTCTTCCATTGTTCTCGGAATTCCGCTGAAGTTTAAAAATGCTTCGGAACTCTTCCATTGTTCTCGGAATTCCGCTGAAGTTTAAAAATGCTTCGGAACTCTTCCATTGTTCTCGGAATTCCGCTGACATATAAAAATGCTTTGGAACTCTTCCATTGCTCTCGGAATTCCGCTGAAGTTTAAAAATGCTTCGGAACACTTCCATTGTTCTCGGAATTCCGCTGAAGTTTAAAAATGCTTCGGAACTCTTCCATTGTTCTCGGAATTCCGCTGAAGTTTAAAAATGCTCCGGAACGCTTCCATTGTTCTCAGAATTCTGCTGAAGTTTAAAGATGCTTCGGAACTCTACCATTGTTCTCGGAATTCCGCTGAAGTTTAAAAATGCTTCGGAACTCTTCCATTGTTCTCGGAATTCCGCTGAAGTTTAAAAATGCTCCGGAACGCTTCCATTGTTCTCAGAATTCTGCTGAAGTTTAAAGATGCTTCGGAACTTTTCCATTGTTCTCGGAATTCCGCTGAAGTTTAAAAATGCTTCGGAACTCTTCCATTGTTCTCGGAATTCCGCTGAAGTTTAAAAGTGCTTCGGAACTCTTCCATTGTTCTCGGAATTCCGCTGAAGTTTAAAAATGCTTCGGAACTCTTCCATTGTTCTCGGAATTCCGCTGAAGTTTAAAAATGCTTCGGAACTCTTCCATTGTTCTCGGAATTCCGCTGAAGTTTAAAAATGCTTCAGAACTCTTCCATTGTTCTCGAAATTCCGCTGAAGTTTAAAAATGTTTCGGAACTCTTCCATTGTTCTCGGAATTCCGCTGAAATTTAAAAATGCTTTGGAACTCTTCCATTGTTCTGAGATTTCCACTGAAGTTTAAAAATGCTGTGGAACTCTTCCATTGTTCTCGGAATTCCGCTGAAGTTTAAAAATGCTTCGGAACTCTTCCATTGTTCTCGGAATTCAGCTGAAGTTTAAAAATGCTTCGGAACTCTTCCATTGTTCTCGGAATTCCGCTGAAGTTTAAAAATGTTTCGGAACTCTTCCATTGTTCTCGGAATTCCGCTGAAGTTTAAAAATGCTTCGGAACTCTTCCATTGTTCTCGGAATTCCGCTGAAGTTTAAAAATGCCTCGGAACTCTTCCATTGTTCTCGGAATTCCGCTGAAGTTTAAAAAT
The DNA here is from genome assembly GCF_046119375.1 of Phyllobates terribilis. Taxonomy (NCBI): domain Eukaryota; kingdom Metazoa; phylum Chordata; class Amphibia; order Anura; family Dendrobatidae; genus Phyllobates; species Phyllobates terribilis. The sequence goes on from NW_027363314.1 coordinate 703,144, forward strand.
GTTTCGAAACTCTTTCATTGTTCTCGGAATTCCGCTGAAGTTTAAAAATGCTTCGGAACTCTTCCATTGTTCTCGGAATTCCGCTGACATATAAAAATGCTTTGGAACTCTTCCATTGTTCTCGGAATTCCGCTGAAGTTTAAAAATGCTTCGGAACACTTCCATTGTTCTCGGAATTCCGCTGAAGTTTAAAAATGCTTCGGAACTCTTCCATTGTTCTCGGAATTCCGCTGAAGTTTAAAAATGCTTCGGAACTCTTCCATTGTTCTCGGAATACCGCTGAAGTTTAAAAATGCTTCGGAACTCTTCCATTGTTCTCGGAATTCCGCTGAAGTTTAAAAATGCTTCGGAACTCTTCCATTGTTCTCGGAATTCCGCTGACATATAAAAATGCTTTGGAACTCTTCCATTGTTCTCGGAATTCCGCTGAAGTTTAAAAATGCGTCGGAACACTTCCATTGTTCTCGGAATTCCGCTGAAGTTTAAAAATGCTTCGGAACTCTTCCATTGTTCTCGGAATTCCGCTGAAGTTTAAAGATGCTTCGGAACTTTTCCATTGTTCTCGGAATTCCGCTGAAGTTTAAAAATGCTCCGGAACGCTTCCATTGTTCTCAGAATTCTGCTGAAGTTTAAAGATGCTTCGGAACTTTTCCATTGTTCTCGGAATTCCGCTGAAGTTTAAAAATGCTTCGGAACTCTTCCATTGTTCTCGGAATTCCGCTGAAGTTTAAAAGTGCTTCGGAACTCTTCCATTGTTCTCGGAATTCCGCTGAAGTTTAAAAATGCTTCGGAACTCTTCCATTGTTCTCGGAATTCCGCTGAAGTTTAAAAATGCTTCGGAACTCTTCCATTGTTCTCGGAATTCCGCTGAAGTTTAAAAATGCTTCAGAACTCTTCCATTGTTCTCGAAATTCCGCTGAAGTTTAAAAATGTTTCGGAACTCTTCCATTGTTCTCGGAATTCCGCTGAAATTTAAAAATGCTTTGGAACTCTTCCATTGTTCTGAGATTTCCACTGAAGTTTAAAAATGCTGTGGAACTCTTCCATTGTTCTCGGAATTCCGCTGACATATAAAAATGCTTTGGAACTCTTCCATTGTTCTCGGAATTCCGCTGAAGTTTAAAAATGTTTCGGAACTCTTCCATTGTTCTCGGAATTCCGCAGAAGTTTAAAAATGCTTCGGAACTCTTCCATTGTTCTCGGAATTCCGCTGAAGTTTAAAAATGCTTCGGAACTCTTCCATTGTTCTCGGAATTCCGCTGAAGTTTAAAAATGTTTCGCAACTCTTCCATTGTTCTCGGAATTCTGCTGAAGTTTAAAAATGCTTCGGAACTCTTTCATTGTTCTCGGAATTCCGCTGAAGTTTAAAAATGCTTTGGAACTCTTCCATTGTTCTCGGAATTCCGCTGAAGTTTAAAAATGCTTCTGAACTCTTCCATTGTTCTCGGAATTCCGCTGAAGTTTAAAAATGATTCGGAACTCTTCCATTGTTCTCGGAATTCCGCTGACATATAAAAATGCTTTGGAACTCTTCCATTGTTCTCGGAATTCCGCTGAAGTTTAAAAATGTTTCGGAACTCTTCCATTGTTCTCGGAATTACGCTGAAGTTTAAAAATGATTCGGAACTCTTCCATTGTTCTCGGAATTCCGCTGACATATAAAAATGCTTTGGAACTCTTCCATTGTTCTCGGAATTCCGCTGAAGTTTAAAAATGTTTCGGAACTCTTCCATTGTTCTCGGAATTCCGCTGAAGTTTAAAAATGCTTCGGAACTCTTCCATTGTTCTCGGAATTCCGCTGAAGTTTAAAAATGCTTCGGAACTCTTCCATTGTTCTCGGAATTCCGCTGAAGTTTAAAAATGTTTCGAAACTCTTTCATTGTTCTCGGAATTCCGCTGAAGTTTAAAAATGCTTCGGAACTCTTCCATTGTTCTCGGAATTCCGCTGACATATAAAAATGCTTTGGAACTCTTCCATTGTTCTCGGAATTCCGCTGAAGTTTAAAAATGCTTCGGAACACTTCCATTGTTCTCGGAATTCCGCTGAAGTTTAAAAATGCTTCGGAACTCTTCCATTGTTCTCGGAATTCCGCTGAAGTTTAAAAATGCTTCGGAACTCTTCCATTGTTCTCGGAATACCGCTGAAGTTTAAAAATGCTTCGGAACTCTTCCATTGTTCTCGGAATTCCGCTGAAGTTTAAAAATGCTTCGGAACTCTTCCATTGTTCTCGGAATTCCGCTGACATATAAAAATGCTTTGGAACTCTTCCATTGTTCTCGGAATTCCGCTGAAGTTTAAAAATGCGTCGGAACACTTCCATTGTTCTCGGAATTCCGCTGAAGTTTAAAAATGCTTCGGAACTCTTCCATTGTTCTCGGAATTCCGCTGAAGTTTAAAAATGCTTCGGAACTCTTCCATTGTTCTCGGAATTCCGCTGAAGTTTAAAAATGCTTCGGAACTCTTCCATTGTTCTCGAAATTCCGCTGAAGTTTAAAAATGTTTCGGAACTCTTCCATTGTTCTCGGAATTCCGCTGAAATTTAAAAATGCTTTGGAACTCTTCCATTGTTCTCAGATTTCCACTGAAGTTTAAAAATGCTGTGGAACTCTTCCATTGTTCTCGGAATTCCGCTGAAGTTTAAAAATGCTTCGGAACTCTTCCATTGTTCTCGGAATTCCGCTGAAGTTTAAAAATGCTTCGGAACTCTTCCATTGTTCTCGGAATTCCGCTGACATATAAAAATGCTTTGGAACTCTTCCATTGCTCTCGGAATTCCGCTGAAGTTTAAAAATGCTTCGGAACACTTCCATTGTTCTCGGAATTCCGCTGAAGTTTAAAAATGCTTCGGAACTCTTCCATTGTTCTCGGAATTCCGCTGAAGTTTAAAAATGCTCCGGAACGCTTCCATTGTTCTCAGAATTCTGCTGAAGTTTAAAGATGCTTCGGAACTCTACCATTGTTCTCGGAATTCCGCTGAAGTTTAAAAATGCTTCGGAACTCTTCCATTGTTCTCGGAATTCCGCTGAAGTTTAAAAATGCTTCGGAACTCTTCCATTGTTCTCGGAATTCCGCTGAAGTTTAAAAATGTTTCGAAACTCTTTCATTGTTCTCGGAATTCCGCTGAAGTTTAAAAATGCTTCGGAACTCTTCCATTGTTCTCGGAATTCCGCTGACATATAAAAATGCTTTGGAACTCTTCCATTGTTCTCGGAATACCGCTGAAGTTTAAAAATGCTTCGGAACTCTTCCATTGTTCTCGGAATTCCGCTGAAGTTTAAAAATGCTTCGGAACTCTTCCATTGTTCTCGGAATTCCGCTGACATATAAAAATGCTTTGGAACTCTTCCATTGTTCTCGGAATTCCGCTGAAGTTTAAAAATGCGTCGGAACACTTCCATTGTTCTCGGAATTCCGCTGAAGTTTAAAAATGCTTCGGAACTCTTCCATTGTTCTCGGAATTCCGCTGAAGTTTAAAAATGCTTCGGAACTCTTCCATTGTTCTCGGAATTCCGCTGAAGTTTAAAAATGCTTCGGAACTCTTCCATTGTTCTCGAAATTCCGCTGAAGTTTAAAAATGTTTCGGAACTCTTCCATTGTTCTCGGAATTCCGCTGAAATTTAAAAATGCTTTGGAACTCTTCCATTGTTCTCAGATTTCCACTGAAGTTTAAAAATGCTGTGGAACTCTTCCATTGTTCTCGGAATTCCGCTGAAGTTTAAAAATGCTTCGGAACTCTTCCATTGTTCTCGGAATTCCGCTGAAGTTTAAAAATGCTTCGGAACTCTTCCATTGTTCTCGGAATTCCGCTGACATATAAAAATGCTTTGGAACTCTTCCATTGCTCTCGGAATTCCGCTGAAGTTTAAAAATGCTTCGGAACACTTCCATTGTTCTCGGAATTCCGCTGAAGTTTAAAAATGCTTCGGAACTCTTCCATTGTTCTCGGAATTCCGCTGAAGTTTAAAAATGCTCCGGAACGCTTCCATTGTTCTCAGAATTCTGCTGAAGTTTAAAGATGCTTCGGAACTCTACCATTGTTCTCGGAATTCCGCTGAAGTTTAAAAATGCTTCGGAACTCTTCCATTGTTCTCGGAATTCCGCTGAAGTTTAAAAATGCTCCGGAACGCTTCCATTGTTCTCAGAATTCTGCTGAAGTTTAAAGATGCTTCGGAACTTTTCCATTGTTCTCGGAATTCCGCTGAAGTTTAAAAATGCTTCGGAACTCTTCCATTGTTCTCGGAATTCCGCTGAAGTTTAAAAGTGCTTCGGAACTCTTCCATTGTTCTCGGAATTCCGCTGAAGTTTAAAAATGCTTCGGAACTCTTCCATTGTTCTCGGAATTCCGCTGAAGTTTAAAAATGCTTCGGAACTCTTCCATTGTTCTCGGAATTCCGCTGAAGTTTAAAAATGCTTCAGAACTCTTCCATTGTTCTCGGAATTCCGCTGAAATTTAAAAATGCTTTGGAACTCTTCCATTGTTCTGAGATTTCCACTGAAGTTTAAAAATGCTGTGGAACTCTTCCATTGTTCTCGGAATTCCGCTGAAGTTTAAAAATGCTTCGGAACTCTTCCATTGTTCTCGGAATTCAGCTGAAGTTTAAAAATGCTTCGGAACTCTTCCATTGTTCTCGGAATTCCGCTGAAGTTTAAAAATGTTTCGGAACTCTTCCATTGTTCTCGGAATTCCGCTGAAGTTTAAAAATGCTTCGGAACTCTTCCATTGTTCTCGGAATTCCGCTGAAGTTTAAAAATGCCTCGGAACTCTTCCATTGTTCTCGGAATTCCGCTGAAGTTTAAAAATGTTTCGAAACTCTTTCATTGTTCTCGGAATTCCGCTGAAGTTTAAAAATGCTTCGGAACTCTTCCATTGTTCTCGGAATTCCGCTGACATATAAAAATGCTTTGGAACTCTTCCATTGTTCTCGGAATTCCGCTGAAGTTTAAAAATGCTTCGGAACACTTCCATTGTTCTCGGAATTCCGCTGAAGTTTAAAAATGCTTCGGAACTCTTCCATTGTTCTCGGAATTCCGCTGAAGTTTAAAAATGCTTCGGAACTCTTCCATTGTTCTCGGAATACCGCTGAAGTTTAAAAATGCTTCGGAACTCTTCCATTGTTCTCGGAATTCCGCTGAAGTTTAAAAATGCTTCGGAACTCTTCCATTGTTCTCGGAATTCCGCTGACATATAAAAATGCTTTGGAACTCTTCCATTGTTCTCGGAATTCCGCTGAAGTTTAAAAATGCGTCGGAACACTTCCATTGTTCTCGGAATTCCGCTGAAGTTTAAAAATGCTTCGGAACTCTTCCATTGTTCTCGGAATTCCGCTGAAGTTTAAAGATGCTTCGGAACTTTTCCATTGTTCTCGGAATTCCGCTGAAGTTTAAAAATGCTCCGGAACGCTTCCATTGTTCTCAGAATTCTGCTGAAGTTTAAAGATGCTTCGGAACTTTTCCATTGTTCTCGGAATTCCGCTGAAGTTTAAAAATGCTTCGGAACTCTTCCATTGTTCTCGGAATTCCGCTGAAGTTTAAAAGTGCTTCGGAACTCTTCCATTGTTCTCGGAATTCCGCTGAAGTTTAAAAATGCTTCGGAACTCTTCCATTGTTCTCGGAATTCCGCTGAAGTTTAAAAATGCTTCGGAACTCTTCCATTGTTCTCGGAATTCCGCTGAAGTTTAAAAATGCTTCAGAACTCTTCCATTGTTCTCGAAATTCCGCTGAAGTTTAAAAATGTTTCGGAACTCTTCCATTGTTCTCGGAATTCCGCTGAAATTTAAAAATGCTTTGGAACTCTTCCATTGTTCTGAGATTTCCACTGAAGTTTAAAAATGCTGTGGAACTCTTCCATTGTTCTCGGAATTCCGCTGACATATAAAAATGCTTTGGAACTCTTCCATTGTTCTCGGAATTCCGCTGAAGTTTAAAAATGTTTCGGAACTCTTCCATTGTTCTCGGAATTCCGCAGAAGTTTAAAAATGCTTCGGAACTCTTCCATTGTTCTCGGAATTCCGCTGAAGTTTAAAAATGCTTCGGAACTCTTCCATTGTTCTCGGAATTCCGCTGAAGTTTAAAAATGTTTCGCAACTCTTCCATTGTTCTCGGAATTCTGCTGAAGTTTAAAAATGCTTCGGAACTCTTTCATTGTTCTCGGAATTCCGCTGAAGTTTAAAAATGCTTTGGAACTCTTCCATTGTTCTCGGAATTCCGCTGAAGTTTAAAAATGCTTCTGAACTCTTCCATTGTTCTCGGAATTCCGCTGAAGTTTAAAAATGATTCGGAACTCTTCCATTGTTCTCGGAATTCCGCTGACATATAAAAATGCTTTGGAACTCTTCCATTGTTCTCGGAATTCCGCTGAAGTTTAAAAATGTTTCGGAACTCTTCCATTGTTCTCGGAATTACGCTGAAGTTTAAAAATGATTCGGAACTCTTCCATTGTTCTCGGAATTCCGCTGACATATAAAAATGCTTTGGAACTCTTCCATTGTTCTCGGAATTCCGCTGAAGTTTAAAAATGTTTCGGAACTCTTCCATTGTTCTCGGAATTCCGCTGAAGTTTAAAAATGCTTCGGAACTCTTCCATTGTTCTCGGAATTCCGCTGAAGTTTAAAAATGCTTCGGAACTCTTCCATTGTTCTCGGAATTCCGCTGAAGTTTAAAAATGTTTCGAAACTCTTTCATTGTTCTCGGAATTCCGCTGAAGTTTAAAAATGCTTCGGAACTCTTCCATTGTTCTCGGAATTCCGCTGACATATAAAAATGCTTTGGAACTCTTCCATTGTTCTCGGAATTCCGCTGAAGTTTAAAAATGCTTCGGAACACTTCCATTGTTCTCGGAATTCCGCTGAAGTTTAAAAATGCTTCGGAACTCTTCCATTGTTCTCGGAATTCCGCTGAAGTTTAAAAATGCTTCGGAACTCTTCCATTGTTCTCGGAATACCGCTGAAGTTTAAAAATGCTTCGGAACTCTTCCATTGTTCTCGGAATTCCGCTGAAGTTTAAAAATGCTTCGGAACTCTTCCATTGTTCTCGGAATTCCGCTGACATATAAAAATGCTTTGGAACTCTTCCATTGTTCTCGGAATTCCGCTGAAGTTTAAAAATGCGTCGGAACACTTCCATTGTTCTCGGAATTCCGCTGAAGTTTAAAAATGCTTCGGAACTCTTCCATTGTTCTCGGAATTCCGCTGAAGTTTAAAAATGCTTCGGAACTCTTCCATTGTTCTCGGAATTCCGCTGAAGTTTAAAAATGCTTCGGAACTCTTCCATTGTTCTCGAAATTCCGCTGAAGTTTAAAAATGTTTCGGAACTCTTCCATTGTTCTCGGAATTCCGCTGAAATTTAAAAATGCTTTGGAACTCTTCCATTGTTCTCAGATTTCCACTGAAGTTTAAAAATGCTGTGGAACTCTTCCATTGTTCTCGGAATTCCGCTGAAGTTTAAAAATGCTTCGGAACTCTTCCATTGTTCTCGGAATTCCGCTGAAGTTTAAAAATGCTTCGGAACTCTTCCATTGTTCTCGGAATTCCGCTGACATATAAAAATGCTTTGGAACTCTTCCATTGCTCTCGGAATTCCGCTGAAGTTTAAAAATGCTTCGGAACACTTCCATTGTTCTCGGAATTCCGCTGAAGTTTAAAAATGCTTCGGAACTCTTCCATTGTTCTCGGAATTCCGCTGAAGTTTAAAAATGCTCCGGAACGCTTCCATTGTTCTCAGAATTCTGCTGAAGTTTAAAGATGCTTCGGAACTCTACCATTGTTCTCGGAATTCCGCTGAAGTTTAAAAATGCTTCGGAACTCTTCCATTGTTCTCGGAATTCCGCTGAAGTTTAAAAATGCTCCGGAACGCTTCCATTGTTCTCAGAATTCTGCTGAAGTTTAAAGATGCTTCGGAACTTTTCCATTGTTCTCGGAATTCCGCTGAAGTTTAAAAATGCTTCGGAACTCTTCCATTGTTCTCGGAATTCCGCTGAAGTTTAAAAGTGCTTCGGAACTCTTCCATTGTTCTCGGAATTCCGCTGAAGTTTAAAAATGCTTCGGAACTCTTCCATTGTTCTCGGAATTCCGCTGAAGTTTAAAAATGCTTCGGAACTCTTCCATTGTTCTCGGAATTCCGCTGAAGTTTAAAAATGCTTCAGAACTCTTCCATTGTTCTCGAAATTCCGCTGAAGTTTAAAAATGTTTCGGAACTCTTCCATTGTTCTCGGAATTCCGCTGAAATTTAAAAATGCTTTGGAACTCTTCCATTGTTCTGAGATTTCCACTGAAGTTTAAAAATGCTGTGGAACTCTTCCATTGTTCTCGGAATTCCGCTGAAGTTTAAAAATGCTTCGGAACTCTTCCATTGTTCTCGGAATTCAGCTGAAGTTTAAAAATGCTTCGGAACTCTTCCATTGTTCTCGGAATTCCGCTGAAGTTTAAAAATGTTTCGGAACTCTTCCATTGTTCTCGGAATTCCGCTGAAGTTTAAAAATGCTTCGGAACTCTTCCATTGTTCTCGGAATTCCGCTGAAGTTTAAAAATGCCTCGGAACTCTTCCATTGTTCTCGGAATTCCGCTGAAGTTTAAAAATGTTTCGAAACTCTTTCATTGTTCTCGGAATTCCGCTGAAGTTTAAAAATGCTTCGGAACTCTTCCATTGTTCTCGGAATTCCGCTGACATATAAAAATGCTTTGGAACTCTTCCATTGTTCTCGGAATTCCGCTGAAGTTTAAAAATGCTTCGGAACACTTCCATTGTTCTCGGAATTCCGCTGAAGTTTAAAAATGCTTCGGAACTCTTCCATTGTTCTCGGAATTCCGCTGAAGTTTAAAAATGCTTCGGAACTCTTCCATTGTTCTCGGAATACCGCTGAAGTTTAAAAATGCTTCGGAACTCTTCCATTGTTCTCGGAATTCCGCTGAAGTTTAAAAATGCTTCGGAACTCTTCCATTGTTCTCGGAATTCCGCTGACATATAAAAATGCTTTGGAACTCTTCCATTGTTCTCGGAATTCCGCTGAAGTTTAAAAATGCGTCGGAACACTTCCATTGTTCTCGGAATTCCGCTGAAGTTTAAAAATGCTTCGGAACTCTTCCATTGTTCTCGGAATTCCGCTGAAGTTTAAAAATGCTTCGGAACTCTTCCATTGTTCTCGGAATTCCGCTGAAGTTTAAAAATGCTTCGGAACTCTTCCATTGTTCTCGAAATTCCGCTGAAGTTTAAAAATGTTTCGGAACTCTTCCATTGTTCTCGGAATTCCGCTGAAATTTAAAAATGCTTTGGAACTCTTCCATTGTTCTCAGATTTCCACTGAAGTTTAAAAATGCTGTGGAACTCTTCCATTGTTCTCGGAATTCCGCTGAAGTTTAAAAATGCTTCGGAACTCTTCCATTGTTCTCGGAATTCCGCTGAAGTTTAAAAATGCTTCGGAACTCTTCCATTGTTCTCGGAATTCCGCTGACATATAAAAATGCTTTGGAACTCTTCCATTGCTCTCGGAATTCCGCTGAAGTTTAAAAATGCTTCGGAACACTTCCATTGTTCTCGGAATTCCGCTGAAGTTTAAAAATGCTTCGGAACTCTTCCATTGTTCTCGGAATTCCGCTGAAGTTTAAAAATGCTCCGGAACGCTTCCATTGTTCTCAGAATTCTGCTGAAGTTTAAAGATGCTTCGGAACTCTACCATTGTTCTCGGAATTCCGCTGAAGTTTAAAAATGCTTCGGAACTCTTCCATTGTTCTCGGAATTCCGCTGAAGTTTAAAAATGCTCCGGAACGCTTCCATTGTTCTCAGAATTCTGCTGAAGTTTAAAGATGCTTCGGAACTTTTCCATTGTTCTCGGAATTCCGCTGAAGTTTAAAAATGCTTCGGAACTCTTCCATTGTTCTCGGAATTCCGCTGAAGTTTAAAAGTGCTTCGGAACTCTTCCATTGTTCTCGGAATTCCGCTGAAGTTTAAAAATGCTTCGGAACTCTTCCATTGTTCTCGGAATTCCGCTGAAGTTTAAAAATGCTTCGGAACTCTTCCATTGTTCTCGGAATTCCGCTGAAGTTTAAAAATGCTTCAGAACTCTTCCATTGTTCTCGAAATTCCGCTGAAGTTTAAAAATGTTTCGGAACTCTTCCATTGTTCTCGGAATTCCGCTGAAATTTAAAAATGCTTTGGAACTCTTCCATTGTTCTGAGATTTCCACTGAAGTTTAAAAATGCTGTGGAACTCTTCCATTGTTCTCGGAATTCCGCTGACATATAAAAATGCTTTGGAACTCTTCCATTGTTCTCGGAATTCCGCTGAAGTTTAAAAATGTTTCGGAACTCTTCCATTGTTCTCGGAATTCCGCAGAAGTTTAAAAATGCTTCGGAACTCTTCCATTGTTCTCGGAATTCCGCTGAAGTTTAAAAATGCTTCGGAACTCTTCCATTGTTCTCGGAATTCCGCTGAAGTTTAAAAATGTTTCGCAACTCTTCCATTGTTCTCGGAATTCTGCTGAAGTTTAAAAATGCTTCGGAACTCTTTCATTGTTCTCGGAATTCCGCTGAAGTTTAAAAATGCTTTGGAACTCTTCCATTGTTCTCGGAATTCCGCTGAAGTTTAAAAATGCTTCTGAACTCTTCCATTGTTCTCGGAATTCCGCTGAAGTTTAAAAATGATTCGGAACTCTTCCATTGTTCTCGGAATTCCGCTGACATATAAAAATGCTTTGGAACTCTTCCATTGTTCTCGGAATTCCGCTGAAGTTTAAAAATGTTTCGGAACTCTTCCATTGTTCTCGGAATTCCGCTGAAGTTTAAAAATGCTTCGGAACTCTTCCATTGTTCTCGGAATTCCGCTGAAGTTTAAAAATGCTTCGGAACTCTTCCATTGTTCTCGGAATTCCGCTGAAGTTTAAAAATGCTTCGGAACTCTTCCATTGTTCTCGGAATTCCGCTGACATATAAAAATGCTTTGGAACTCTTCCATTGTTCTCGGAATTCCGCTGAAGTTTAAAAATGCTTCGGAACACTTCCATTGTTCTCGGAATTCCGCTGAAGTTTAAAAATGCTTCGGAACTCTTCCATTGTTCTCGGAATTCCGCTGAAGTTTAAAAATGCTCCGGAACGCTTCCATTGTTCTCGGAATTCCGCTGAAGTTTAAAAATGTTTCGGAACTCTTCCATTGTTCTCGGAATTCCGCTGAAATTTAAAAATGCTTTGGAACTCTTCCATTGTTCTCAGATTTCCACTGAAGTTTAAAAATGCTGTGGAACTCTTCCATTGTTCTCGGAATTCCGCTGAAGTTTAAAAATGCTTCGGAACTCTTCCATTGTTCTCGGAATTCCGCTGAAGTTTAAAAATGCTTCGGAACTCTTCCATTGTTCTCGGAATTCCGCTAACATATAAAAATGCTTTTGAACTCTTCCATTGCTCTCGGAATTCCGCTGAAGTTTAAAAATGCTTCGGAACACTTCCATTGTTCTCGGAATTCCGCTGAAGTTTAAAAATGCTTCGGAACTCTTCCATTGTTCTCGGAATTCCGCTGAAGTTTAAAAATGCTCCGGAACGCTTCCATTGTTCTCGGAATTCCGCTGAAGTTTAAAAATGCTCCGGAACGCTTCCATTGTTCTCGGAATTCTGCTGAAGTTTAAAGATGCTTCGGAACTCTACCATTGTTCTCGGAATTCCGCTGAAGTTTAAAAATGCTTCGGAACTCTTCCATTGTTCTCGGAATTCCGCTGAAGTTTAAAAATGCTCCGGAACGCTTCCATTGTTCTCGGAATTCTGCTGAAGTTTAAAGATGCTTCGGAACTTTTCCATTGTTCTCGGAATTCCGCTGAAGTTTAAAAATGCTTCGGAACTCTTCCATTGTTCTCGGAATTCCGCTGAAGTTTAAAAATGCTTCGGAACTCTTCCATTGTTCTCGGAATTCCGCTGAAGTTTAAAAATGCTTCGGAACTCTTCCATTGTTCTCGGAATTCCGCTGAAGTTTAAAAATGCTTCGGAACTCTTCCATTGTTCTCGGAATTCCGCTGAAGTTTAAAAATGCTTCGGAACTCTTCCATTGTTCTCGGAATTCCGCTAAAGTTTAAAAATGTTTCGAAACTCTTTCATTGTTCTCGGAATTCCGCTGAAGTTTAAAAATGCTTCGGAACTCTTCCATTGTTCTCGGAATTCCGCTGACATATAAAAATGCTTTGGAACTCTTCCATTGTTCTCGGAATTCCGCTGAAGTTTAAAAATGCTTCGGAACACTTCCATTGTTCTCGGAATTCCGCTGAAGTTTAAAAATGCTTCGGAACTCTTCCATTGTTCTCGGAATTCCGCTGAAGTTTAAAAATGCTTCGGAACTCTTCCATTGTTCTCGGAATACCGCTGAAGTTTAAAAATGCTTCGGAACTCTTCCATTGTTCTCGGAATTCCGCTGAAGTTTAAAAATGCTTCGGAACTCTTCCATTGTTCTCGGAATTCCGCTGACATATAAAAATGGTTTGGAACTCTTCCATTGTTCTCGGAATTCCGCTGAAGTTTAAAAATGCTTCGGAACACTTCCATTGTTCTCGGAATTCCGCTGAAGTTTAAAAATGCTTCGGAACTCTTCCATTGTTCTCGGAATTCCGCTGAAGTTTAAAAATGCTTCGGAACTCTTCCATTGTTCTCGGAATTCCGCTGAAGTTTAAAAATGCTTCGGAACTCTTCCATTGTTCTCGAAATTCCGCTGAAGTTTAAAAATGTTTCGGAACTCTTCCATTGTTCTCGGAATTCTGCTGAAGTTTAAAAATGCTTCGGAACTCTTTCATTGTTCTCGGAATTCCGCTGAAGTTTAAAAATGCTTTGGAACTCTTCCATTGTTCTCGGAATTCCGCTGAAGTTTAAAAATGCTTCTGAACTCTTCCATTGTTCTCGGAATTCCGCTGAAGTTTAAAAATGATTCGGAACTCTTCCATTGTTCTCGGAATTCCGCTGACATATAAAAATGCTTTGGAACTCTTCCATTGTTCTCGGAATTCCGCTGAAGTTTAAAAATCTTTCGGGACTCTTCCATTGTTCTCGGAATTCCGCTGAAGTTTAAAAATGCTTCGGAACTCTTCCATTGTTCTCGGAATTCCGCTGAAGTTTAAAAATGCTTCGGAACTCTTCCATTGTTCTCGGAATTCCGCTGAAGTTTAAAAATGTTTCGAAACTCTTTCATTGTTCTCGGAATTCCGCTGAAGTTTAAAAATGCTTCGGAACTCTTCCATTGTTCTCGGAATTCCGCTGACATATAAAAATGCTTTGGAACTCTTCCATTGTTCTCGGAATTCCGCTGAAGTTTAAAAATGCTCCGGAACGCTTCCATTGTTCTCGGAATTCTGCTGAAGTTTAAAGATGCTTCGGAACTTTTCCATTGTTCTCGGAATTCCGCTGAAGTTTAAAAATGCTTCGGAACTCTTCCATTGTTCTCGGAATTCCGCTGAAGTTTAAAAATGCTTCGGAACTCTTCCATTGTTCTCGGAATTCCGCTGAAGTTTAAAAATGTTTCGGAACTCTTCCATTGTTCTCGGAATTCTGCTGAAGTTTAAAAATGCTTCGGAACTCTTTCATTGTTCTCGGAATTCCGCTGAAGTTTAAAAATGCTTTGGAACTCTTCCATTGTTCTCGGAATTCCGCTGAAGTTTAAAAATGCTTCTGAACTCTTCCATTGTTCTCGGAATTACGCTGAAGTTTAAAAATGATTCGGAACTCTTCCATTGTTCTCGGAATTCCGCTGACATATAAAAATGCTTTGGAACTCTTCCATTGTTCTCGGAATTCCACTGAAGTTTAAAAATGTTTCGGAACTCTTCCATTGTTCTCGGAATTCCGCTGAAGTTTAAAAATGCTTCGGAACTCTTCCATTGTTCTCGGAATTCCGCTGAAGTTTAAAAATGCTTCGGAACTCTTCCATTGTTCTCGGAATTCCGCTGAAGTTTAAAAATGTTTCGAAACTCTTTCATTGTTCTCGGAATTCCGCTGAAGTTTAAAAATGCTTCGGAACTCTTCCATTGTTCTCGGAATTCCGCTGACATATAAAAATGCTTTGGAACTCTTCCATTGTTCTCGGAATTCCGCTGAAGTTTAAAAATGCTTCGGAACACTTCCATTGTTCTCGGAATTCCGCTGAAGTTTAAAAATGCTTCGGAACTCTTCCATTGTTCTCGGAATTCCGCTGAAGTTTAAAAATGCTTCGGAACTCTTCCATTGTTCTCGGAATACCGCTGAAGTTTAAAAATGCTTCGGAACTCTTCCATTGTTCTCGGAATTCCGCTGAAGTTTAAAAATGCTTCGGAACTCTTCCATTGTTCTCGGAATTCCACTGACATATAAAAATGCTTTGGAACTCTTCCATTGTTCTCGGAATTCCGCTGAAGTTTAAAAATGCGTCGGAACACTTCCATTGTTCTCGGAATTCCGCTGAAGTTTAAAAATGCTTCGGAACTCTTCCATTGTTCTCGGAATTCCGCTGAAGTTTAAAAATGCTTCGGAACTCTTCCATTGTTCTCGGAATTCCGCTGAAGTTTAAAAATGCTTCGGAACTCTTCCATTGTTCTCGAAATTCCGCTGAAGTTTAAAAATGTTTCGGAACTCTTCCATTGTTCTCGGAATTCCGCTGAAATTTAAAAATGCTTTGGAACTCTTCCATTGTTCTCAGATTTCCACTGAAGTTTAAAAATGCTGTGGAACTCTTCCATTGTTCTCGGAATTCCGCTGAAGTTTAAAAATGCTTCGGAACTCTTCCATTGTTCTCGGAATTCCGCTGAAGTTTAAAAATGCTTCGGAACTCTTCCATTGTTCTCGGAATTCCGCTGACATATAAAAATGCTTTGGAACTCTTCCATTGCTCTCGGAATTCCGCTGAAGTTTAAAAATGCTTCGGAACACTTCCATTGTTCTCGGAATTCCGCTGAAGTTTAAAAATGCTTCGGAACTCTTCCATTGTTCTCGGAATTCCGCTGAAGTTTAAAAATGCTCCGGAACGCTTCCATTGTTCTCAGAATTCTGCTGAAGTTTAAAGATGCTTCGGAACTCTACCATTGTTCTCGGAATTCCGCTGAAGTTTAAAAATGCTTCGGAACTCTTCCATTGTTCTCGGAATTCCGCTGAAGTTTAAAAATGCTCCGGAACGCTTCCATTGTTCTCAGAATTCTGCTGAAGTTTAAAGATGCTTCGGAACTTTTCCATTGTTCTCGGAATTCCGCTGAAGTTTAAAAATGCTTCGGAACTCTTCCATTGTTCTCGGAATTCCGCTGAAGTTTAAAAGTGCTTCGGAACTCTTCCATTGTTCTCGGAATTCCGCTGAAGTTTAAAAATGCTTCGGAACTCTTCCATTGTTCTCGGAATTCCGCTGAAGTTTAAAAATGCTTCGGAACTCTTCCATTGTTCTCGGAATTCCGCTGAAGTTTAAAAATGCTTCAGAACTCTTCCATTGTTCTCGAAATTCCGCTGAAGTTTAAAAATGTTTCGGAACTCTTCCATTGTTCTCGGAATTCCGCTGAAATTTAAAAATGCTTTGGAACTCTTCCATTGTTCTGAGATTTCCACTGAAGTTTAAAAATGCTGTGGAACTCTTCCATTGTTCTCGGAATTCCGCTGAAGTTTAAAAATGCTTCGGAACTCTTCCATTGTTCTCGGAATTCAGCTGAAGTTTAAAAATGCTTCGGAACTCTTCCATTGTTCTCGGAATTCCGCTGAAGTTTAAAAATGTTTCGGAACTCTTCCATTGTTCTCGGAATTCCGCTGAAGTTTAAAAATGCTTCGGAACTCTTCCATTGTTCTCGGAATTCCGCTGAAGTTTAAAAATGCCTCGGAACTCTTCCATTGTTCTCGGAATTCCGCTGAAGTTTAAAAATGTTTCGAAACTCTTTCATTGTTCTCGGAATTCCGCTGAAGTTTAAAAATGCTTCGGAACTCTTCCATTGTTCTCGGAATTCCGCTGACATATAAAAATGCTTTGGAACTCTTCCATTGTTCTCGGAATTCCGCTGAAGTTTAAAAATGCTTCGGAACACTTCCATTGTTCTCGGAATTCCGCTGAAGTTTAAAAATGCTTCGGAACTCTTCCATTGTTCTCGGAATTCCGCTGAAGTTTAAAAATGCTTCGGAACTCTTCCATTGTTCTCGGAATACCGCTGAAGTTTAAAAATGCTTCGGAACTCTTCCATTGTTCTCGGAATTCCGCTGAAGTTTAAAAATGCTTCGGAACTCTTCCATTGTTCTCGGAATTCCGCTGACATATAAAAATGCTTTGGAACTCTTCCATTGTTCTCGGAATTCCGCTGAAGTTTAAAAATGCGTCGGAACACTTCCATTGTTCTCGGAATTCCGCTGAAGTTTAAAAATGCTTCGGAACTCTTCCATTGTTCTCGGAATTCCGCTGAAGTTTAAAAATGCTTCGGAACTCTTCCATTGTTCTCGGAATTCCGCTGAAGTTTAAAAATGCTTCGGAACTCTTCCATTGTTCTCGAAATTCCGCTGAAGTTTAAAAATGTTTCGGAACTCTTCCATTGTTCTCGGAATTCCGCTGAAATTTAAAAATGCTTTGGAACTCTTCCATTGTTCTCAGATTTCCACTGAAGTTTAAAAATGCTGTGGAACTCTTCCATTGTTCTCGGAATTCCGCTGAAGTTTAAAAATGCTTCGGAACTCTTCCATTGTTCTCGGAATTCCGCTGAAGTTTAAAAATGCTTCGGAACTCTTCCATTGTTCTCGGAATTCCGCTGACATATAAAAATGCTTTGGAACTCTTCCATTGCTCTCGGAATTCCGCTGAAGTTTAAAAATGCTTCGGAACACTTCCATTGTTCTCGGAATTCCGCTGAAGTTTAAAAATGCTTCGGAACTCTTCCATTGTTCTCGGAATTCCGCTGAAGTTTAAAAATGCTCCGGAACGCTTCCATTGTTCTCAGAATTCTGCTGAAGTTTAAAGATGCTTCGGAACTCTACCATTGTTCTCGGAATTCCGCTGAAGTTTAAAAATGCTTCGGAACTCTTCCATTGTTCTCGGAATTCCGCTGAAGTTTAAAAATGCTCCGGAACGCTTCCATTGTTCTCAGAATTCTGCTGAAGTTTAAAGATGCTTCGGAACTTTTCCATTGTTCTCGGAATTCCGCTGAAGTTTAAAAATGCTTCGGAACTCTTCCATTGTTCTCGGAATTCCGCTGAAGTTTAAAAGTGCTTCGGAACTCTTCCATTGTTCTCGGAATTCCGCTGAAGTTTAAAAATGCTTCGGAACTCTTCCATTGTTCTCGGAATTCCGCTGAAGTTTAAAAATGCTTCGGAACTCTTCCATTGTTCTCGGAATTCCGCTGAAGTTTAAAAATGCTTCAGAACTCTTCCATTGTTCTCGAAATTCCGCTGAAGTTTAAAAATGTTTCGGAACTCTTCCATTGTTCTCGGAATTCCGCTGAAATTTAAAAATGCTTTGGAACTCTTCCATTGTTCTGAGATTTCCACTGAAGTTTAAAAATGCTGTGGAACATTTCCATTGTTCTCGGAATTCCGCTGACATATAAAAATGCTTTGGAACTCTTCCATTGTTCTCGGAATTCCGCTGAAGTTTAAAAATGTTTCGGAACTCTTCCATTGTTCTCGGAATTCCGCAGAAGTTTAAAAATGCTTCGGAACTCTTCCATTGTTCTCGGAATTCCGCTGAAGTTTAAAAATGCTTCGGAACTCTTCCATTGTTCTCGGAATTCCGCTGAAGTTTAAAAATGTTTCGCAACTCTTCCATTGTTCTCGGAATTCTGCTGAAGTTTAAAAATGCTTCGGAACTCTTTCATTGTTCTCGGAATTCCGCTGAAGTTTAAAAATGCTTTGGAACTCTTCCATTGTTCTCGGAATTCCGCTGAAGTTTAAAAATGCTTCTGAACTCTTCCATTGTTCTCGGAATTCCGCTGAAGTTTAAAAATGATTCGGAACTCTTCCATTGTTCTCGGAATTCCGCTGACATATAAAAATGCTTTGGAACTCTTCCATTGTTCTCGGAATTCCGCTGAAGTTTAAAAATGTTTCGGAACTCTTCCATTGTTCTCGGAATTCCGCTGAAGTTTAAAAATGCTTCGGAACTCTTCCATTGTTCTCGGAATTCCGCTGAAGTTTAAAAATGCTTCGGAACTCTTCCATTGTTCTCGGAATACCGCTGAAGTTTAAAAATGCTTCGGAACTCTTCCATTGTTCTCGGAATTCCGCTGAAGTTTAAAAATGCTTCGGAACTCTTCCATTGTTCTCGGAATTCCGCTGACATATAAAAATGGTTTGGAACTCTTCCATTGTTCTCGGAATTCCGCTGAAATTTAAAAATGCTTTGGAACTCTTCCATTGTTCTGAGATTTCCACTGAAGTTTAAAAATGCTGTGGAACTCTTCCATTGTTCTCGGAATTCCGCTGAAGTTTAAAAATGCTTCGGAACTCTTCCATTGTTCTCGGAATTCCGCTGAAGTTTAAAAATGTTTCGAAACTCTTTCATTGTTCTCGGAATTCCGCTGAAGTTTAAAAATGCTTCGGAACTCTTCCATTGTTCTCGGAATTCCGCTGACATATAAAAATGCTTTGGAACTCTTCCATTGTTCTCGGAATTCCGCTGAAGTTTAAAAATGCTTCGGAACACTTCCATTGTTCTCGGAATTCCGCTGAAGTTTAAAAATGCTTCGGAACTCTTCCATTGTTCTCGGAATTCCGCTGAAGTTTAAAAATGCTTCGGAACTCTTCCATTGTTCTCGGAATACCGCTGAAGTTTAAAAATGCTTCGGAACTCTTCCATTGTTCTCGGAATTCCGCTGAAGTTTAAAAATGCTTCGGAACTCTTCCATTGTTCTCGGAATTCCACTGACATATAAAAATGCTTTGGAACTCTTCCATTGTTCTCGGAATTCCGCTGAAGTTTAAAAATGCGTCGGAACACTTCCATTGTTCTCGGAATTCCGCTGAAGTTTAAAAATGCTTCGGAACTCTTCCATTGTTCTCGGAATTCCGCTGAAGTTTAAAAATGCTTCGGAACTCTTCCATTGTTCTCGGAATTCCGCTGAAGTTTAAAAATGCTTCGGAACTCTTCCATTGTTCTCGAAATTCCGCTGAAGTTTAAAAATGTTTCGGAACTCTTCCATTGTTCTCGGAATTCCGCTGAAATTTAAAAATCCTTTGGAACTCTTCCATTGTTCTCAGATTTCCACTGAAGTTTAAAAATGCTGTGGAACTCTTCCATTGTTCTCGGAATTCCGCTGAAGTTTAAAAATGCTTCGGAACTCTTCCATTGTTCTCGGAATTCCGCTGAAGTTTAAAAATGCTTCGGAACTCTTCCATTGTTCTCGGAATTCCGCTGACATATAAAAATGCTTTGGAACTCTTCCATTGCTCTCGGAATTCCGCTGAAGTTTAAAAATGCTTCGGAACACTTCCATTGTTCTCGGAATTCCGCTGAAGTTTAAAAATGCTTCGGAACTCTTCCATTGTTCTCGGAATTCCGCTGAAGTTTAAAAATGCTCCGGAACGCTTCCATTGTTCTCAGAATTCTGCTGAAGTTTAAAGATGCTTCGGAACTCTACCATTGTTCTCGGAATTCCGCTGAAGTTTAAAAATGCTTCGGAACTCTTCCATTGTTCTCGGAATTCCGCTGAAGTTTAAAAATGCTCCGGAACGCTTCCATTGTTCTCAGAATTCTGCTGAAGTTTAAAGATGCTTCGGAACTTTTCCATTGTTCTCGGAATTCCGCTGAAGTTTAAAAATGCTTCGGAACTCTTCCATTGTTCTCGGAATTCCGCTGAAGTTTAAAAGTGCTTCGGAACTCTTCCATTGTTCTCGGAATTCCGCTGAAGTTTAAAAATGCTTCGGAACTCTTCCATTGTTCTCGGAATTCCGCTGAAGTTTAAAAATGCTTCGGAACTCTTCCATTGTTCTCGGAATTCCGCTGAAGTTTAAAAATGCTTCAGAACTCTTCCATTGTTCTCGAAATTCCGCTGAAGTTTAAAAATGTTTCGGAACTCTTCCATTGTTCTCGGAATTCCGCTGAAATTTAAAAATGCTTTGGAACTCTTCCATTGTTCTGAGATTTCCACTGAAGTTTAAAAATGCTGTGGAACTCTTCCATTGTTCTCGGAATTCCGCTGAAGTTTAAAAATGCTTCGGAACTCTTCCATTGTTCTCGGAATTCAGCTGAAGTTTAAAAATGCTTCGGAACTCTTCCATTGTTCTCGGAATTCCGCTGAAGTTTAAAAATGTTTCGGAACTCTTCCATTGTTCTCGGAATTCCGCTGAAGTTTAAAAATGCTTCGGAACTCTTCCATTGTTCTCGGAATTCCGCTGAAGTTTAAAAATGCCTCGGAACTCTTCCATTGTTCTCGGAATTCCGCTGAAGTTTAAAAATGTTTCGAAACTCTTTCATTGTTCTCGGAATTCCGCTGAAGTTTAAAAATGCTTCGGAACTCTTCCATTGTTCTCGGAATTCCGCTGACATATAAAAATGCTTTGGAACTCTTCCATTGTTCTCGGAATTCCGCTGAAGTTTAAAAATGCTTCGGAACACTTCCATTGTTCTCGGAATTCCGCTGAAGTTTAAAAATGCTTCGGAACTCTTCCATTGTTCTCGGAATTCCGCTGAAGTTTAAAAATGCTTCGGAACTCTTCCATTGTTCTCGGAATACCGCTGAAGTTTAAAAATGCTTCGGAACTCTTCCATTGTTCTCGGAATTCCGCTGAAGTTTAAAAATGCTTCGGAACTCTTCCATTGTTCTCGGAATTCCGCTGACATATAAAAATGCTTTGGAACTCTTCCATTGTTCTCGGAATTCCGCTGAAGTTTAAAAATGCGTCGGAACACTTCCATTGTTCTCGGAATTCCGCTGAAGTTTAAAAATGCTTCGGAACTCTTCCATTGTTCTCGGAATTCCGCTGAAGTTTAAAAATGCTTCGGAACTCTTCCATTGTTCTCGGAATTCCGCTGAAGTTTAAAAATGCTTCGGAACTCTTCCATTGTTCTCGAAATTCCGCTGAAGTTTAAAAATGTTTCGGAACTCTTCCATTGTTCTCGGAATTCCGCTGAAATTTAAAAATGCTTTGGAACTCTTCCATTGTTCTCAGATTTCCACTGAAGTTTAAAAATGCTGTGGAACTCTTCCATTGTTCTCGGAATTCCGCTGAAGTTTAAAAATGCTTCGGAACTCTTCCATTGTTCTCGGAATTCCGCTGAAGTTTAAAAATGCTTCGGAACTCTTCCATTGTTCTCGGAATTCCGCTGACATATAAAAATGCTTTGGAACTCTTCCATTGCTCTCGGAATTCCGCTGAAGTTTAAAAATGCTTCGGAACACTTCCATTGTTCTCGGAATTCCGCTGAAGTTTAAAAATGCTTCGGAACTCTTCCATTGTTCTCGGAATTCCGCTGAAGTTTAAAAATGCTCCGGAACGCTTCCATTGTTCTCAGAATTCTGCTGAAGTTTAAAGATGCTTCGGAACTCTACCATTGTTCTCGGAATTCCGCTGAAGTTTAAAAATGCTTCGGAACTCTTCCATTGTTCTCGGAATTCCGCTGAAGTTTAAAAATGCTCCGGAACGCTTCCATTGTTCTCAGAATTCTGCTGAAGTTTAAAGATGCTTCGGAACTTTTCCATTGTTCTCGGAATTCCGCTGAAGTTTAAAAATGCTTCGGAACTCTTCCATTGTTCTCGGAATTCCGCTGAAGTTTAAAAGTGCTTCGGAACTCTTCCATTGTTCTCGGAATTCCGCTGAAGTTTAAAAATGCTTCGGAACTCTTCCATTGTTCTCGGAATTCCGCTGAAGTTTAAAAATGCTTCGGAACTCTTCCATTGTTCTCGGAATTCCGCTGAAGTTTAAAAATGCTTCAGAACTCTTCCATTGTTCTCGAAATTCCGCTGAAGTTTAAAAATGTTTCGGAACTCTTCCATTGTTCTCGGAATTCCGCTGAAATTTAAAAATGCTTTGGAACTCTTCCATTGTTCTGAGATTTCCACTGAAGTTTAAAAATGCTGTGGAACTCTTCCATTGTTCTCGGAATTCCGCTGACATATAAAAATGCTTTGGAACTCTTCCATTGTTCTCGGAATTCCGCTGAAGTTTAAAAATGTTTCGGAACTCTTCCATTGTTCTCGGAATTCCGCAGAAGTTTAAAAATGCTTCGGAACTCTTCCATTGTTCTCGGAATTCCGCTGAAGTTTAAAAATGCTTCGGAACTCTTCCATTGTTCTCGGAATTCCGCTGAAGTTTAAAAATGTTTCGCAACTCTTCCATTGTTCTCGGAATTCTGCTGAAGTTTAAAAATGCTTCGGAACTCTTTCATTGTTCTCGGAATTCCGCTGAAGTTTAAAAATGCTTTGGAACTCTTCCATTGTTCTCGGAATTCCGCTGAAGTTTAAAAATGCTTCTGAACTCTTCCATTGTTCTCGGAATTCCGCTGAAGTTTAAAAATGATTCGGAACTCTTCCATTGTTCTCGGAATTCCGCTGACATATAAAAATGCTTTGGAACTCTTCCATTGTTCTCGGAATTCCGCTGAAGTTTAAAAATGTTTCGGAACTCTTCCATTGTTCTCGGAATTCCGCTGAAGTTTAAAAATGCTTCGGAACTCTTCCATTGTTCTCGGAATTCCGCTGAAGTTTAAAAATGCTTCGGAACTCTTCCATTGTTCTCGGAATACCGCTGAAGTTTAAAAATGCTTCGGAACTCTTCCATTGTTCTCGGAATTCCGCTGAAGTTTAAAAATGCTTCGGAACTCTTCCATTGTTCTCGGAATTCCGCTGACATATAAAAATGGTTTGGAACTCTTCCATTGTTCTCGGAATTCCGCTGAAATTTAAAAATGCTTTGGAACTCTTCCATTGTTCTGAGATTTCCACTGAAGTTTAAAAATGCTGTGGAACTCTTCCATTGTTCTCGGAATTCCGCTGAAGTTTAAAAATGCTTCGGAACTCTTCCATTGTTCTCGGAATTCCGCTGAAGTTTAAAAATGCTTCGGAACTCTTCCATTGTTCTCGGAATTCCGCTGAAGTTTAAAAATGCTTCGGAACTCTTCCATTGTTCTCGAAATTCCGCTGAAGTTTAAAAATGTTTCGGAACTCTTCCATTGTTCTCGGAATTCCGCTGAAATTTAAAAATGCTTTGGAACTCTTCCATTGTTCTCAGATTTCCACTGAAGTTTAAAAATGCTGTGGAACTCTTCCATTGTTCTCGGAATTCCGCTGAAGTTTAAAAATGCTTCGGAACTCTTCCATTGTTCTCGGAATTCCGCTGAAGTTTAAAAATGCTTCGGAACTCTTCCATTGTTCTCGGAATTCCGCTGACATATAAAAATGCTTTGGAACTCTTCCATTGCTCTCGGAATTCCGCTGAAGTTTAAAAATGCTTCGGAACACTTCCATTGTTCTCGGAATTCCGCTGAAGTTTAAAAATGCTTCGGAACTCTTCCATTGTTCTCGGAATTCCGCTGAAGTTTAAAAATGCTCCGGAACGCTTCCATTGTTCTCAGAATTCTGCTGAAGTTTAAAGATGCTTCGGAACTCTACCATTGTTCTCGGAATTCCGCTGAAGTTTAAAAATGCTTCGGAACTCTTCCATTGTTCTCGGAATTCCGCTGAAGTTTAAAAATGCTCCGGAACGCTTCCATTGTTCTCAGAATTCTGCTGAAGTTTAAAGATGCTTCGGAACTTTTCCATTGTTCTCGGAATTCCGCTGAAGTTTAAAAATGCTTCGGAACTCTTCCATTGTTCTCGGAATTCCGCTGAAGTTTAAAAGTGCTTCGGAACTCTTCCATTGTTCTCGGAATTCCGCTGAAGTTTAAAAATGCTTCGGAACTCTTCCATTGTTCTCGGAATTCCGCTGAAGTTTAAAAATGCTTCGGAACTCTTCCATTGTTCTCGGAATTCCGCTGAAGTTTAAAAATGCTTCAGAACTCTTCCATTGTTCTCGAAATTCCGCTGAAGTTTAAAAATGTTTCGGAACTCTTCCATTGTTCTCGGAATTCCGCTGAAATTTAAAAATGCTTTGGAACTCTTCCATTGTTCTGAGATTTCCACTGAAGTTTAAAAATGCTGTGGAACTCTTCCATTGTTCTCGGAATTCCGCTGACATATAAAAATGCTTTGGAACTCTTCCATTGTTCTCGGAATTCCGCTGAAGTTTAAAAATGTTTCGGAACTCTTCCATTGTTCTCGGAATTCCGCAGAAGTTTAAAAATGCTTCGGAACTCTTCCATTGTTCTCGGAATTCCGCTGAAGTTTAAAAATGCTTCGGAACTCTTCCATTGTTCTCGGAATTCCGCTGAAGTTTAAAAATGTTTCGCAACTCTTCCATTGTTCTCGGAATTCTGCTGAAGTTTAAAAATGCTTCGGAACTCTTTCATTGTTCTCGGAATTCCGCTGAAGTTTAAAAATGCTTTGGAACTCTTCCATTGTTCTCGGAATTCCGCTGAAGTTTAAAAATGCTTCTGAACTCTTCCATTGTTCTCGGAATTCCGCTGAAGTTTAAAAATGATTCGGAACTCTTCCATTGTTCTCGGAATTCCGCTGACATATAAAAATGCTTTGGAACTCTTCCATTGTTCTCGGAATTCCGCTGAAGTTTAAAAATGTTTCGGAACTCTTCCATTGTTCTCGGAATTCCGCTGAAGTTTAAAAATGCTTCGGAACTCTTCCATTGTTCTCGGAATACCGCTGAAGTTTAAAAATGCTTCGGAACTCTTCCATTGTTCTCGGAATTCCGCTGAAGTTTAAAAATGCTTCGGAACTCTTCCATTGTTCTCGGAATTCCGCTGACATATAAAAATGGTTTGGAACTCTTCCATTGTTCTCGGAATTCCGCTGAAATTTAAAAATGCTTTGGAACTCTTCCATTGTTCTGAGATTTCCACTGAAGTTTAAAAATGCTGTGGAACTCTTCCATTGTTCTCGGAATTCCGCTGAAGTTTAAAAATGCTTCGGAACTCTTCCATTGTTCTCGGAATTCAGCTGAAGTTTAAAAATGCTTCGGAACTCTTCCATTGTTCTCGGAATTCCGCTGAAGTTTAAAAATGTTTCGGAACTCTTCCATTGTTCTCGGAATTCCGCTGAAGTTTAAAAATGCTTCGGAACTCTTCCATTGTTCTCGGAATTCCGCTGAAGTTTAAAAATGCCTCGGAATTCTTCCATTGTTCTCGGAATTCCGCTGAAGTTTAAAAATGTTTCGAAACTCTTTCATTGTTCTCGGAATTCCGCTGAAGTTTAAAAATGTTTCGCAACTCTTCCATTGTTCTCGGAATTCTGCTGAAGTTTAAAAATGCTTCGGAACTCTTTCATTGTTCTCGGAATTCCGCTGAAGTTTAAAAATGCTTTGGAACTCTTCCATTGTTCTCGGAATTCCGCTGAAGTTTAAAAATGCTTCTGAACTCTTCCATTGTTCTCGGAATTCCGCTGAAGTTTAAAAATGATTCGGAACTCTTCCATTGTTCTCGGAATTCCGCTGACATATAAAAATGCTTTGGAACTCTTCCATTGTTCTCGGAATTCCGCTGAAGTTTAAAAATGTTTCGGAACTCTTCCATTGTTCTCGGAATTCCGCTGAAGTTTAAAAATGCTTCGGAACTCTTCCATTGTTCTCGGAATACCGCTGAAGTTTAAAAATGCTTCGGAACTCTTCCATTGTTCTCGGAATTCCGCTGAAGTTTAAAAATGCTTCGGAACTCTTCCATTGTTCTCGGAATTCCGCTGACATATAAAAATGGTTTGGAACTCTTCCATTGTTCTCGGAATTCCGCTGAAATTTAAAAATGCTTTGGAACTCTTCCATTGTTCTGAGATTTCCACTGAAGTTTAAAAATGCTGTGGAACTCTTCCATTGTTCTCGGAATTCCGCTGAAGTTTAAAAATGCTTCGGAACTCTTCCATTGTTCTCGGAATTCAGCTGAAGTTTAAAAATGCTTCGGAACTCTTCCATTGTTCTCGGAATTCCGCTGAAGTTTAAAAATGTTTCGGAACTCTTCCATTGTTCTCGGAATTCCGCTGAAGTTTAAAAATGCTTCGGAACTCTTCCATTGTTCTCGGAATTCCGCTGAAGTTTAAAAATGCCTCGGAACTCTTCCATTGTTCTCGGAATTCCGCTGAAGTTTAAAAATGTTTCGAAACTCTTTCATTGTTCTCGGAATTCCGCTGAAGTTTAAAAATGCTTCGGAACTCTTCCATTGTTCTCGGAATTCCGCTGACATATAAAAATGCTTTGGAACTCTTCCATTGTTCTCGGAATTCCGCTGAAGTTTAAAAGTGCTTCGGAACTCTTCCATTGTTCTCGGAATTCCGCTGAAGTTTAAAAATGCTTCGGAACTCTTCCATTGTTCTCGGAATTCCGCTGAAGTTTAAAAATGCTTCGGAACTCTTCCATTGTTCTCGGAATTCCGCTGAAGTTTAAAAATGCTTCAGAACTCTTCCATTGTTCTCGAAATTCCGCTGAAGTTTAAAAATGTTTCGGAACTCTTCCATTGTTCTCGGAATTCCGCTGAAATTTAAAAATGCTTTGGAACTCTTCCATTGTTCTGAGATTTCCACTGAAGTTTAAAAATGCTGTGGAACTCTTCCATTGTTCTCGGAATTCCGCTGACATATAAAAATGCTTTGGAACTCTTCCATTGTTCTCGGAATTCCGCTGAAGTTTAAAAATGTTTCGGAACTCTTCCATTGTTCTCGGAATTCCGCAGAAGTTTAAAAATGCTTCGGAACTCTTCCATTGTTCTCGGAATTCCGCTGAAGTTTAAAAATGCTTCGGAACTCTTCCATTGTTCTCGGAATTCCGCTGAAGTTTAAAAATGTTTCGCAACTCTTCCATTGTTCTCGGAATTCTGCTGAAGTTTAAAAATGCTTCGGAACTCTTTCATTGTTCTCGGAATTCCGCTGAAGTTTAAAAATGCTTTGGAACTCTTCCATTGTTCTCGGAATTCCGCTGAAGTTTAAAAATGCTTCTGAACTCTTCCATTGTTCTCGGAATTCCGCTGAAGTTTAAAAATGATTCGGAACTCTTCCATTGTTCTCGGAATTCCGCTGACATATAAAAATGCTTTGGAACTCTTCCATTGTTCTCGGAATTCCGCTGAAGTTTAAAAATGTTTCGGAACTCTTCCATTGTTCTCGGAATTCCGCTGAAGTTTAAAAATGCTTCGGAACTCTTCCATTGTTCTCGGAATTCCGCTGAAGTTTAAAAATGCTTCGGAACTCTTCCATTGTTCTCGGAATTCCGCTGAAGTTTAAAAATGTTTCGAAACTCTTTCATTGTTCTCGGAATTCCGCTGAAGTTTAAAAATGCTTCGGAACTCTTCCATTGTTCTCGGAATTCCGCTGACATATAAAAATGCTTTGGAACTCTTCCATTGTTCTCGGAATTCCGCTGAAGTTTAAAAATGCTTCGGAACACTTCCATTGTTCTCGGAATTCCGCTGAAGTTTAAAAATGCTTCGGAACTCTTCCATTGTTCTCGGAATTCCGCTGAAGTTTAAAAATGCTTCGGAACTCTTCCATTGTTCTCGGAATACCGCTGAAGTTTAAAAATGCTTCGGAACTCTTCCATTGTTCTCGGAATTCCGCTGAAGTTTAAAAATGCTTCGGAACTCTTCCATTGTTCTCGGAATTCCGCTGACATATAAAAATGGTTTGGAACTCTTCCATTGTTCTCGGAATTCCGCTGAAATTTAAAAATGCTTTGGAACTCTTCCATTGTTCTGAGATTTCCACTGAAGTTTAAAAATGCTGTGGAACTCTTCCATTGTTCTCGGAATTCCGCTGAAGTTTAAAAATGCTTCGGAACTCTTCCATTGTTCTCGGAATTCAGCTGAAGTTTAAAAATGCTTCGGAACTCTTCCATTGTTCTCGGAATTCCGCTGAAGTTTAAAAATGTTTCGGAACTCTTCCATTGTTCTCGGAATTCCGCTGAAGTTTAAAAATGCTTCGGAACTCTTCCATTGTTCTCGGAATTCCGCTGAAGTTTAAAAATGCCTCGGAACTCTTCCATTGTTCTCGGAATTCCGCTGAAGTTTAAAAATGTTTCGAAACTCTTTCATTGTTCTCGGAATTCCGCTGAAGTTTAAAAATGCTTCGGAACTCTTCCATTGTTCTCGGAATTCCGCTGACATATAAAAATGCTTTGGAACTCTTCCATTGTTCTCGGAATTCCGCTGAAGTTTAAAAATGCTTCGGAACACTTCCATTGTTCTCGGAATTCCGCTGAAGTTTAAAAATGCTTCGGAACTCTTCCATTGTTCTCGGAATTCCGCTGAAGTTTAAAAATGCTTCGGAACTCTTCCATTGTTCTCGGAATACCGCTGAAGTTTAAAAATGCTTCGGAACTCTTCCATTGTTCTCGGAATTCCGCTGAAGTTTAAAAATGCTTCGGAACTCTTCCATTGTTCTCGGAATTCCGCTGACATATAAAAATGCTTTGGAACTCTTCCATTGTTCTCGGAATTCCGCTGAAGTTTAAAAATGCGTCGGAACACTTCCATTGTTCTCGGAATTCCGCTGAAGTTTAAAAATGCTTCGGAACTCTTCCATTGTTCTCGAAATTCCGCTGAAGTTTAAAAATGTTTCGGAACTCTTCCATTGTTCTCGGAATTCCGCTGAAATTTAAAAATGCTTTGGAACTCTTCCATTGTTCTCAGATTTCCACTGAAGTTTAAAAATGCTGTGGAACTCTTCCATTGTTCTCGGAATTCCGCTGAAGTTTAAAAATGCTTCGGAACTCTTCCATTGTTCTCGGAATTCCGCTGAAGTTTAAAAATGCTTCGGAACTCTTCCATTGTTCTCGGAATTCCGCTGACATATAAAAATGCTTTGGAACTCTTCCATTGCTCTCGGAATTCCGCTGAAGTTTAAAAATGCTTCGGAACACTTCCATTGTTCTCGGAATTCCGCTGAAGTTTAAAAATGCTTCGGAACTCTTCCATTGTTCTCGGAATTCCGCTGAAGTTTAAAAATGCTCTGGAACGCTTCCATTGTTCTCAGAATTCTGCTGAAGTTTAAAGATGCTTCGGAACTCTACCATTGTTCTCGGAATTCCGCTGAAGTTTAAAAATGCTTCGGAACTCTTCCATTGTTCTCGGAATTCCGCTGAAGTTTAAAAATGCTCCGGAACGCTTCCATTGTTCTCAGAATTCTGCTGAAGTTTAAAGATGCTTCGGAACTTTTCCATTGTTCTCGGAATTCCGCTGAAGTTTAAAAATGCTTCGGAACTCTTCCATTGTTCTCGGAATTCCGCTGAAGTTTAAAAGTGCTTCGGAACTCTTCCATTGTTCTCGGAATTCCGCTGAAGTTTAAAAATGCTTCGGAACTCTTCCATTGTTCTCGGAATTCCGCTGAAGTTTAAAAATGCTTCGGAACTCTTCCATTGTTCTCGGAATTCCGCTGAAGTTTAAAAATGCTTCAGAACTCTTCCATTGTTCTCGAAATTCCGCTGAAGTTTAAAAATGTTTCGGAACTCTTCCATTGTTCTCGGAATTCCGCTGAAATTTAAAAATGCTTTGGAACTCTTCCATTGTTCTGAGATTTCCACTGAAGTTTAAAAATGCTGTGGAACTCTTCCATTGTTCTCGGAATTCCGCTGAAGTTTAAAAATGCTTCGGAACTCTTCCATTGTTCTCGGAATTCAGCTGAAGTTTAAAAATGCTTCGGAACTCTTCCATTGTTCTCGGAATTCCGCTGAAGTTTAAAAATGCTTCGGAACTCTTCCATTGTTCTCGGAATTCTGCTGAAGTTTAAAAATGCTTCGGAACTCTTTCATTGTTCTCGGAATTCCGCTGAAGTTTAAAAATGCTTTGGAACTCTTCCATTGTTCTCGGAATTCCGCTGAAGTTTAAAAATGCTTCTGAACTCTTCCATTGTTCTCGGAATTCCGCTGAAGTTTAAAAATGATTCGGAACTCTTCCATTGTTCTCGGAATTCCGCTGACATATAAAAATGCTTTGGAACTCTTCCATTGTTCTCGGAATTCCGCTGAAGTTTAAAAATGTTTCGGAACTCTTCCATTGTTCTCGGAATTCCGCAGAAGTTTAAAAATGCTTCGGAACTCTTCCATTGTTCTCGGAATTCCGCTGAAGTTTAAAAATGCTTCGGAACTCTTCCATTGTTCTCGGAATTCCGCTGAAGTTTAAAAATGTTTCGCAACTCTTCCATTGTTCTCGGAATTCTGCTGAAGTTTAAAAATGCTTCGGAACTCTTTCATTGTTCTCGGAATTCCGCTGAAGTTTAAAAATGCTTTGGAACTCTTCCATTGTTCTCGGAATTCCGCTGAAGTTTAAAAATGCTTCTGAACTCTTCCATTGTTCTCGGAATTCCGCTGAAGTTTAAAAATGATTCGGAACTCTTCCATTGTTCTCGGAATTCCGCTGACATATAAAAATGCTTTGGAACTCTTCCATTGTTCTCGGAATTCCGCTGAAGTTTAAAAATGTTTCGGAACTCTTCCATTGTTCTCGGAATTCCGCTGAAGTTTAAAAATGCTTCGGAACTCTTCCATTGTTCTCGGAATTCCGCTGAAGTTTAAAAATGCTTCGGAACTCTTCCATTGTTCTCGGAATTCCGCTGAAGTTTAAAAATGTTTCGAAACTCTTTCATTGTTCTCGGAATTCCGCTGAAGTTTAAAAATGCTTCGGAACTCTTCCATTGTTCTCGGAATTCCGCTGACATATAAAAATGCTTTGGAACTCTTCCATTGTTCTCGGAATTCCGCTGAAGTTTAAAAATGCTTCGGAACACTTCCATTGTTCTCGGAATTCCGCTGAAGTTTAAAAATGCTTCGGAACTCTTCCATTGTTCTCGGAATTCCGCTGAAGTTTAAAAATGCTTCGGAACTCTTCCATTGTTCTCGGAATACCGCTGAAGTTTAAAAATGCTTCGGAACTCTTCCATTGTTCTCGGAATTCCGCTGAAGTTTAAAAATGCTTCGGAACTCTTCCATTGTTCTCGGAATTCCGCTGACATATAAAAATGCTTTGGAACTCTTCCATTGTTCTCGGAATTCCGCTGAAGTTTAAAAATGCTTCGGAACACTTCCATTGTTCTCGGAATTCCGCTGAAGTTTAAAAATGCTTCGGAACTCTTCCATTGTTCTCGGAATTCCGCTGAAGTTTAAAAATGCTTCGGAACTCTTCCATTGTTCTCGGAATTCCGCTGAAGTTTAAAAATGCTTCGGAACTCTTCCATTGTTCTCGAAATTCCGCTGAAGTTTAAAAATGTTTCGGAACTCTTCCATTGTTCTCGGAATTCTGCTGAAGTTTAAAAATGCTTCGGAACTCTTTCATTGTTCTCGGAATTCCGCTGAAGTTTAAAAATGCTTTGGAACTCTTCCATTGTTCTCGGAATTCCGCTGAAGTTTAAAAATGCTTCTGAACTCTTCCATTGTTCTCGGAATTCCGCTGAAGTTTAAAAATGATTCGGAACTCTTCCATTGTTCTCGGAATTCCGCTGACATATAAAAATGCTTTGGAACTCTTCCATTGTTCTCGGAATTCCGCTGAAGTTTAAAAATCTTTCGGGACTCTTCCATTGTTCTCGGAATTCCGCTGAAGTTTAAAAATGCTTCGGAACTCTTCCATTGTTCTCGGAATTCCGCTGAAGTTTAAAAATGCTTCGGAACTCTTCCATTGTTCTCGGAATTCCGCTGAAGTTTAAAAATGTTTCGAAACTCTTTCATTGTTCTCGGAATTCCGCTGAAGTTTAAAAATGCTTCGGAACTCTTCCATTGTTCTCGGAATTCCGCTGACATATAAAAATGCTTTGGAACTCTTCCATTGTTCTCGGAATTCCGCTGAAGTTTAAAAATGCTCCGGAACGCTTCCATTGTTCTCGGAATTCTGCTGAAGTTTAAAGATGCTTCGGAACTTTTCCATTGTTCTCGGAATTCCGCTGAAGTTTAAAAATGCTTCGGAACTCTTCCATTGTTCTCGGAATTCCGCTGAAGTTTAAAAATGCTTCGGAACTCTTCCATTGTTCTCGGAATTCCGCTGAAGTTTAAAAATGTTTCGGAACTCTTCCATTGTTCTCGGAATTCTGCTGAAGTTTAAAAATGCTTCGGAACTCTTTCATTGTTCTCGGAATTCCGCTGAAGTTTAAAAATGCTTTGGAACTCTTCCATTGTTCTCGGAATTCCGCTGAAGTTTAAAAATGCTTCTGAACTCTTCCATTGTTCTCGGAATTACGCTGAAGTTTAAAAATGATTCGGAACTCTTCCATTGTTCTCGGAATTCCGCTGACATATAAAAATGCTTTGGAACTCTTCCATTGTTCTCGGAATTCCGCTGAAGTTTAAAAATGTTTCGGAACTCTTCCATTGTTCTCGGAATTCCGCTGAAGTTTAAAAATGCTTCGGAACTCTTCCATTGTTCTCGGAATTCCGCTGAAGTTTAAAAATGCTTCGGAACTCTTCCATTGTTCTCGGAATTCCGCTGAAGTTTAAAAATGTTTCGAAACTCTTTCATTGTTCTCGGAATTCCGCTGAAGTTTAAAAATGCTTCGGAACTCTTCCATTGTTCTCGGAATTCCGCTGACATATAAAAATGCTTTGGAACTCTTCCATTGTTCTCGGAATTCCGCTGAAGTTTAAAAATGCTTCGGAACACTTCCATTGTTCTCGGAATTCCGCTGAAGTTTAAAAATGCTTCGGAACTCTTCCATTGTTCTCGGAATTCCGCTGAAGTTTAAAAATGCTTCGGAACTCTTCCATTGTTCTCGGAATACCGCTGAAGTTTAAAAATGCTTCGGAACTCTTCCATTGTTCTCGGAATTCCGCTGAAGTTTAAAAATGCTTCGGAACTCTTCCATTGTTCTCGGAATTCCGCTGACATATAAAAATGCTTTGGAACTCTTCCATTGTTCTCGGAATTCCGCTGAAGTTTAAAAATGCTTCGGAACACTTCCATTGTTCTCGGAATTCCGCTGAAGTTTAAAAATGCTTCGGAACTCTTCCATTGTTCTCGGAATTCCGCTGAAGTTTAAAAATGCTTCGGAACTCTTCCATTGTTCTCGGAATTCCGCTGAAGTTTAAAAATGCTTCGGAACTCTTCCATTGTTCTCGAAATTCCGCTGAAGTTTAAAAATGTTTCGGAACTCTTCCATTGTTCTCGGAATTCCGCTGAAATTTAAAAATGCTTTGGAACTCTTCCATTGTTCTCAGATTTCCACTGAAGTTTAAAAATGCTGTGGAACTCTTCCATTGTTCTCGGAATTCCGCTGAAGTTTAAAAATGCTTCGGAACTCTTCCATTGTTCTCGGAATTCCGCTGAAGTTTAAAAATGCTTCGGAACTCTTCCATTGTTCTCGGAATTCCGCTGACATATAAAAATGCTTTGGAACTCTTCCATTGCTCTCGGAATTCCGCTGAAGTTTAAAAATGCTTCGGAACACTTCCATTGTTCTCGGAATTCCGCTGAAGTTTAAAAATGCTTCGGAACTCTTCCATTGTTCTCGGAATTCCGCTGAAGTTTAAAAATGCTCCGGAACGCTTCCATTGTTCTCAGAATTCTGCTGAAGTTTAAAGATGCTTCGGAACTCTACCATTGTTCTCGGAATTCCGCTGAAGTTTAAAAATGCTTCGGAACTCTTCCATTGTTCTCGGAATTCCGCTGAAGTTTAAAAATGCTCCGGAACGCTTCCATTGTTCTCAGAATTCTGCTGAAGTTTAAAGATGCTTCGGAACTTTTCCATTGTTCTCGGAATTCCGCTGAAGTTTAAAAATGCTTCGGAACTCTTCCATTGTTCTCGGAATTCCGCTGAAGTTTAAAAGTGCTTCGGAACTCTTCCATTGTTCTCGGAATTCCGCTGAAGTTTAAAAATGCTTCGGAACTCTTCCATTGTTCTCGGAATTCCGCTGAAGTTTAAAAATGCTTCGGAACTCTTCCATTGTTCTCGGAATTCCGCTGAAGTTTAAAAATGCTTCAGAACTCTTCCATTGTTCTCGAAATTCCGCTGAAGTTTAAAAATGTTTCGGAACTCTTCCATTGTTCTCGGAATTCCGCTGAAATTTAAAAATGCTTTGGAACTCTTCCATTGTTCTCAGATTTCCACTGAAGTTTAAAAATGCTGTGGAACTCTTCCATTGTTCTCGGAATTCCGCTGAAGTTTAAAAATGCTTCGGAACTCTTCCATTGTTCTCGGAATTCAGCTGAAGTTTAAAAATGCTTCGGAACTCTTCCATTGTTCTCGGAATTCCGCTGAAGTTTAAAAATGCTTCGGAACTCTTCCATTGTTCTCGGAATTCTGCTGAAGTTTAAAAATGCTTCGGAACTCTTTCATTGTTCTCGGAATTCCGCTGAAGTTTAAAAATGCTTTGGAACTCTTCCATTG
Source organism: Phyllobates terribilis (assembly GCF_046119375.1). Classification (NCBI taxonomy): domain Eukaryota; kingdom Metazoa; phylum Chordata; class Amphibia; order Anura; family Dendrobatidae; genus Phyllobates; species Phyllobates terribilis. Next base: position 737,415 of record NW_027363314.1, read on the forward strand.
TTCTCGGAATTCCGCTGAAGTTTAAAAATGCTTCTGAACTCTTCCATTGTTCTCGGAATTCCGCTGAAGTTTAAAAATGATTCGGAACTCTTCCATTGTTCTCGGAATTCCGCTGACATATAAAAATGCTTTGGAACTCTTCCATTGTTCTCGGAATTCCGCTGAAGTTTAAAAATGTTTCGGAACTCTTCCATTGTTCTCGGAATTCCGCAGAAGTTTAAAAATGCTTCGGAACTCTTCCATTGTTCTCGGAATTCCGCTGAAGTTTAAAAATGCTTCGGAACTCTTCCATTGTTCTCGGAATTCCGCTGAAGTTTAAAAATGCTCCGGAACGCTTCCATTGTTCTCAGAATTCTGCTGAAGTTTAAAGATGCTTCGGAACTCTACCATTGTTCTCGGAATTCCGCTGAAGTTTAAAAATGCTTCGGAACTCTTCCATTGTTCTCGGAATTCCGCTGAAGTTTAAAAATGCTCCGGAACGCTTCCATTGTTCTCAGAATTCTGCTGAAGTTTAAAGATGCTTCGGAACTTTTCCATTGTTCTCGGAATTCCGCTGAAGTTTAAAAATGCTTCGGAACTCTTCCATTGTTCTCGGAATTCCGCTGAAGTTTAAAAGTGCTTCGGAACTCTTCCATTGTTCTCGGAATTCCGCTGAAGTTTAAAAATGCTTCGGAACTCTTCCATTGTTCTCGGAATTCCGCTGAAGTTTAAAAATGCTTCGGAACTCTTCCATTGTTCTCGGAATTCCGCTGAAGTTTAAAAATGCTTCAGAACTCTTCCATTGTTCTCGAAATTCCGCTGAAGTTTAAAAATGTTTCGGAACTCTTCCATTGTTCTCGGAATTCCGCTGAAATTTAAAAATGCTTTGGAACTCTTCCATTGTTCTGAGATTTCCACTGAAGTTTAAAAATGCTGTGGAACTCTTCCATTGTTCTCGGAATTCCGCTGACATATAAAAATGCTTTGGAACTCTTCCATTGTTCTCGGAATTCCGCTGAAGTTTAAAAATGTTTCGGAACTCTTCCATTGTTCTCGGAATTCCGCAGAAGTTTAAAAATGCTTCGGAACTCTTCCATTGTTCTCGGAATTCCGCTGAAGTTTAAAAATGCTTCGGAACTCTTCCATTGTTCTCGGAATTCCGCTGAAGTTTAAAAATGTTTCGCAACTCTTCCATTGTTCTCGGAATTCTGCTGAAGTTTAAAAATGCTTCGGAACTCTTTCATTGTTCTCGGAATTCCGCTGAAGTTTAAAAATGCTTTGGAACTCTTCCATTGTTCTCGGAATTCCGCTGAAGTTTAAAAATGCTTCTGAACTCTTCCATTGTTCTCGGAATTCCGCTGAAGTTTAAAAATGATTCGGAACTCTTCCATTGTTCTCGGAATTCCGCTGACATATAAAAATGCTTTGGAACTCTTCCATTGTTCTCGGAATTCCGCTGAAGTTTAAAAATGTTTCGGAACTCTTCCATTGTTCTCGGAATTCCGCTGAAGTTTAAAAATGCTTCGGAACTCTTCCATTGTTCTCGGAATTCCGCTGAAGTTTAAAAATGCTTCGGAACTCTTCCATTGTTCTCGGAATTCCGCTGACATATAAAAATGCTTTGGAACTCTTCCATTGTTCTCGGAATTCCGCTGAAGTTTAAAAATGCTTCGGAACACTTCCATTGTTCTCGGAATTCCGCTGAAGTTTAAAAATGCTTCGGAACTCTTCCATTGTTCTCGGAATTCCGCTGAAGTTTAAAAATGCTTCGGAACTCTTCCATTGTTCTCGGAATACCGCTGAAGTTTAAAAATGCTTCGGAACTCTTCCATTGTTCTCGGAATTCCGCTGAAGTTTAAAAATGCTTCGGAACTCTTCCATTGTTCTCGGAATTCCGCTGACATATAAAAATGGTTTGGAACTCTTCCATTGTTCTCGGAATTCCGCTGAAATTTAAAAATGCTTTGGAACTCTTCCATTGTTCTGAGATTTCCACTGAAGTTTAAAAATGCTGTGGAACTCTTCCATTGTTCTCGGAATTCCGCTGAAGTTTAAAAATGCTTCGGAACTCTTCCATTGTTCTCCGAATTCAGCTGAAGTTTAAAAATGCTTCGGAACTCTTCCATTGTTCTCGGAATTCCGCTGAAGTTTAAAAATGTTTCGGAACTCTTCCATTGTTCTCGGAATTCCGCTGAAGTTTAAAAATGCTTCGGAACTCTTCCATTGTTCTCGGAATTCCGCTGAAGTTTAAAAATGCCTCGGAACTCTTCCATTGTTCTCGGAATTCCGCTGAAGTTTAAAAATGTTTCGAAACTCTTTCATTGTTCTCGGAATTCCGCTGAAGTTTAAAAATGCTTCGGAACTCTTCCATTGTTCTCGGAATTCCGCTGACATATAAAAATGCTTTGGAACTCTTCCATTGTTCTCGGAATTCCGCTGAAGTTTAAAAATGCTTCGGAACACTTCCATTGTTCTCGGAATTCCGCTGAAGTTTAAAAATGCTTCGGAACTCTTCCATTGTTCTCGGAATTCCGCTGAAGTTTAAAAATGCTTCGGAACTCTTCCATTGTTCTCGGAATACCGCTGAAGTTTAAAAATGCTTCGGAACTCTTCCATTGTTCTCGGAATTCCGCTGAAGTTTAAAAATGCTTCGGAACTCTTCCATTGTTCTCGGAATTCCGCTGACATATAAAAATGCTTTGGAACTCTTCCATTGTTCTCGGAATTCCGCTGAAGTTTAAAAATGCGTCGGAACACTTCCATTGTTCTCGGAATTCCGCTGAAGTTTAAAAATGCTTCGGAACTCTTCCATTGTTCTCGAAATTCCGCTGAAGTTTAAAAATGTTTCGGAACTCTTCCATTGTTCTCGGAATTCCGCTGAAATTTAAAAATGCTTTGGAACTCTTCCATTGTTCTCAGATTTCCACTGAAGTTTAAAAATGCTGTGGAACTCTTCCATTGTTCTCGGAATTCCGCTGAAGTTTAAAAATGCTTCGGAACTCTTCCATTGTTCTCGGAATTCCGCTGAAGTTTAAAAATGCTTCGGAACTCTTCCATTGTTCTCGGAATTCCGCTGACATATAAAAATGCTTTGGAACTCTTCCATTGCTCTCGGAATTCCGCTGAAGTTTAAAAATGCTTCGGAACACTTCCATTGTTCTCGGAATTCCGCTGAAGTTTAAAAATGCTTCGGAACTCTTCCATTGTTCTCGGAATTCCGCTGAAGTTTAAAAATGCTCCGGAACGCTTCCATTGTTCTCAGAATTCTGCTGAAGTTTAAAGATGCTTCGGAACTCTACCATTGTTCTCGGAATTCCGCTGAAGTTTAAAAATGCTTCGGAACTCTTCCATTGTTCTCGGAATTCCGCTGAAGTTTAAAAATGCTCCGGAACGCTTCCATTGTTCTCAGAATTCTGCTGAAGTTTAAAGATGCTTCGGAACTTTTCCATTGTTCTCGGAATTCCGCTGAAGTTTAAAAATGCTTCGGAACTCTTCCATTGTTCTCGGAATTCCGCTGAAGTTTAAAAGTGCTTCGGAACTCTTCCATTGTTCTCGGAATTCCGCTGAAGTTTAAAAATGCTTCGGAACTCTTCCATTGTTCTCGGAATTCCGCTGAAGTTTAAAAATGCTTCGGAACTCTTCCATTGTTCTCGGAATTCCGCTGAAGTTTAAAAATGCTTCAGAACTCTTCCATTGTTCTCGAAATTCCGCTGAAGTTTAAAAATGTTTCGGAACTCTTCCATTGTTCTCGGAATTCCGCTGAAATTTAAAAATGCTTTGGAACTCTTCCATTGTTCTGAGATTTCCACTGAAGTTTAAAAATGCTGTGGAACTCTTCCATTGTTCTCGGAATTCCGCTGAAGTTTAAAAATGCTTCGGAACTCTTCCATTGTTCTCGGAATTCAGCTGAAGTTTAAAAATGCTTCGGAACTCTTCCATTGTTCTCGGAATTCCGCTGAAGTTTAAAAATGCTTCGGAACTCTTCCATTGTTCTCGGAATTCTGCTGAAGTTTAAAAATGCTTCGGAACTCTTTCATTGTTCTCGGAATTCCGCTGAAGTTTAAAAATGCTTTGGAACTCTTCCATTGTTCTCGGAATTCCGCTGAAGTTTAAAAATGCTTCTGAACTCTTCCATTGTTCTCGGAATTCCGCTGAAGTTTAAAAATGATTCGGAACTCTTCCATTGTTCTCGGAATTCCGCTGACATATAAAAATGCTTTGGAACTCTTCCATTGTTCTCGGAATTCCGCTGAAGTTTAAAAATGTTTCGGAACTCTTCCATTGTTCTCGGAATTCCGCAGAAGTTTAAAAATGCTTCGGAACTCTTCCATTGTTCTCGGAATTCCGCTGAAGTTTAAAAATGCTTCGGAACTCTTCCATTGTTCTCGGAATTCCGCTGAAGTTTAAAAATGTTTCGCAACTCTTCCATTGTTCTCGGAATTCTGCTGAAGTTTAAAAATGCTTCGGAACTCTTTCATTGTTCTCGGAATTCCGCTGAAGTTTAAAAATGCTTTGGAACTCTTCCATTGTTCTCGGAATTCCGCTGAAGTTTAAAAATGCTTCTGAACTCTTCCATTGTTCTCGGAATTCCGCTGAAGTTTAAAAATGATTCGGAACTCTTCCATTGTTCTCGGAATTCCGCTGACATATAAAAATGCTTTGGAACTCTTCCATTGTTCTCGGAATTCCGCTGAAGTTTAAAAATGTTTCGGAACTCTTCCATTGTTCTCGGAATTCCGCTGAAGTTTAAAAATGCTTCGGAACTCTTCCATTGTTCTCGGAATTCCGCTGAAGTTTAAAAATGCTTCGGAACTCTTCCATTGTTCTCGGAATTCCGCTGAAGTTTAAAAATGTTTCGAAACTCTTTCATTGTTCTCGGAATTCCGCTGAAGTTTAAAAATGCTTCGGAACTCTTCCATTGTTCTCGGAATTCCGCTGACATATAAAAATGCTTTGGAACTCTTCCATTGTTCTCGGAATTCCGCTGAAGTTTAAAAATGCTTCGGAACACTTCCATTGTTCTCGGAATTCCGCTGAAGTTTAAAAATGCTTCGGAACTCTTCCATTGTTCTCGGAATTCCGCTGAAGTTTAAAAATGCTTCGGAACTCTTCCATTGTTCTCGGAATACCGCTGAAGTTTAAAAATGCTTCGGAACTCTTCCATTGTTCTCGGAATTCCGCTGAAGTTTAAAAATGCTTCGGAACTCTTCCATTGTTCTCGGAATTCCGCTGACATATAAAAATGCTTTGGAACTCTTCCATTGTTCTCGGAATTCCGCTGAAGTTTAAAAATGCTTCGGAACACTTCCATTGTTCTCGGAATTCCGCTGAAGTTTAAAAATGCTTCGGAACTCTTCCATTGTTCTCGGAATTCCGCTGAAGTTTAAAAATGCTTCGGAACTCTTCCATTGTTCTCGGAATTCCGCTGAAGTTTAAAAATGCTTCGGAACTCTTCCATTGTTCTCGAAATTCCGCTGAAGTTTAAAAATGTTTCGGAACTCTTCCATTGTTCTCGGAATTCTGCTGAAGTTTAAAAATGCTTCGGAACTCTTTCATTGTTCTCGGAATTCCGCTGAAGTTTAAAAATGCTTTGGAACTCTTCCATTGTTCTCGGAATTCCGCTGAAGTTTAAAAATGCTTCTGAACTCTTCCATTGTTCTCGGAATTCCGCTGAAGTTTAAAAATGATTCGGAACTCTTCCATTGTTCTCGGAATTCCGCTGACATATAAAAATGCTTTGGAACTCTTCCATTGTTCTCGGAATTCCGCTGAAGTTTAAAAATCTTTCGGGACTCTTCCATTGTTCTCGGAATTCCGCTGAAGTTTAAAAATGCTTCGGAACTCTTCCATTGTTCTCGGAATTCCGCTGAAGTTTAAAAATGCTTCGGAACTCTTCCATTGTTCTCGGAATTCCGCTGAAGTTTAAAAATGTTTCGAAACTCTTTCATTGTTCTCGGAATTCCGCTGAAGTTTAAAAATGCTTCGGAACTCTTCCATTGTTCTCGGAATTCCGCTGACATATAAAAATGCTTTGGAACTCTTCCATTGTTCTCGGAATTCCGCTGAAGTTTAAAAATGCTCCGGAACGCTTCCATTGTTCTCGGAATTCTGCTGAAGTTTAAAGATGCTTCGGAACTTTTCCATTGTTCTCGGAATTCCGCTGAAGTTTAAAAATGCTTCGGAACTCTTCCATTGTTCTCGGAATTCCGCTGAAGTTTAAAAATGCTTCGGAACTCTTCCATTGTTCTCGGAATTCCGCTGAAGTTTAAAAATGTTTCGGAACTCTTCCATTGTTCTCGGAATTCTGCTGAAGTTTAAAAATGCTTCGGAACTCTTTCATTGTTCTCGGAATTCCGCTGAAGTTTAAAAATGCTTTGGAACTCTTCCATTGTTCTCGGAATTCCGCTGAAGTTTAAAAATGCTTCTGAACTCTTCCATTGTTCTCGGAATTACGCTGAAGTTTAAAAATGATTCGGAACTCTTCCATTGTTCTCGGAATTCCGCTGACATATAAAAATGCTTTGGAACTCTTCCATTGTTCTCGGAATTCCGCTGAAGTTTAAAAATGTTTCGGAACTCTTCCATTGTTCTCGGAATTCCGCTGAAGTTTAAAAATGCTTCGGAACTCTTCCATTGTTCTCGGAATTCCGCTGAAGTTTAAAAATGCTTCGGAACTCTTCCATTGTTCTCGGAATTCCGCTGAAGTTTAAAAATGTTTCGAAACTCTTTCATTGTTCTCGGAATTCCGCTGAAGTTTAAAAATGCTTCGGAACTCTTCCATTGTTCTCGGAATTCCGCTGACATATAAAAATGCTTTGGAACTCTTCCATTGTTCTCGGAATTCCGCTGAAGTTTAAAAATGCTTCGGAACACTTCCATTGTTCTCGGAATTCCGCTGAAGTTTAAAAATGCTTCGGAACTCTTCCATTGTTCTCGGAATTCCGCTGAAGTTTAAAAATGCTTCGGAACTCTTCCATTGTTCTCGGAATACCGCTGAAGTTTAAAAATGCTTCGGAACTCTTCCATTGTTCTCGGAATTCCGCTGAAGTTTAAAAATGCTTCGGAACTCTTCCATTGTTCTCGGAATTCCGCTGACATATAAAAATGCTTTGGAACTCTTCCATTGTTCTCGGAATTCCGCTGAAGTTTAAAAATGCTTCGGAACACTTCCATTGTTCTCGGAATTCCGCTGAAGTTTAAAAATGCTTCGGAACTCTTCCATTGTTCTCGGAATTCCGCTGAAGTTTAAAAATGCTTCGGAACTCTTCCATTGTTCTCGGAATTCCGCTGAAGTTTAAAAATGCTTCGGAACTCTTCCATTGTTCTCGAAATTCCGCTGAAGTTTAAAAATGTTTCGGAACTCTTCCATTGTTCTCGGAATTCCGCTGAAATTTAAAAATGCTTTGGAACTCTTCCATTGTTCTCAGATTTCCACTGAAGTTTAAAAATGCTGTGGAACTCTTCCATTGTTCTCGGAATTCCGCTGAAGTTTAAAAATGCTTCGGAACTCTTCCATTGTTCTCGGAATTCCGCTGAAGTTTAAAAATGCTTCGGAACTCTTCCATTGTTCTCGGAATTCCGCTGACATATAAAAATGCTTTGGAACTCTTCCATTGCTCTCGGAATTCCGCTGAAGTTTAAAAATGCTTCGGAACACTTCCATTGTTCTCGGAATTCCGCTGAAGTTTAAAAATGCTTCGGAACTCTTCCATTGTTCTCGGAATTCCGCTGAAGTTTAAAAATGCTCCGGAACGCTTCCATTGTTCTCAGAATTCTGCTGAAGTTTAAAGATGCTTCGGAACTCTACCATTGTTCTCGGAATTCCGCTGAAGTTTAAAAATGCTTCGGAACTCTTCCATTGTTCTCGGAATTCCGCTGAAGTTTAAAAATGCTCCGGAACGCTTCCATTGTTCTCAGAATTCTGCTGAAGTTTAAAGATGCTTCGGAACTTTTCCATTGTTCTCGGAATTCCGCTGAAGTTTAAAAATGCTTCGGAACTCTTCCATTGTTCTCGGAATTCCGCTGAAGTTTAAAAGTGCTTCGGAACTCTTCCATTGTTCTCGGAATTCCGCTGAAGTTTAAAAATGCTTCGGAACTCTTCCATTGTTCTCGGAATTCCGCTGAAGTTTAAAAATGCTTCGGAACTCTTCCATTGTTCTCGGAATTCCGCTGAAGTTTAAAAATGCTTCAGAACTCTTCCATTGTTCTCGAAATTCCGCTGAAGTTTAAAAATGTTTCGGAACTCTTCCATTGTTCTCGGAATTCCGCTGAAATTTAAAAATGCTTTGGAACTCTTCCATTGTTCTCAGATTTCCACTGAAGTTTAAAAATGCTGTGGAACTCTTCCATTGTTCTCGGAATTCCGCTGAAGTTTAAAAATGCTTCGGAACTCTTCCATTGTTCTCGGAATTCAGCTGAAGTTTAAAAATGCTTCGGAACTCTTCCATTGTTCTCGGAATTCCGCTGAAGTTTAAAAATGCTTCGGAACTCTTCCATTGTTCTCGGAATTCTGCTGAAGTTTAAAAATGCTTCGGAACTCTTTCATTGTTCTCGGAATTCCGCTGAAGTTTAAAAATGCTTTGGAACTCTTCCATTGTTCTCGGAATTCCGCTGAAGTTTAAAAATGCTTCTGAACTCTTCCATTGTTCTCGGAATTCCGCTGAAGTTTAAAAATGATTCGGAACTCTTCCATTGTTCTCGGAATTCCGCTGACATATAAAAATGCTTTGGAACTCTTCCATTGTTCTCGGAATTCCGCTGAAGTTTAAAAATGTTTCGGAACTCTTCCATTGTTCTCGGAATTCCGCAGAAGTTTAAAAATGCTTCGGAACTCTTCCATTGTTCTCGGAATTCCGCTGAAGTTTAAAAATGCTTCGGAACTCTTCCATTGTTCTCGGAATTCCGCTGAAGTTTAAAAATGTTTCGCAACTCTTCCATTGTTCTCGGAATTCTGCTGAAGTTTAAAAATGCTTCGGAACTCTTTCATTGTTCTCGGAATTCCGCTGAAGTTTAAAAATGCTTTGGAACTCTTCCATTGTTCTCGGAATTCCGCTGAAGTTTAAAAATGCTTCTGAACTCTTCCATTGTTCTCGGAATTCCGCTGAAGTTTAAAAATGATTCGGAACTCTTCCATTGTTCTCGGAATTCCGCTGACATATAAAAATGCTTTGGAACTCTTCCATTGTTCTCGGAATTCCGCTGAAGTTTAAAAATGTTTCGGAACTCTTCCATTGTTCTCGGAATTCCGCTGAAGTTTAAAAATGCTTCGGAACTCTTCCATTGTTCTCGGAATTCCGCTGAAGTTTAAAAATGCTTCGGAACTCTTCCATTGTTCTCGGAATTCCGCTGAAGTTTAAAAATGTTTCGAAACTCTTTCATTGTTCTCGGAATTCCGCTGAAGTTTAAAAATGCTTCGGAACTCTTCCATTGTTCTCGGAATTCCACTGAAGTTTAAACATGCTTCGGAACTCTTCCATTGTTCTCGGAATTCCGCTGAAGTTTAAAAATGCTTCGGAACTCTTCCATTGTTCTCGGAATTCCGCTGACATATAAAAATGCTTTGGAACTCTTCCATTGTTCTCGGAATTCCGCTGAAGTTTAAAAATGCTTCGGAACACTTCCATTGTTCTCGGAATTCCGCTGAAGTTTAAAAATGCTTCGGAACTCTTCCATTGTTCTCGGAATTCCGCTGAAGTTTAAAAATGCTTCGGAACTCTTCCATTGTTTTCGGAATTCCGCTGAAGTTTAAAAATGCTTCGGAACTCTTCCATTGTTCTCGGAATTCCGCTGAAGTTTAAAAATGCTTCGGAACTCTTCCATTGTTCTCGGAATTCCGCTGACATATAAAAATGCTTTGGAACGCTTCCATTGTTCTCGGAATTCCGCTGAAGTTTAAAAATGCTTCGGAACACTTCCATTGTTCTCGGAATTCCGCTGAAGTTTAAAAATGCTTCGGAACACTTCCATTGTTCTCGGAATTCCGCTGAAGTTTAAAAACGCTTCGGAACGCTTCCATTGTTCTCGGAATTCTGCTGAAGTTTAAAGATGCTTCGGAACTCTACCATTGTTCTCGGAATTCCGTTGAAGTTTAAAAATGCTTCGGAACACTTCCATTGTTCTCGGAATTCCGCTGAAGTTTAAAAATGCTTCGGAACTCTTCCATTGTTCTCAGAATTCCGCTGAAGTTTAAAAATGCTTCGGAACTCTTCCATTGTTCTCGGAATTCCGCTGAAGTTTAAAAATGCTTCGGAACTCTTCCATTGTTCTCGGAATTCCGCTGAAGTTTAAAAATGCTTCGGAACTCTTCCATTGTTCTCGGAATTCCGCTGAAGTTTAAAAATGCTTCGGAACTCTTCCATTGTTCTCGGAATTCCGCTGACATATAAAAATGCTTTGGAACTCTTCCATTGTTCTCGGAATTCCGCTGAAGTTTAAAAATTCTTCGGAACACTTCCATTGTTCTCGGAATTCCGCTGAAGTTTAAAAATGCTTCGGAACTCTTCCATTGTTCTCGGAATTCCGCTGAAGTTTAAAAATGCTTCGGAACTCTTCCATTGTTCTCGGAATTCCGCTGAAATTTAAAAATGCTTTGGAACTCTTCCATTGTTCTCAGATTTCCACTGAAGTTTAAAAATGCTGTGGAACTCTTCCATTGTTCTCGGAATTCCGCTGAAGTTTAAAAATGCTTCGGAACTCTTCCATTGTTCTCGGAATTCCGCTGAAGTTTAAAAATGCTTCGGAACTCTTCCATTGTTCTCGGAATTCCGCTAACATATAAAAATGCTTTGGAACTCTTCCATTGCTCTCGGAATTCCGCTGAAGTTTAAAAATGCTTCGGAACACTTCCATTGTTCTCGGAATTCCGCTGAAGTTTAAAAATGCTTCGGAACTCTTCCATTGTTCTCGGAATTCCGCTGAAGTTTAAAAATGCTCCGGAACGCTTCCATTGTTCTCGGAATTCCGCTGAAGTTTAAAAATGCTCCGGAACGCTTCCATTGTTCTCGGAATTCTGCTGAAGTTTAAAGATGCTTCGGAACTCTACCATTGTTCTCGGAATTCCGCTGAAGTTTAAAAATGCTTCGGAACTCTTCCATTGTTCTCGGAATTCCGCTGAAGTTTAAAAATGCTCCGGAACGCTTCCATTGTTCTCGGAATTCTGCTGAAGTTTAAAGATGCTTCGGAACTTTTCCATTGTTCTCGGAATTCCGCTGAAGTTTAAAAATGCTTCGGAACTCTTCCATTGTTCTCGGAATTCCGCTGAAGTTTAAAAATGCTTCGGAACTCTTCCATTGTTCTCGGAATTCCGCTGAAGTTTAAAAATGCTTCGGAACTCTTCCATTGTTCTCGGAATTCCGCTGAAGTTTAAAAATGCTTCGGAACTCTTCCATTGTTCTCGGAATTCCGCTGAAGTTTAAAAATGCTTCGGAACTCTTCCATTGTTCTCGGAATTCCGCTGAAGTTTAAAAATGCTTCGGAACTCTTCCATTGTTCTCGGAATTCAGCTGAAGTTTAAAAATGCTTCGGAACTCTTCCATTGTTCTCGGAATTCCGCTGAAGTTTAAAAATGCTTCGGAACTCTTCCATTGTTCTCGGAATTCTGCTGAAGTTTAAAAATGCTTCGGAACTCTTTCATTGTTCTCGGAATTCCGCTGAAGTTTAAAAATGCTTTGGAACTCTTCCATTGTTCTCGGATTTCCGCTGAAGTTTAAAAATGCTTCTGAACTCTTCCATTGTTCTCGGAATTCCGCTGAAGTTTAAAAATGATTCGGAACTCTTCCATTGTTCTCGGAATTCCGCTGACATATAAAAATGCTTTGGAACTCTTCCATTGTTCTCGGAATTCCGCTGAAGTTTAAAAATGTTTCGGAACTCTTCCATTGTTCTCGGAATTCCGCAGAAGTTTAAAAATGCTTCGGAACTCTTCCATTGTTCTCGGAATTCCGCTGAAGTTTAAAAATGCTTCGGAACTCTTCCATTGTTCTCGGAATTCCGCTGAAGTTTAAAAATGTTTCGCAACTCTTCCATTGTTCTCGGAATTCTGCTGAAGTTTAAAAATGCTTCGGAACTCTTTCATTGTTCTCGGAATTCCGCTGAAGTTTAAAAATGCTTTGGAACTCTTCCATTGTTCTCGGAATTCCGCTGAAGTTTAAAAATGCTTCTGAACTCTTCCATTGTTCTCGGAATTCCGCTGAAGTTTAAAAATGATTCGGAACTCTTCCATTGTTCTCGGAATTCCGCTGACATATAAAAATGCTTTGGAACTCTTCCATTGTTCTCGGAATTCCGCTGAAGTTTAAAAATGTTTCGGAACTCTTCCATTGTTCTCGGAATTCCGCTGAAGTTTAAAAATGCTTCGGAACTCTTCCATTGTTCTCGGAATTCCGCTGAAGTTTAAAAATGCTTCGGAACTCTTCCATTGTTCTCGGAATTCCGCTGAAGTTTAAAAATGCTTCGGAACTCTTCCATTGTTCTCGGAATTCCGCTGAAGTTTAAAAATGTTTCGAAACTCTTTCATTGTTCTCGGAATTCCGCTGAAGTTTAAAAATGCTTCGGAACTCTTCCATTGTTCTCGGAATTCCACTGAAGTTTAAACATGCTTCGGAACTCTTCCATTGTTCTCGGAATTCCGCTGAAGTTTAAAAATGCTTCGGAACTCTTCCATTGTTCTCGGAATTCCGCTGACATATAAAAATGCTTTGGAACTCTTCCATTGTTCTCGGAATTCCGCTGAAGTTTAAAAATGCTTCGGAACACTTCCATTGTTCTCGGAATTCCGCTGAAGTTTAAAAATGCTTCGGAACTCTTCCATTGTTCTCGGAATTCCGCTGAAGTTTAAAAATGCTTCAGAACTCTTCCATTGTTCTCGAAATTCCGCTGAAGTTTAAAAATGTTTCGGAACTCTTCCATTGTTCTCGGAATTCCGCTGAAATTTAAAAATGCTTTGGAACTCTTCCATTGTTCTCAGATTTCCACTGAAGTTTAAAAATGCTGTGGAACTCTTCCATTGTTCTCGGAATTCCGCTGAAGTTTAAAAATGCTTCGGAACTCTTCCATTGTTCTCGGAATTCAGCTGAAGTTTAAAAATGCTTCGGAACTCTTCCATTGTTCTCGGAATTCCGCTGAAGTTTAAAAATGCTTCGGAACTCTTCCATTGTTCTCGGAATTCTGCTGAAGTTTAAAAATGCTTCGGAACTCTTTCATTGTTCTCGGAATTCCGCTGAAGTTTAAAAATGCTTTGGAACTCTTCCATTGTTCTCGGAATTCCGCTGAAGTTTAAAAATGCTTCTGAACTCTTCCATTGTTCTCGGAATTCCGCTGAAGTTTAAAAATGATTCGGAACTCTTCCATTGTTCTCGGAATTCCGCTGACATATAAAAATGCTTTGGAACTCTTCCATTGTTCTCGGAATTCCGCTGAAGTTTAAAAATGTTTCGGAACTCTTCCATTGTTCTCGGAATTCCGCAGAAGTTTAAAAATGCTTCGGAACTCTTCCATTGTTCTCGGAATTCCGCTGAAGTTTAAAAATGCTTCGGAACTCTTCCATTGTTCTCGGAATTCCGCTGAAGTTTAAAAATGTTTCGCAACTCTTCCATTGTTCTCGGAATTCTGCTGAAGTTTAAAAATGCTTCGGAACTCTTTCATTGTTCTCGGAATTCCGCTGAAGTTTAAAAATGCTTTGGAACTCTTCCATTGTTCTCGGAATTCCGCTGAAGTTTAAAAATGCTTCTGAACTCTTCCATTGTTCTCGGAATTCCGCTGAAGTTTAAAAATGATTCGGAACTCTTCCATTGTTCTCGGAATTCCGCTGACATATAAAAATGCTTTGGAACTCTTCCATTGTTCTCGGAATTCCGCTGAAGTTTAAAAATGCTTCGGAACACTTCCATTGTTCTCGGAATTCCGCTGAAGTTTAAAAATGCTTCGGAACTCTTCCATTGTTCTCGGAATTCCGCTGAAGTTTAAAAATGCTTCGGAACTCTTCCATTGTTTTCGGAATTCCGCTGAAGTTTAAAAATGCTTCGGAACTCTTCCATTGTTCTCGGAATTCCGCTGAAGTTTAAAAATGCTTCGGAACTCTTCCATTGTTCTCGGAATTCCGCTGACATATAAAAATGCTTTGGAACGCTTCCATTGTTCTCGGAATTCCGCTGAAGTTTAAAAATGCTTCGGAACACTTCCATTGTTCTCGGAATTCCGCTGAAGTTTAAAAATGCTTCGGAACACTTCCATTGTTCTCGGAATTCCGCTGAAGTTTAAAAACGCTTCGGAACGCTTCCATTGTTCTCGGAATTCTGCTGAAGTTTAAAGATGCTTCGGAACTCTACCATTGTTCTCGGAATTCCGTTGAAGTTTAAAAATGCTTCGGAACACTTCCATTGTTCTCGGAATTCCGCTGAAGTTTAAAAATGCTTCGGAACTCTTCCATTGTTCTCAGAATTCCGCTGAAGTTTAAAAATGCTTCGGAACTCTTCCATTGTTCTCGGAATTCCGCTGAAGTTTAAAAATGCTTCGGAACTCTTCCATTGTTCTCGGAATTCCGCTGAAGTTTAAAAATGCTTCGGAACTCTTCCATTGTTCTCGGAATTCCGCTGAAGTTTAAAAATGCTTCGGAACTCTTCCATTGTTCTCGGAATTCCGCTGACATATAAAAATGCTTTGGAACTCTTCCATTGTTCTCGGAATTCCGCTGAAGTTTAAAAATTCTTCGGAACACTTCCATTGTTCTCGGAATTCCGCTGAAGTTTAAAAATGCTTCGGAACTCTTCCATTGTTCTCGGAATTCCGCTGAAGTTTAAAAATGCTTCGGAACTCTTCCATTGTTCTCGGAATTCCGCTGAAATTTAAAAATGCTTTGGAACTCTTCCATTGTTCTCAGATTTCCACTGAAGTTTAAAAATGCTGTGGAACTCTTCCATTGTTCTCGGAATTCCGCTGAAGTTTAAAAATGCTTCGGAACTCTTCCATTGTTCTCGGAATTCCGCTGAAGTTTAAAAATGCTTCGGAACTCTTCCATTGTTCTCGGAATTCCGCTAACATATAAAAATGCTTTGGAACTCTTCCATTGCTCTCGGAATTCCGCTGAAGTTTAAAAATGCTTCGGAACACTTCCATTGTTCTCGGAATTCCGCTGAAGTTTAAAAATGCTTCGGAACTCTTCCATTGTTCTCGGAATTCCGCTGAAGTTTAAAAATGCTCCGGAACGCTTCCATTGTTCTCGGAATTCCGCTGAAGTTTAAAAATGCTCCGGAACGCTTCCATTGTTCTCGGAATTCTGCTGAAGTTTAAAGATGCTTCGGAACTCTACCATTGTTCTCGGAATTCCGCTGAAGTTTAAAAATGCTTCGGAACTCTTCCATTGTTCTCGGAATTCCGCTGAAGTTTAAAAATGCTCCGGAACGCTTCCATTGTTCTCGGAATTCTGCTGAAGTTTAAAGATGCTTCGGAACTTTTCCATTGTTCTCGGAATTCCGCTGAAGTTTAAAAATGCTTCGGAACTCTTCCATTGTTCTCGGAATTCCGCTGAAGTTTAAAAATGCTTCGGAACTCTTCCATTGTTCTCGGAATTCCGCTGAAGTTTAAAAATGCTTCGGAACTCTTCCATTGTTCTCGGAATTCCGCTGAAGTTTAAAAATGCTTCGGAACTCTTCCATTGTTCTCGGAATTCCGCTGAAGTTTAAAAATGCTTCGGAACTCTTCCATTGTTCTCGGAATTCCGCTGAAGTTTAAAAATGCTTCGGAACTCTTCCATTGTTCTCGGAATTCAGCTGAAGTTTAAAAATGCTTCGGAACTCTTCCATTGTTCTCGGAATTCCGCTGAAGTTTAAAAATGCTTCGGAACTCTTCCATTGTTCTCGGAATTCTGCTGAAGTTTAAAAATGCTTCGGAACTCTTTCATTGTTCTCGGAATTCCGCTGAAGTTTAAAAATGCTTTGGAACTCTTCCATTGTTCTCGGAATTCCGCTGAAGTTTAAAAATGCTTCTGAACTCTTCCATTGTTCTCGGAATTCCGCTGAAGTTTAAAAATGATTCGGAACTCTTCCATTGTTCTCGGAATTCCGCTGACATATAAAAATGCTTTGGAACTCTTCCATTGTTCTCGGAATTCCGCTGAAGTTTAAAAATGTTTCGGAACTCTTCCATTGTTCTCGGAATTCCGCAGAAGTTTAAAAATGCTTCGGAACTCTTCCATTGTTCTCGGAATTCCGCTGAAGTTTAAAAATGCTTCGGAACTCTTCCATTGTTCTCGGAATTCCGCTGAAGTTTAAAAATGTTTCGCAACTCTTCCATTGTTCTCGGAATTCTGCTGAAGTTTAAAAATGCTTCGGAACTCTTTCATTGTTCTCGGAATTCCGCTGAAGTTTAAAAATGCTTTGGAACTCTTCCATTGTTCTCGGAATTCCGCTGAAGTTTAAAAATGCTTCTGAACTCTTCCATTGTTCTCGGAATTCCGCTGAAGTTTAAAAATGATTCGGAACTCTTCCATTGTTCTCGGAATTCCGCTGACATATAAAAATGCTTTGGAACTCTTCCATTGTTCTCGGAATTCCGCTGAAGTTTAAAAATGTTTCGGAACTCTTCCATTGTTCTCGGAATTCCGCTGAAGTTTAAAAATGCTTCGGAACTCTTCCATTGTTCTCGGAATTCCGCTGAAGTTTAAAAATGCTTCGGAACTCTTCCATTGTTCTCGGAATTCCGCTGAAGTTTAAAAATGCTTCGGAACTCTTCCATTGTTCTCGGAATTCCGCTGAAGTTTAAAAATGTTTCGAAACTCTTTCATTGTTCTCGGAATTCCGCTGAAGTTTAAAAATGCTTCGGAACTCTTCCATTGTTCTCGGAATTCCACTGAAGTTTAAACATGCTTCGGAACTCTTCCATTGTTCTCGGAATTCCGCTGAAGTTTAAAAATGCTTCGGAACTCTTCCATTGTTCTCGGAATTCCGCTGACATATAAAAATGCTTTGGAACTCTTCCATTGTTCTCGGAATTCCGCTGAAGTTTAAAAATGCTTCGGAACACTTCCATTGTTCTCGGAATTCCGCTGAAGTTTAAAAATGCTTCGGAACTCTTCCATTGTTCTCGGAATTCCGCTGAAGTTTAAAAATGCTTCGGAACTCTTCCATTGTTTTCGGAATTCCGCTGAAGTTTAAAAATGCTTCGGAACTCTTCCATTGTTCTCGGAATTCCGCTGAAGTTTAAAAATGCTTCGGAACTCTTCCATTGTTCTCGGAATTCCGCTGACATATAAAAATGCTTTGGAACGCTTCCATTGTTCTCGGAATTCCGCTGAAGTTTAAAAATGCTTCGGAACACTTCCATTGTTCTCGGAATTCCGCTGAAGTTTAAAAATGCTTCGGAACACTTCCATTGTTCTCGGAATTCCGCTGAAGTTTAAAAACGCTTCGGAACGCTTCCATTGTTCTCGGAATTCTGCTGAAGTTTAAAGATGCTTCGGAACTCTACCATTGTTCTCGGAATTCCGCTGAAGTTTAAAAATGCTTCGGAACACTTCCATTGTTCTCGGAATTCCGCTGAAGTTTAAAAATGCTTCGGAACTCTTCCATTGTTCTCAGAATTCCGCTGAAGTTTAAAAATGCTTCGGAACTCTTCCATTGTTCTCGGAATTCTGCTGAAGTTTAAAAATGCTTCGGAACTCTTCCATTGTTCTCGGAATTCCGCTGAAGTTTAAAAATGCTTCGGAACTCTTCCATTGTTCTCGGAATTCCGCTGAAGTTTAAAAATGCTTCGGAACTCTTCCATTGTTCTCGGAATTCCGCTGACATATAAAAATGCTTTGGAACTCTTCCATTGTTCTCGGAATTCCGCTGAAGTTTAAAAATTCTTCGGAACACTTCCATTGTTCTCGGAATTCCGCTGAAGTTTAAAAATGCTTCGGAACTCTTCCATTGTTCTCGGAATTCCGCTGAAGTTTAAAAATGCTTCGGAACTCTTCCATTGTTCTCGGAATTCCGCTGAAGTTTAAAAATGCTCCGGAACGCTTCCATTGTTCTCGGAATTCCGCTGAAGTTTAAAAATGCTTCGGAACTCTTCCATTGTTCTCGGAATTCCGCTGACATATAAAAATGCTTTGGAACTCTTCCATTGTTCTCGGAATTCCGCTGAAGTTTAAAAATGCTTCGGAACACTTCCATTGTTCTCGGAATTCCGCTGAAGTTTAAAAATGCTTCGGAACTCTTCCATTGTTCTCGGAATTCCGCTGAAGTTTAAAAATGCTCCGGAACGCTTCCATTGTTCTCGGAATTCCGCTGAAGTTTAAAAATGTTTCGGAACTCTTCCATTGTTCTCGGAATTCCGCTGAAATTTAAAAATGCTTTGGAACTCTTCCATTGTTCTCAGATTTCCACTGAAGTTTAAAAATGCTGTGGAACTCTTCCATTGTTCTCGGAATTCCGCTGAAGTTTAAAAATGCTTCGGAACTCTTCCATTGTTCTCGGAATTCCGCTGAAGTTTAAAAATGCTTCGGAACTCTTCCATTGTTCTCGGAATTCCGCTAACATATAAAAATGCTTTGGAACTCTTCCATTGCTCTCGGAATTCCGCTGAAGTTTAAAAATGCTTCGGAACACTTCCATTGTTCTCGGAATTCCGCTGAAGTTTAAAAATGCTTCGGAACTCTTCCATTGTTCTCGGAATTCCGCTGAAGTTTAAAAATGCTCCGGAACGCTTCCATTGTTCTCGGAATTCCGCTGAAGTTTAAAAATGCTCCGGAACGCTTCCATTGTTCTCGGAATTCTGCTGAAGTTTAAAGATGCTTCGGAACTCTACCATTGTTCTCGGAATTCCGCTGAAGTTTAAAAATGCTTCGGAACTCTTCCATTGTTCTCGGAATTCCGCTGAAGTTTAAAAATGCTCCGGAACGCTTCCATTGTTCTCGGAATTCTGCTGAAGTTTAAAGATGCTTCGGAACTTTTCCATTGTTCTCGGAATTCCGCTGAAGTTTAAAAATGCTTCGGAACTCTTCCATTGTTCTCGGAATTCCGCTGAAGTTTAAAAATGCTTCGGAACTCTTCCATTGTTCTCGGAATTCCGCTGAAGTTTAAAAATGCTTCGGAACTCTTCCATTGTTCTCGGAATTCCGCTGAAGTTTAAAAATGCTTCGGAACTCTTCCATTGTTCTCGGAATTCCGCTGAAGTTTAAAAATGCTTCGGAACTCTTCCATTGTTCTCGGAATTCCGCTGAAGTTTAAAAATGCTTCGGAACTCTTCCATTGTTCTCGGAATTCAGCTGAAGTTTAAAAATGCTTCGGAACTCTTCCATTGTTCTCGGAATTCCGCTGAAGTTTAAAAATGCTTCGGAACTCTTCCATTGTTCTCGGAATTCTGCTGAAGTTTAAAAATGCTTCGGAACTCTTTCATTGTTCTCGGAATTCCGCTGAAGTTTAAAAATGCTTTGGAACTCTTCCATTGTTCTCGGAATTCCGCTGAAGTTTAAAAATGCTTCTGAACTCTTCCATTGTTCTCGGAATTCCGCTGAAGTTTAAAAATGATTCGGAACTCTTCCATTGTTCTCGGAATTCCGCTGACATATAAAAATGCTTTGGAACTCTTCCATTGTTCTCGGAATTCCGCTGAAGTTTAAAAATGTTTCGGAACTCTTCCATTGTTCTCGGAATTCCGCAGAAGTTTAAAAATGCTTCGGAACTCTTCCATTGTTCTCGGAATTCCGCTGAAGTTTAAAAATGCTTCGGAACTCTTCCATTGTTCTCGGAATTCCGCTGAAGTTTAAAAATGTTTCGCAACTCTTCCATTGTTCTCGGAATTCTGCTGAAGTTTAAAAATGCTTCGGAACTCTTTCATTGTTCTCGGAATTCCGCTGAAGTTTAAAAATGCTTTGGAACTCTTCCATTGTTCTCGGAATTCCGCTGAAGTTTAAAAATGCTTCTGAACTCTTCCATTGTTCTCGGAATTCCGCTGAAGTTTAAAAATGATTCGGAACTCTTCCATTGTTCTCGGAATTCCGCTGACATATAAAAATGCTTTGGAACTCTTCCATTGTTCTCGGAATTCCGCTGAAGTTTAAAAATGCTTCGGAACACTTCCATTGTTCTCGGAATTCCGCTGAAGTTTAAAAATGCTTCGGAACTCTTCCATTGTTCTCGGAATTCCGCTGAAGTTTAAAAATGCTTCGGAACTCTTCCATTGTTTTCGGAATTCCGCTGAAGTTTAAAAATGCTTCGGAACTCTTCCATTGTTCTCGGAATTCCGCTGAAGTTTAAAAATGCTTCGGAACTCTTCCATTGTTCTCGGAATTCCGCTGACATATAAAAATGCTTTGGAACGCTTCCATTGTTCTCGGAATTCCGCTGAAGTTTAAAAATGCTTCGGAACACTTCCATTGTTCTCGGAATTCCGCTGAAGTTTAAAAATGCTTCGGAACACTTCCATTGTTCTCGGAATTCCGCTGAAGTTTAAAAACGCTTCGGAACGCTTCCATTGTTCTCGGAATTCTGCTGAAGTTTAAAGATGCTTCGGAACTCTACCATTGTTCTCGGAATTCCGCTGAAGTTTAAAAATGCTTCAGAACACTTCCATTGTTCTCGGAATTCCGCTGAAGTTTAAAAATGCTTCGGAACTCTTCCATTGTTCTCAGAATTCCGCTGAAGTTTAAAAATGCTTCGGAACTCTTCCATTGTTCTCGGAATTCTGCTGAAGTTTAAAAATGCTTCGGAACTCTTCCATTGTTCTCGGAATTCCGCTGAAGTTTAAAAATGCTTCGGAACTCTTCCATTGTTCTCGGAATTCCGCTGAAGTTTAAAAATGCTTCGGAACTCTTCCATTGTTCTCGGAATTCCGCTGACATATAAAAATGCTTTGGAACTCTTCCATTGTTCTCGGAATTCCGCTGAAGTTTAAAAATTCTTCGGAACACTTCCATTGTTCTCGGAATTCCGCTGAAGTTTAAAAATGCTTCGGAACTCTTCCATTGTTCTCGGAATTCTGCTGAAGTTTAAAGATGCTTCGGAACTCTACCATTGTTCTCGGAATTCCGCTGAAGTTTAAAAATGCTTCGGAACTCTTCCATTGTTCTCGGAATTCCGCTGAAGTTTAAAAATGCTCCGGAACGCTTCCATTGTTCTCGGAATTCTGCTGAAGTTTAAAGATGCTTCGGAACTTTTCCATTGTTCTCGGAATTCCGCTGAAGTTTAAAAATGCTTCGGAACTCTTCCATTGTTCTCGGAATTCCGCTGAAGTTTAAAAATGCTTCGGAACTCTTCCATTGTTCTCGGAATTCCGCTGAAGTTTAAAAATGCTTCGGAACTCTTCCATTGTTCTCGGAATTCCGCTGAAGTTTAAAAATGCTTCGGAACTCTTCCATTGTTCTCGGAATTCCGCTGAAGTTTAAAAATGCTTCGGAACTCTTCCATTGTTCTCGGAATTCCGCTGAAGTTTAAAAATGCTTCGGAACTCTTCCATTGTTCTCGGAATTCAGCTGAAGTTTAAAAATGCTTCGGAACTCTTCCATTGTTCTCGGAATTCCGCTGAAGTTTAAAAATGCTTCGGAACTCTTCCATTGTTCTCGGAATTCTGCTGAAGTTTAAAAATGCTTCGGAACTCTTTCATTGTTCTCGGAATTCCGCTGAAGTTTAAAAATGCTTTGGAACTCTTCCATTGTTCTCGGAATTCCGCTGAAGTTTAAAAATGCTTCTGAACTCTTCCATTGTTCTCGGAATTCCGCTGAAGTTTAAAAATGATTCGGAACTCTTCCATTGTTCTCGGAATTCCGCTGACATATAAAAATGCTTTGGAACTCTTCCATTGTTCTCGGAATTCCGCTGAAGTTTAAAAATGTTTCGGAACTCTTCCATTGTTCTCGGAATTCCGCAGAAGTTTAAAAATGCTTCGGAACTCTTCCATTGTTCTCGGAATTCCGCTGAAGTTTAAAAATGCTTCGGAACTCTTCCATTGTTCTCGGAATTCCGCTGAAGTTTAAAAATGTTTCGCAACTCTTCCATTGTTCTCGGAATTCTGCTGAAGTTTAAAAATGCTTCGGAACTCTTTCATTGTTCTCGGAATTCCGCTGAAGTTTAAAAATGCTTTGGAACTCTTCCATTGTTCTCGGAATTCCGCTGAAGTTTAAAAATGCTTCTGAACTCTTCCATTGTTCTCGGAATTCCGCTGAAGTTTAAAAATGATTCGGAACTCTTCCATTGTTCTCGGAATTCCGCTGACATATAAAAATGCTTTGGAACTCTTCCATTGTTCTCGGAATTCCGCTGAAGTTTAAAAATGTTTCGGAACTCTTCCATTGTTCTCGGAATTCCGCTGAAGTTTAAAAATGCTTCGGAACTCTTCCATTGTTCTCGGAATTCCGCTGAAGTTTAAAAATGCTTCGGAACTCTTCCATTGTTCTCGGAATTCCGCTGAAGTTTAAAAATGTTTCGAAACTCTTTCATTGTTCTCGGAATTCCGCTGAAGTTTAAAAATGCTTCGGAACTCTTCCATTGTTCTCGGAATTCCACTGAAGTTTAAACATGCTTCGGAACTCTTCCATTGTTCTCGGAATTCCGCTGAAGTTTAAAAATGCTTCGGAACTCTTCCATTGTTCTCGGAATTCCGCTGACATATAAAAATGCTTTGGAACTCTTCCATTGTTCTCGGAATTCCGCTGAAGTTTAAAAATGCTTCGGAACTCTTCCATTGTTCTCAGAATTCCGCTGAAGTTTAAAAATGCTTCGGAACTCTTCCATTGTTCTCGGAATTCTGCTGAAGTTTAAAAATGCTTCGGAACTCTTCCATTGTTCTCGGAATTCCGCTAACATATAAAAATGCTTTGGAACTCTTCCATTGCTCTCGGAATTCCGCTGAAGTTTAAAAATGCTTCGGAACACTTCCATTGTTCTCGGAATTCCGCTGAAGTTTAAAAATGCTTCGGAACTCTTCCATTGTTCTCGGAATTCCGCTGAAGTTTAAAAATGCTCCGGAACGCTTCCATTGTTCTCGGAATTCCGCTGAAGTTTAAAAATGCTCCGGAACGCTTCCATTGTTCTCGGAATTCTGCTGAAGTTTAAAGATGCTTCGGAACTCTACCATTGTTCTCGGAATTCCGCTGAAGTTTAAAAATGCTTCGGAACTCTTCCATTGTTCTCGGAATTCCGCTGAAGTTTAAAAATGCTCCGGAACGCTTCCATTGTTCTCGGAATTCTGCTGAAGTTTAAAGATGCTTCGGAACTTTTCCATTGTTCTCGGAATTCCGCTGAAGTTTAAAAATGCTTCGGAACTCTTCCATTGTTCTCGGAATTCCGCTGAAGTTTAAAAATGCTTCGGAACTCTTCCATTGTTCTCGGAATTCCGCTGAAGTTTAAAAATGCTTCGGAACTCTTCCATTGTTCTCGGAATTCCGCTGAAGTTTAAAAATGCTTCGGAACTCTTCCATTGTTCTCGGAATTCCGCTGAAGTTTAAAAATGCTTCGGAACTCTTCCATTGTTCTCGGAATTCCGCTGAAGTTTAAAAATGCTTCGGAACTCTTCCATTGTTCTCGGAATTCAGCTGAAGTTTAAAAATGCTTCGGAACTCTTCCATTGTTCTCGGAATTCCGCTGAAGTTTAAAAATGCTTCGGAACTCTTCCATTGTTCTCGGAATTCTGCTGAAGTTTAAAAATGCTTCGGAACTCTTTCATTGTTCTCGGAATTCCGCTGAAGTTTAAAAATGCTTTGGAACTCTTCCATTGTTCTCGGAATTCCGCTGAAGTTTAAAAATGCTTCTGAACTCTTCCATTGTTCTCGGAATTCCGCTGAAGTTTAAAAATGATTCGGAACTCTTCCATTGTTCTCGGAATTCCGCTGACATATAAAAATGCTTTGGAACTCTTCCATTGTTCTCGGAATTCCGCTGAAGTTTAAAAATGTTTCGGAACTCTTCCATTGTTCTCGGAATTCCGCAGAAGTTTAAAAATGCTTCGGAACTCTTCCATTGTTCTCGGAATTCCGCTGAAGTTTAAAAATGCTTCGGAACTCTTCCATTGTTCTCGGAATTCCGCTGAAGTTTAAAAATGTTTCGCAACTCTTCCATTGTTCTCGGAATTCTGCTGAAGTTTAAAAATGCTTCGGAACTCTTCCATTGTTCTCGGAATTCTGCTGAAGTTTAAAAATGCTTCGGAACTCTTCCATTGTTCTCGGAATTCCGCTGAAGTTTAAAAATGCTTCGGAACTCTTCCATTGTTCTCGGAATTCCGCTGAAGTTTAAAAATGCTTCGGAACTCTTCCATTGTTCTCGGAATTCCGCTGACATATAAAAATGCTTTGGAACTCTTCCATTGTTCTCGGAATTCCGCTGAAGTTTAAAAATTCTTCGGAACACTTCCATTGTTCTCGGAATTCCGCTGAAGTTTAAAAATGCTTCGGAACTCTTCCATTGTTCTCGGAATTCCGCTGAAGTTTAAAAATGCTTCGGAACTCTTCCATTGTTCTCGGAATTCCGCTGAAGTTTAAAAATGCTTCGGAACTCTTCCATTGTTCTCGGAATTCCGCTGAAGTTTAAAAATGCTTCGGAACTCTTCCATTGTTCTCGGAATTCTGCTGAAGTTTAAAGATGCTTCGGAACTCTACCATTGTTCTCGGAATTCCGCTGAAGTTTAAAAATGCTTCGGAACTCTTCCATTGTTCTCGGAATTCCGCTGAAGTTTAAAAATGCTCCGGAACGCTTCCATTGTTCTCGGAATTCTGCTGAAGTTTAAAGATGCTTCGGAACTTTTCCATTGTTCTCGGAATTCCGCTGAAGTTTAAAAATGCTTCGGAACTCTTCCATTGTTCTCGGAATTCCGCTGAAGTTTAAAAATGCTTCGGAACTCTTCCATTGTTCTCGGAATTCCGCTGAAGTTTAAAAATGCTTCGGAACTCTTCCATTGTTCTCGGAATTCCGCTGAAGTTTAAAAATGCTTCGGAACTCTTCCATTGTTCTCGGAATTCCGCTGAAGTTTAAAAATGCTTCGGAACTCTTCCATTGTTCTCGGAATTCCGCTGAAGTTTAAAAATGCTTCGGAACTCTTCCATTGTTCTCGGAATTCAGCTGAAGTTTAAAAATGCTTCGGAACTCTTCCATTGTTCTCGGAATTCCGCTGAAGTTTAAAAATGCTTCGGAACTCTTCCATTGTTCTCGGAATTCTGCTGAAGTTTAAAAATGCTTCGGAACTCTTTCATTGTTCTCGGAATTCCGCTGAAGTTTAAAAATGCTTTGGAACTCTTCCATTGTTCTCGGAATTCCGCTGAAGTTTAAAAATGCTTCTGAACTCTTCCATTGTTCTCGGAATTCCGCTGAAGTTTAAAAATGATTCGGAACTCTTCCATTGTTCTCGGAATTCCGCTGACATATAAAAATGCTTTGGAACTCTTCCATTGTTCTCGGAATTCCGCTGAAGTTTAAAAATGTTTCGGAACTCTTCCATTGTTCTCGGAATTCCGCAGAAGTTTAAAAATGCTTCGGAACTCTTCCATTGTTCTCGGAATTCCGCTGAAGTTTAAAAATGCTTCGGAACTCTTCCATTGTTCTCGGAATTCCGCTGAAGTTTAAAAATGTTTCGCAACTCTTCCATTGTTCTCGGAATTCTGCTGAAGTTTAAAAATGCTTCGGAACTCTTTCATTGTTCTCGGAATTCCGCTGAAGTTTAAAAATGCTTTGGAACTCTTCCATTGTTCTCGGAATTCCGCTGAAGTTTAAAAATGCTTCTGAACTCTTCCATTGTTCTCGGAATTCCGCTGAAGTTTAAAAATGATTCGGAACTCTTCCATTGTTCTCGGAATTCCGCTGACATATAAAAATGCTTTGGAACTCTTCCATTGTTCTCGGAATTCCGCTGAAGTTTAAAAATGTTTCGGAACTCTTCCATTGTTCTCGGAATTCCGCTGAAGTTTAAAAATGCTTCGGAACTCTTCCATTGTTCTCGGAATTCCGCTGAAGTTTAAAAATGCTTCGGAACTCTTCCATTGTTCTCGGAATTCCGCTGAAGTTTAAAAATGTTTCGAAACTCTTTCATTGTTCTCGGAATTCCGCTGAAGTTTAAAAATGCTTCGGAACTCTTCCATTGTTCTCGGAATTCCACTGAAGTTTAAACATGCTTCGGAACTCTTCCATTGTTCTCGGAATTCCGCTGAAGTTTAAAAATGCTTCGGAACTCTTCCATTGTTCTCGGAATTCCGCTGACATATAAAAATGCTTTGGAACTCTTCCATTGTTCTCGGAATTCCGCTGAAGTTTAAAAATGCTTCGGAACACTTCCATTGTTCTCGGAATTCCGCTGAAGTTTAAAAATGCTTCGGAACACTTTCATTGTTCTCGGAATTCCGCTGAAGTTTAAAAATGCTTCGGAACACTTCCATTGTTCTCGGAATTCCGCTGAAGTTTAAAAACGCTTCGGAACGCTTCCATTGTTCTCGGAATTCTGCTGAAGTTTAAAGATGCTTCGGAACTCTACCATTGTTCTCGGAATTCCGCTGAAGTTTAAAAATGCTTCGGAACACTTCCATTGTTCTCGGAATTCCGCTGAAGTTTAAAAATGCTTCGGAACTCTTCCATTGTTCTCAGAATTCCGCTGAAGTTTAAAAATGCTTCGGAACTCTTCCATTGTTCTCGGAATTCTGCTGAAGTTTAAAAATGCTTCGGAACTCTTCCATTGTTCTCGGAATTCCGCTGAAGTTTAAAAATGCTTCGGAACTCTTCCATTGTTCTCGGAATTCCGCTGAAGTTTAAAAATGCTTCGGAACTCTTCCATTGTTCTCGGAATTCCGCTGACATATAAAAATGCTTTGGAACTCTTCCATTGTTCTCGGAATTCCGCTGAAGTTTAAAAATTCTTCGGAACACTTCCATTGTTCTCGGAATTCCGCTGAAGTTTAAAAATGCTTCGGAACTCTTCCATTGTTCTCGGAATTCCGCTGAAGTTTAAAAATGCTTCGGAACTCTTCCATTGTTCTCGGAATTCCGCTGAAGTTTAAAAATGCTTCGGAACTCTTCCATTGTTCTCGAAATTCCGCTGAAGTTTAAAAATGTTTCGGAACTCTTCCATTGTTCTCGAAATTCCGCTGAAATTTAAAAATGCTTTGGAACTCTTCCATTGTTCTCAGATTTCCACTGAAGTTTAAAAATGCTGTGGAACTCTTCCATTGTTCTCGGAATTCCGCTGAAGTTTAAAAAAGCTTCGGAACTCTTCCATTGTTCTCGGAATTCCGCTGAAGTTTAAAAATGCTTCGGAACTCTTCCATTGTTCTCGGAATTCCGCTGACATATAAAAATGCTTTGGAACTCTTCCATTGTTCTCGGAATTCCGCTGAAGTTTAAAAATGCTTCGGAACACTTCCATTGTTCTCGGAATTCCGCTGAAGTTTAAAAATGCTTCGGAACTCTTCCATTGTTCTCGGAATTCCGCTGAAGTTTAAAAATGCTCCGGAACGCTTCCATTGTTCTCGGAATTCCGCTGAAGTTTAAAAATGTTTCGGAACTCTTCCATTGTTCTCGGAATTCCGCTGAAATTTAAAAATGCTTTGGAACTCTTCCATTGTTCTCAGATTTCCACTGAAGTTTAAAAATGCTGTGGAACTCTTCCATTGTTCTCGGAATTCCGCTGAAGTTTAAAAATGCTTCGGAACTCTTCCATTGTTCTCGGAATTCCGCTGAAGTTTAAAAATGCTTCGGAACTCTTCCATTGTTCTCGGAATTCCGCTAACATATAAAAATGCTTTGGAACTCTTCCATTGCTCTCGGAATTCCGCTGAAGTTTAAAAATGCTTCGGAACACTTCCATTGTTCTCGGAATTCCGCTGAAGTTTAAAAATGCTTCGGAACTCTTCCATTGTTCTCGGAATTCCGCTGAAGTTTAAAAATGCTCCGGAACGCTTCCATTGTTCTCGGAATTCCGCTGAAGTTTAAAAATGCTCCGGAACGCTTCCATTGTTCTCGGAATTCTGCTGAAGTTTAAAGATGCTTCGGAACTCTACCATTGTTCTCGGAATTCCGCTGAAGTTTAAAAATGCTTCGGAACTCTTCCATTGTTCTCGGAATTCCGCTGAAGTTTAAAAATGCTCCGGAACGCTTCCATTGTTCTCGGAATTCTGCTGAAGTTTAAAGATGCTTCGGAACTTTTCCATTGTTCTCGGAATTCCGCTGAAGTTTAAAAATGCTTCGGAACTCTTCCATTGTTCTCGGAATTCCGCTGAAGTTTAAAAATGCTTCGGAACTCTTCCATTGTTCTCGGAATTCCGCTGAAGTTTAAAAATGCTTCGGAACTCTTCCATTGTTCTCGGAATTCAGCTGAAGTTTAAAAATGCTTCGGAACTCTTCCATTGTTCTCGGAATTCCGCTGAAGTTTAAAAATGCTTCGGAACTCTTCCATTGTTCTCGGAATTCTGCGGAAGTTTAAAAATGCTTCGGAACTCTTTCATTGTTCTCGGAATTCCGCTGAAGTTTAAAAATGCTTTGGAACTCTTCCATTGTTCTCGGAATTCCGCTGAAGTTTAAAAATGCTTCTGAACTCTTCCATTGTTCTCGGAATTCCGCTGAAGTTTAAAAATGATTCGGAACTCTTCCATTGTTCTCGGAATTCCGCTGACATATAAAAATGCTTTGGAACTCTTCCATTGTTCTCGGAATTCCGCTGAAGTTTAAAAATGTTTCGGAACTCTTCCATTGTTCTCGGAATTCCGCAGAAGTTTAAAAATGCTTCGGAACTCTTCCATTGTTCTCGGAATTCCGCTGAAGTTTAAAAATGCTTCGGAACTCTTCCATTGTTCTCGGAATTCCGCTGAAGTTTAAAAATGTTTCGCAACTCTTCCATTGTTCTCGGAATTCTGCTGAAGTTTAAAAATGCTTCGGAACTCTTTCATTGTTCTCGGAATTCCGCTGAAGTTTAAAAATGATACGGAACTCTTCCATTGTTCTCGGAATTCCGCTGACATATAAAAATGCTTTGGAACTCTTCCATTGTTCTCGGAATTCCGCTGAAGTTTAAAAATGTTTCGGAACTCTTCCATTGTTCTCGGAATTCCGCTGAAGTTTAAAAATGCTTCGGAACTCTTCCATTGTTCTCGGAATTCCGCTGAAGTTTAAAAATGCTTCGGAACTCTTCCATTGTTCTCGGAATTCCGCTGAAGTTTAAAAATGTTTCGAAACTCTTTCATTGTTCTCGGAATTCCGCTGAAGTTTAAAAATGCTTCGGAACTCTTCCATTGTTCTCGGAATTCCACTGAAGTTTAAACATGCTTCGGAACTCTTCCATTGTTCTCGGAATTCCGCTGACATATAAAAATGCTTTGGAACTCTTCCATTGTTCTCGGAATTCCGCTGAAGTTTAAAAATGCTTCGGAACACTTCCATTGTTCTCGGAATTCCGCTGAAGTTTAAAAATGCTTCGGAACTCTTCCATTGTTCTCGGAATTCCGCTGAAGTTTAAAAATGCTTCGGAACTCTTCCATTGTTTTCGGAATTCCGCTGAAGTTTAAAAATGCTTCGGAACTCTTCCATTGTTCTCGGAATTCCGCTGAAGTTTAAAAATGCTTCGGAACACTTCCATTGTTCTCGGAATTCCGCTGAAGTTTAAAAATGCTTCGGAACACTTCCATTGTTCTCGGAATTCCGCTGAAGTTTAAAAACGCTTCGGAACGCTTCCATTGTTCTCGGAATTCTGCTGAAGTTTAAAGATGCTTCGGAACTCTACCATTGTTCTCGGAATTCCGCTGAAGTTTAAAAATGCTTCGGAACACTTCCATTGTTCTCGGAATTCCGCTGAAGTTTAAAAATGCTTCGGAACTCTTCCATTGTTCTCAGAATTCCGCTGAAGTTTAAAAATGCTTCGGAACTCTTCCATTGTTCTCGGAATTCCGCTGAAGTTTAAAAATGCTTCGGAACTCTTCCATTGTTCTCGGAATTCCGCTGAAGTTTAAAAATGCTTCGGAACTCTTCCATTGTTCTCGGAATTCCGCTGAAGTTTAAAAATGCTTCGGAACTCTTCCATTGTTCTCGGAATTCCGCTGACATATAAAAATGCTTTGGAACTCTTCCATTGTTCTCGGAATTCCGCTGAAGTTTAAAAATGCTTCGGAACTCTTCCATTGTTCTCGGAATTCCGCTGAAGTTTAAAAATGCTTCGGAACTCTTCCATTGTTCTCGGAATTCAGCTGAAGTTTAAAAATGCTTCGGAACTCTTCCATTGTTCTCGGAATTCCGCTGAAGTTTAAAAATGCTTCGGAACTCTTCCATTGTTCTCGGAATTCTGCTGAAGTTTAAAAATGCTTCGGAACTCTTTCATTGTTCTCGGAATTCCGCTGAAGTTTAAAAATGCTTTGGAACTCTTCCATTGTTCTCGGAATTCCGCTGAAGTTTAAAAATGCTTCTGAACTCTTCCATTGTTCTCGGAATTCCGCTGAAGTTTAAAAATGATTCGGAACTCTTCCATTGTTCTCGGAATTCCGCTGACATATAAAAATGCTTTGGAACTCTTCCATTGTTCTCGGAATTCCGCTGAAGTTTAAAAATGTTTCGGAACTCTTCCATTGTTCTCGGAATTCCGCAGAAGTTTAAAAATGCTTCGGAACTCTTCCATTGTTCTCGGAATTCCGCTGAAGTTTAAAAATGCTTCGGAACTCTTCCATTGTTCTCGGAATTCCGCTGAAGTTTAAAAATGTTTCGCAACTCTTCCATTGTTCTCGGAATTCTGCTGAAGTTTAAAAATGCTTCGGAACTCTTTCATTGTTCTCGGAATTCCGCTGAAGTTTAAAAATGCTTTGGAACTCTTCCATTGTTCTCGGAATTCCGCTGAAGTTTAAAAATGCTTCTGAACTCTTCCATTGTTCTCGGAATTCCGCTGAAGTTTAAAAATGATTCGGAACTCTTCCATTGTTCTCGGAATTCCGCTGACATATAAAAATGCTTTGGAACTCTTCCATTGTTCTCGGAATTCCGCTGAAGTTTAAAAATGTTTCGGAACTCTTCCATTGTTCTCGGAATTCCGCTGAAGTTTAAAAATGCTTCGGAACTCTTCCATTGTTCTCGGAATTCCGCTGAAGTTTAAAAATGCTTCGGAACTCTTCCATTGTTCTCGGAATTCCGCTGAAGTTTAAAAATGTTTCGAAACTCTTTCATTGTTCTCGGAATTCCGCTGAAGTTTAAAAATGCTTCGGAACTCTTCCATTGTTCTCGGAATTCCACTGAAGTTTAAACATGCTTCGGAACTCTTCCATTGTTCTCGGAATTCCGCTGAAGTTTAAAAATGCTTCGGAACTCTTCCATTGTTCTCGGAATTCCGCTGACATATAAAAATGCTTTGGAACTCTTCCATTGTTCTCGGAATTCCGCTGAAGTTTAAAAATGCTTCGGAACACTTCCATTGTTCTCGGAATTCCGCTGAAGTTTAAAAATGCTTCGGAACACTTCCATTGTTCTCGGAATTCCGCTGAAGTTTAAAAATGCTTCGGAACACTTCCATTGTTCTCGGAATTCCGCTGAAGTTTAAAAACGCTTCGGAACGCTTCCATTGTTCTCGGAATTCTGCTGAAGTTTAAAGATGCTTCGGAACTCTACCATTGTTCTCGGAATTCCGCTGAAGTTTAAAAATGCTTCGGAACACTTCCATTGTTCTCGGAATTCCGCTGAAGTTTAAAAATGCTTCGGAACTCTTCCATTGTTCTCAGAATTCCGCTGAAGTTTAAAAATGCTTCGGAACTCTTCCATTGTTCTCGGAATTCTGCTGAAGTTTAAAAATGCTTCGGAACTCTTCCATTGTTCTCGGAATTCCGCTGAAGTTTAAAAATGCTTCGGAACTCTTCCATTGTTCTCGGAATTCCGCTGAAGTTTAAAAATGCTTCGGAACTCTTCCATTGTTCTCGGAATTCCGCTGACATATAAAAATGCTTTGGAACTCTTCCATTGTTCTCGGAATTCCGCTGAAGTTTAAAAATTCTTCGGAACACTTCCATTGTTCTCGGAATTCCGCTGAAGTTTAAAAATGCTTCGGAACTCTTCCATTGTTCTCGGAATTCCGCTGAAGTTTAAAAATGCTTCGGAACTCTTCCATTGTTCTCGGAATTCCGCTGAAGTTTAAAAATGCTTCGGAACTCTTCCATTGTTCTCGAAATTCCGCTGAAGTTTAAAAATGTTTCGGAACTCTTCCATTGTTCTCGAAATTCCGCTGAAATTTAAAAATGCTTTGGAACTCTTCCATTGTTCTCAGATTTCCACTGAAGTTTAAAAATGCTGTGGAACTCTTCCATTGTTCTCGGAATTCCGCTGAAGTTTAAAAAAGCTTCGGAACTCTTCCATTGTTCTCGGAATTCCGCTGAAGTTTAAAAATGCTTCGGAACTCTTCCATTGTTCTCGGAATTCCGCTGACATATAAAAATGCTTTGGAACTCTTCCATTGTTCTCGGAATTCCGCTGAAGTTTAAAAATGCTTCGGAACACTTCCATTGTTCTCGGAATTCCGCTGAAGTTTAAAAATGCTTCGGAACTCTTCCATTGTTCTCGGAATTCCGCTGAAGTTTAAAAATGCTCCGGAACGCTTCCATTGTTCTCGGAATTCCGCTGAAGTTTAAAAATGTTTCGGAACTCTTCCATTGTTCTCGGAATTCCGCTGAAATTTAAAAATGCTTTGGAACTCTTCCATTGTTCTCAGATTTCCACTGAAGTTTAAAAATGCTGTGGAACTCTTCCATTGTTCTCGGAATTCCGCTGAAGTTTAAAAATGCTTCGGAACTCTTCCATTGTTCTCGGAATTCCGCTGAAGTTTAAAAATGCTTCGGAACTCTTCCATTGTTCTCGGAATTCCGCTAACATATAAAAATGCTTTGGAACTCTTCCATTGCTCTCGGAATTCCGCTGAAGTTTAAAAATGCTTCGGAACACTTCCATTGTTCTCGGAATTCCGCTGAAGTTTAAAAATGCTTCGGAACTCTTCCATTGTTCTCGGAATTCCGCTGAAGTTTAAAAATGCTCCGGAACGCTTCCATTGTTCTCGGAATTCCGCTGAAGTTTAAAAATGCTCCGGAACGCTTCCATTGTTCTCGGAATTCTGCTGAAGTTTAAAGATGCTTCGGAACTCTACCATTGTTCTCGGAATTCCGCTGAAGTTTAAAAATGCTTCGGAACTCTTCCATTGTTCTCGGAATTCCGCTGAAGTTTAAAAATGCTCCGGAACGCTTCCATTGTTCTCGGAATTCTGCTGAAGTTTAAAGATGCTTCGGAACTTTTCCATTGTTCTCGGAATTCCGCTGAAGTTTAAAAATGCTTCGGAACTCTTCCATTGTTCTCGGAATTCCGCTGAAGTTTAAAAATGCTTCGGAACTCTTCCATTGTTCTCGGAATTCCGCTGAAGTTTAAAAATGCTTCGGAACTCTTCCATTGTTCTCGGAATTCAGCTGAAGTTTAAAAATGCTTCGGAACTCTTCCATTGTTCTCGGAATTCCGCTGAAGTTTAAAAATGCTTCGGAACTCTTCCATTGTTCTCGGAATTCTGCGGAAGTTTAAAAATGCTTCGGAACTCTTTCATTGTTCTCGGAATTCCGCTGAAGTTTAAAAATGCTTTGGAACTCTTCCATTGTTCTCGGAATTCCGCTGAAGTTTAAAAATGCTTCTGAACTCTTCCATTGTTCTCGGAATTCCGCTGAAGTTTAAAAATGATTCGGAACTCTTCCATTGTTCTCGGAATTCCGCTGACATATAAAAATGCTTTGGAACTCTTCCATTGTTCTCGGAATTCCGCTGAAGTTTAAAAATGTTTCGGAACTCTTCCATTGTTCTCGGAATTCCGCAGAAGTTTAAAAATGCTTCGGAACTCTTCCATTGTTCTCGGAATTCCGCTGAAGTTTAAAAATGCTTCGGAACTCTTCCATTGTTCTCGGAATTCCGCTGAAGTTTAAAAATGTTTCGCAACTCTTCCATTGTTCTCGGAATTCTGCTGAAGTTTAAAAATGCTTCGGAACTCTTTCATTGTTCTCGGAATTCCGCTGAAGTTTAAAAATGATACGGAACTCTTCCATTGTTCTCGGAATTCCGCTGACATATAAAAATGCTTTGGAACTCTTCCATTGTTCTCGGAATTCCGCTGAAGTTTAAAAATGTTTCGGAACTCTTCCATTGTTCTCGGAATTCCGCTGAAGTTTAAAAATGCTTCGGAACTCTTCCATTGTTCTCGGAATTCCGCTGAAGTTTAAAAATGCTTCGGAACTCTTCCATTGTTCTCGGAATTCCGCTGAAGTTTAAAAATGTTTCGAAACTCTTTCATTGTTCTCGGAATTCCGCTGAAGTTTAAAAATGCTTCGGAACTCTTCCATTGTTCTCGGAATTCCACTGAAGTTTAAACATGCTTCGGAACTCTTCCATTGTTCTCGGAATTCCGCTGACATATAAAAATGCTTTGGAACTCTTCCATTGTTCTCGGAATTCCGCTGAAGTTTAAAAATGCTTCGGAACACTTCCATTGTTCTCGGAATTCCGCTGAAGTTTAAAAATGCTTCGGAACTCTTCCATTGTTCTCGGAATTCCGCTGAAGTTTAAAAATGCTTCGGAACTCTTCCATTGTTTTCGGAATTCCGCTGAAGTTTAAAAATGCTTCGGAACTCTTCCATTGTTCTCGGAATTCCGCTGAAGTTTAAAAATGCTTCGGAACTCTTCCATTGTTCTCGGAATTCCGCTGACATATAAAAATGCTTTGGAACGCTTCCATTGTTCTCGGAATTCCGCTGAAGTTTAAAAATGCTTCGGAACACTTCCATTGTTCTCGGAATTCCGCTGAAGTTTAAAAATGCTTCGGAACACTTCCATTGTTCTCGGAATTCCGCTGAAGTTTAAAAACGCTTCGGAACGCTTCCATTGTTCTCGGAATTCTGCTGAAGTTTAAAGATGCTTCGGAACTCTACCATTGTTCTCGGAATTCCGCTGAAGTTTAAAAATGCTTCGGAACACTTCCATTGTTCTCGGAATTCCGCTGAAGTTTAAAAATGCTTCGGAACTCTTCCATTGTTCTCAGAATTCCGCTGAAGTTTAAAAATGCTTCGGAACTCTTCCATTGTTCTCGGAATTCCGCTGAAGTTTAAAAATGCTTCGGAACTCTTCCATTGTTCTCGGAATTCCGCTGAAGTTTAAAAATGCTTCGGAACTCTTCCATTGTTCTCGGAATTCCGCTGAAGTTTAAAAATGCTTCGGAACTCTTCCATTGTTCTCGGAATTCCGCTGACATATAAAAATGCTTTGGAACTCTTCCATTGTTCTCGGAATTCCGCTGAAGTTTAAAAATGCTTCGGAACTCTTCCATTGTTCTCGGAATTCCGCTGAAGTTTAAAAATGCTTCGGAACTCTTCCATTGTTCTCGAAATTCCGCTGAAGTTTAAAAATGTTTCGGAACTCTTCCATTGTTCTCGGAATTCCGCTGAAATTTAAAAATGCTTTGGAACTCTTCCATTGTTCTCAGATTTCCACTGAAGTTTAAAAATGCTGTGGAACTCTTCCATTGTTCTCGGAATTCCGCTGAAGTTTAAAAAAGCTTCGGAACTCTTCCATTGTTCTCGGAATTCCGCTGAAGTTTAAAAATGCTTCGGAACTCTTCCATTGTTCTCGGAATTCCGCTGACATATAAAAATGCTTTGGAACTCTTCCATTGTTCTCGGAATTCCGCTGAAGTTTAAAAATGCTTCGGAACACTTCCATTGTTCTCGGAATTCCGCTGAAGTTTAAAAATGCTTCGGAACTCTTCCATTGTTCTCGGAATTCCGCTGAAGTTTAAAAATGCTCCGGAACGCTTCCATTGTTCTCGGAATTCCGCTGAAGTTTAAAAATGTTTCGGAACTCTTCCATTGTTCTCGGAATTCCGCTGAAATTTAAAAATGCTTTGGAACTCTTCCATTGTTCTCAGATTTCCACTGAAGTTTAAAAATGCTGTGGAACTCTTCCATTGTTCTCGGAATTCCGCTGAAGTTTAAAAATGCTTCGGAACTCTTCCATTGTTCTCGGAATTCCGCTGAAGTTTAAAAATGCTTCGGAACTCTTCCATTGTTCTCGGAATTCCGCTAACATATAAAAATGCTTTTGAACTCTTCCATTGCTCTCGGAATTCCGCTGAAGTTTAAAAATGCTTCGGAACACTTCCATTGTTCTCGGAATTCCGCTGAAGTTTAAAAATGCTTCGGAACTCTTCCATTGTTCTCGGAATTCCGCTGAAGTTTAAAAATGCTCCGGAACGCTTCCATTGTTCTCGGAATTCCGCTGAAGTTTAAAAATGCTCCGGAACGCTTCCATTGTTCTCGGAATTCTGCTGAAGTTTAAAGATGCTTCGGAACTCTACCATTGTTCTCGGAATTCCGCTGAAGTTTAAAAATGCTTCGGAACTCTTCCATTGTTCTCGGAATTCCGCTGAAGTTTAAAAATGCTCCGGAACGCTTCCATTGTTCTCGGAATTCTGCTGAAGTTTAAAGATGCTTCGGAACTTTTTCATTGTTCTCGGAATTCCGCTGAAGTTTAAAAATGCTTCGGAACTCTTCCATTGTTCTCGGAATTCCGCTGAAGTTTAAAAATGCTTCGGAACTCTTCCATTGTTCTCGGAATTCCGCTGAAGTTTAAAAATGCTTCGGAACTCTTCCATTGTTCTCGGAATTCCGCTGAAGTTTAAAAATGCTTCGGAACTCTTCCATTGTTCTCGGAATTCCGCTGAAGTTTAAAAATGCTTCGGAACTCTTCCATTGTTCTCGGAATTCCGCTGAAGTTTAAAAATGCTTCGGAACTCTTCCATTGTTCTCGGAATTCAGCTGAAGTTTAAAAATGCTTCGGAACTCTTCCATTGTTCTCGGAATTCCGCTGAAGTTTAAAAATGCTTCGGAACTCTTCCATTGTTCTCGGAATTCTGCTGAAGTTTAAAAATGCTTCGGAACTCTTTCATTGTTCTCGGAATTCCGCTGAAGTTTAAAAATGCTTTGGAACTCTTCCATTGTTCTCGGAATTCCGCTGAAGTTTAAAAATGCTTCTGAACTCTTCCATTGTTCTCGGAATTCCGCTGAAGTTTAAAAATGATTCGGAACTCTTCCATTGTTCTCGGAATTCCGCTGACATATAAAAATGCTTTGGAACTCTTCCATTGTTCTCGGAATTCCGCTGAAGTTTAAAAATGTTTCGGAACTCTTCCATTGTTCTCGGAATTCCGCAGAAGTTTAAAAATGCTTCGGAACTCTTCCATTGTTCTCGGAATTCCGCTGAAGTTTAAAAATGCTTCGGAACTCTTCCATTGTTCTCGGAATTCCGCTGAAGTTTAAAAATGCTTCGGAACTCTTCCATTGTTCTCAGAATTCCGCTGAAGTTTAAAAATGCTTCGGAACTCTTCCATTGTTCTCGGAATTCCGCTGAAGTTTAAAAATGCTTCGGAACTCTTCCATTGTTCTCGGAATTCCGCTGAAGTTTAAAAATGCTTCGGAACTCTTCCATTGTTCTCGGAATTCCGCTGAAGTTTAAAAATGCTTCGGAACTCTTCCATTGTTCTCGGAATTCCGCTGACATATAAAAATGCTTTGGAACTCTTCCATTGTTCTCGGAATTCCGCTGAAGTTTAAAAATTCTTCGGAACACTTCCATTGTTCTCGGAATTCCGCTGAAGTTTAAAAATGCTTCGGAACTCTTCCATTGTTCTCGGAATTCCGCTGAAGTTTAAAAATGCTTCGGAACTCTTCCATTGTTCTCGGAATTCCGCTGAAGTTTAAAAATGCTTCGGAACTCTTCCATTGTTCTCGAAATTCCGCTGAAGTTTAAAAATGTTTCGGAACTCTTCCATTGTTCTCGGAATTCCGCTGAAATTTAAAAATGCTTTGGAACTCTTCCATTGTTCTCAGATTTCCACTGAAGTTTAAAAATGCTGTGGAACTCTTCCATTGTTCTCGGAATTCCGCTGAAGTTTAAAAAAGCTTCGGAACTCTTCCATTGTTCTCGGAATTCCGCTGAAGTTTAAAAATGCTTCGGAACTCTTCCATTGTTCTCGGAATTCCGCTGACATATAAAAATGCTTTGGAACTCTTCCATTGTTCTCGGAATTCCGGTGAAGTTTAAAAATGCTTCGGAACACTTCCATTGTTCTCGGAATTCCGCTGAAGTTTAAAAATGCTTCGGAACTCTTCCATTGTTCTCGGAATTCCGCTGAAGTTTAAAAATGCTCCGGAACGCTTCCATTGTTCTCGGAATTTCGCTGAAGTTTAAAAATGTTTCGGAACTCTTCCATTGTTCTCGGAATTCCGCTGAAATTTAAAAATGCTTTGGAACTCTTCCATTGTTCTCAGATTTCCACTGAAGTTTAAAAATGCTGTGGAACTCTTCCATTGTTCTCGGAATTCCGCTGAAGTTTAAAAATGCTTCGGAACTCTTCCATTGTTCTCGGAATTCCGCTGAAGTTTAAAAATGCTTCGGAACTCTTCCATTGTTCTCGGAATTCCGCTAACATATAAAAATGCTTTTGAACTCTTCCATTGCTCTCGGAATTCCGCTGAAGTTTAAAAATGCTTCGGAACACTTCCATTGTTCTCGGAATTCCGCTGAAGTTTAAAAATGCTTCGGAACTCTTCCATTGTTCTCGGAATTCCGCTGAAGTTTAAAAATGCTCCGGAACGCTTCCATTGTTCTCGGAATTCCGCTGAAGTTTAAAAATGCTCCGGAACGCTTCCATTGTTCTCGGAATTCTGCTGAAGTTTAAAGATGCTTCGGAACTCTACCATTGTTCTCGGAATTCCGCTGAAGTTTAAAAATGCTTCGGAACTCTTCCATTGTTCTCGGAATTCCGCTGAAGTTTAAAAATGCTCCGGAACGCTTCCATTGTTCTCGGAATTCTGCTGAAGTTTAAAGATGCTTCGGAACTTTTTCATTGTTCTCGGAATTCCGCTGAAGTTTAAAAATGCTTCGGAACTCTTCCATTGTTCTCGGAATTCCGCTGAAGTTTAAAAATGCTTCGGAACTCTTCCATTGTTCTCGGAATTCCGCTGAAGTTTAAAAATGCTTCGGAACTCTTCCATTGTTCTCGGAATTCCGCTGAAGTTTAAAAATGCTTCGGAACTCTTCCATTGTTCTCGGAATTCCGCTGAAGTTTAAAAATGCTTCGGAACTCTTCCATTGTTCTCGGAATTCCGCTGAAGTTTAAAAATGCTTCGGAACTCTTCCATTGTTCTCGGAATTCAGCTGAAGTTTAAA
Organism: Phyllobates terribilis; assembly: GCF_046119375.1. NCBI lineage: Eukaryota > Metazoa > Chordata > Amphibia > Anura > Dendrobatidae > Phyllobates > Phyllobates terribilis. Next base: position 776,543 of record NW_027363314.1, read on the forward strand.
AATGCTTCGGAACTCTTCCATTGTTCTCGGAATTCCGCTGAAGTTTAAAAATGCTTCGGAACTCTTCCATTGTTCTCGGAATTCTGCTGAAGTTTAAAAATGCTTCGGAACTCTTTCATTGTTCTCGGAATTCCGCTGAAGTTTAAAAATGCTTTGGAACTCTTCCATTGTTCTCGGAATTCCGCTGAAGTTTAAAAATGCTTCTGAACTCTTCCATTGTTCTCGGAATTCCGCTGAAGTTTAAAAATGATTCGGAACTCTTCCATTGTTCTCGGAATTCCGCTGACATATAAAAATGCTTTGGAACTCTTCCATTGTTCTCGGAATTCCGCTGAAGTTTAAAAATGTTTCGGAACTCTTCCATTGTTCTCGGAATTCCGCAGAAGTTTAAAAATGCTTCGGAACTCTTCCATTGTTCTCGGAATTCCGCTGAAGTTTAAAAATGCTTCGGAACTCTTCCATTGTTCTCGGAATTCCGCTGAAGTTTAAAAATGTTTCGAAACTCTTTCATTGTTCTCGGAATTCCGCTGAAGTTTAAAAATGCTTCGGAACTCTTCCATTGTTCTCGGAATTCCGCTGAAGTTTAAAAATGTTTCGCAACTCTTCCATTGTTCTCGGAATTCTGCTGAAGTTTAAAAATGCTTCGGAACTCTTTCATTGTTCTCGGAATTCCGCTGAAGTTTAAAAATGCTTTGGAACTCTTCCATTGTTCTCGGAATTCCGCTGAAGTTTAAAAATGCTTCTGAACTCTTCCATTGTTCTCGGAATTCCGCTGAAGTTTAAAAATGCTTCGGAACTCTTTCATTGTTCTCGGAATTCCGCTGAAGTTTAAAAATGCTTCGGAACTCTTCCATTGTTCTCGAAATTCCGCTGAAGTTTAAAAATGTTTCGGAACTCTTCCATTGTTCTCGGAATTCCGCTGAAATTTAAAAATGCTTTGGAACTCTTCCATTGTTCTCAGATTTCCACTGAAGTTTAAAAATGCTGTGGAACTCTTCCATTGTTCTCGGAATTCCGCTGAAGTTTAAAAAAGCTTCGGAACTCTTCCATTGTTCTCGGAATTCCGCTGAAGTTTAAAAATGCTTCGGAACTCTTCCATTGTTCTCGGAATTCCGCTGACATATAAAAATGCTTTGGAACTCTTCCATTGTTCTCGGAATTCCGCTGAAGTTTAAAAATGCTTCGGAACACTTCCATTGTTCTCGGAATTCCGCTGAAGTTTAAAAATGCTTCGGAACTCTTCCATTGTTCTCGGAATTCCGCTGAAGTTTAAAAATGCTCCGGAACGCTTCCATTGTTCTCGGAATTCCGCTGAAGTTTAAAAATGTTTCGGAACTCTTCCATTGTTCTCGGAATTCCGCTGAAATTTAAAAATGCTTTGGAACTCTTCCATTGTTCTCAGATTTCCACTGAAGTTTAAAAATGCTGTGGAACTCTTCCATTGTTCTCGGAATTCCGCTGAAGTTTAAAAATGCTTCGGAACTCTTCCATTGTTCTCGGAATTCCGCTGAAGTTTAAAAATGCTTCGGAACTCTTCCATTGTTCTCGGAATTCCGCTAACATATAAAAATGCTTTTGAACTCTTCCATTGCTCTCGGAATTCCGCTGAAGTTTAAAAATGCTTCGGAACACTTCCATTGTTCTCGGAATTCCGCTGAAGTTTAAAAATGCTTCGGAACTCTTCCATTGTTCTCGGAATTCCGCTGAAGTTTAAAAATGCTCCGGAACGCTTCCATTGTTCTCGGAATTCCGCTGAAGTTTAAAAATGCTCCGGAACGCTTCCATTGTTCTCGGAATTCTGCTGAAGTTTAAAGATGCTTCGGAACTCTACCATTGTTCTCGGAATTCCGCTGAAGTTTAAAAATGCTTCGGAACTCTTCCATTGTTCTCGGAATTCCGCTGAAGTTTAAAAATGCTCCGGAACGCTTCCATTGTTCTCGGAATTCTGCTGAAGTTTAAAGATGCTTCGGAACTTTTTCATTGTTCTCGGAATTCCGCTGAAGTTTAAAAATGCTTCGGAACTCTTCCATTGTTCTCGGAATTCCGCTGAAGTTTAAAAATGCTTCGGAACTCTTCCATTGTTCTCGGAATTCCGCTGAAGTTTAAAAATGCTTCGGAACTCTTCCATTGTTCTCGGAATTCCGCTGAAGTTTAAAAATGCTTCGGAACTCTTCCATTGTTCTCGGAATTCCGCTGAAGTTTAAAAATGCTTCGGAACTCTTCCATTGTTCTCGGAATTCCGCTGAAGTTTAAAAATGCTTCGGAACTCTTCCATTGTTCTCGGAATTCAGCTGAAGTTTAAAAATGCTTCGGAACTCTTCCATTGTTCTCGGAATTCCGCTGAAGTTTAAAAATGCTTCGGAACTCTTCCATTGTTCTCGGAATTCTGCTGAAGTTTAAAAATGCTTCGGAACTCTTTCATTGTTCTCGGAATTCCGCTGAAGTTTAAAAATGCTTTGGAACTCTTCCATTGTTCTCGGAATTCCGCTGAAGTTTAAAAATGCTTCTGAACTCTTCCATTGTTCTCGGAATTCCGCTGAAGTTTAAAAATGATTCGGAACTCTTCCATTGTTCTCGGAATTCCGCTGACATATAAAAATGCTTTGGAACTCTTCCATTGTTCTCGGAATTCCGCTGAAGTTTAAAAATGTTTCGGAACTCTTCCATTGTTCTCGGAATTCCGCAGAAGTTTAAAAATGCTTCGGAACTCTTCCATTGTTCTCGGAATTCCGCTGAAGTTTAAAAATGCTTCGGAACTCTTCCATTGTTCTCGGAATTCCGCTGAAGTTTAAAAATGCTTCGGAACTCTTCCATTGTTCTCAGAATTCCGCTGAAGTTTAAAAATGCTTCGGAACTCTTCCATTGTTCTCGGAATTCCGCTGAAGTTTAAAAATGCTTCGGAACTCTTCCATTGTTCTCGGAATTCCGCTGAAGTTTAAAAATGCTTCGGAACTCTTCCATTGTTCTCGGAATTCCGCTGAAGTTTAAAAATGCTTCGGAACTCTTCCATTGTTCTCGGAATTCCGCTGACATATAAAAATGCTTTGGAACTCTTCCATTGTTCTCGGAATTCCGCTGAAGTTTAAAAATTCTTCGGAACACTTCCATTGTTCTCGGAATTCCGCTGAAGTTTAAAAATGCTTCGGAACTCTTCCATTGTTCTCGGAATTCCGCTGAAGTTTAAAAATGCTTCGGAACTCTTCCATTGTTCTCGGAATTCCGCTGAAGTTTAAAAATGCTTCGGAACTCTTCCATTGTTCTCGAAATTCCGCTGAAGTTTAAAAATGTTTCGGAACTCTTCCATTGTTCTCGGAATTCCGCTGAAATTTAAAAATGCTTTGGAACTCTTCCATTGTTCTCAGATTTCCACTGAAGTTTAAAAATGCTGTGGAACTCTTCCATTGTTCTCGGAATTCCGCTGAAGTTTAAAAAAGCTTCGGAACTCTTCCATTGTTCTCGGAATTCCGCTGAAGTTTAAAAATGCTTCGGAACTCTTCCATTGTTCTCGGAATTCCGCTGACATATAAAAATGCTTTGGAACTCTTCCATTGTTCTCGGAATTCCGGTGAAGTTTAAAAATGCTTCGGAACACTTCCATTGTTCTCGGAATTCCGCTGAAGTTTAAAAATGCTTCGGAACTCTTCCATTGTTCTCGGAATTCCGCTGAAGTTTAAAAATGCTCCGGAACGCTTCCATTGTTCTCGGAATTTCGCTGAAGTTTAAAAATGTTTCGGAACTCTTCCATTGTTCTCGGAATTCCGCTGAAATTTAAAAATGCTTTGGAACTCTTCCATTGTTCTCAGATTTCCACTGAAGTTTAAAAATGCTGTGGAACTCTTCCATTGTTCTCGGAATTCCGCTGAAGTTTAAAAATGCTTCGGAACTCTTCCATTGTTCTCGGAATTCCGCTGAAGTTTAAAAATGCTTCGGAACTCTTCCATTGTTCTCGGAATTCCGCTAACATATAAAAATGCTTTTGAACTCTTCCATTGCTCTCGGAATTCCGCTGAAGTTTAAAAATGCTTCGGAACACTTCCATTGTTCTCGGAATTCCGCTGAAGTTTAAAAATGCTTCGGAACTCTTCCATTGTTCTCGGAATTCCGCTGAAGTTTAAAAATGCTCCGGAACGCTTCCATTGTTCTCGGAATTCCGCTGAAGTTTAAAAATGCTCCGGAACGCTTCCATTGTTCTCGGAATTCTGCTGAAGTTTAAAGATGCTTCGGAACTCTACCATTGTTCTCGGAATTCCGCTGAAGTTTAAAAATGCTTCGGAACTCTTCCATTGTTCTCGGAATTCCGCTGAAGTTTAAAAATGCTCCGGAACGCTTCCATTGTTCTCGGAATTCTGCTGAAGTTTAAAGATGCTTCGGAACTTTTTCATTGTTCTCGGAATTCCGCTGAAGTTTAAAAATGCTTCGGAACTCTTCCATTGTTCTCGGAATTCCGCTGAAGTTTAAAAATGCTTCGGAACTCTTCCATTGTTCTCGGAATTCCGCTGAAGTTTAAAAATGCTTCGGAACTCTTCCATTGTTCTCGGAATTCCGCTGAAGTTTAAAAATGCTTCGGAACTCTTCCATTGTTCTCGGAATTCCGCTGAAGTTTAAAAATGCTTCGGAACTCTTCCATTGTTCTCGGAATTCCGCTGAAGTTTAAAAATGCTTCGGAACTCTTCCATTGTTCTCGGAATTCAGCTGAAGTTTAAAAATGCTTCGGAACTCTTCCATTGTTCTCGGAATTCCGCTGAAGTTTAAAAATGCTTCGGAACTCTTCCATTGTTCTCGGAATTCTGCTGAAGTTTAAAAATGCTTCGGAACTCTTTCATTGTTCTCGGAATTCCGCTGAAGTTTAAAAATGCTTTGGAACTCTTCCATTGTTCTCGGAATTCCGCTGAAGTTTAAAAATGCTTCTGAACTCTTCCATTGTTCTCGGAATTCCGCTGAAGTTTAAAAATGATTCGGAACTCTTCCATTGTTCTCGGAATTCCGCTGACATATAAAAATGCTTTGGAACTCTTCCATTGTTCTCGGAATTCCGCTGAAGTTTAAAAATGTTTCGGAACTCTTCCATTGTTCTCGGAATTCCGCAGAAGTTTAAAAATGCTTCGGAACTCTTCCATTGTTCTCGGAATTCCGCTGAAGTTTAAAAATGCTTCGGAACTCTTCCATTGTTCTCGGAATTCCGCTGAAGTTTAAAAATGTTTCGAAACTCTTTCATTGTTCTCGGAATTCCGCTGAAGTTTAAAAATGCTTCGGAACTCTTCCATTGTTCTCGGAATTCCGCTGAAGTTTAAAAATGTTTCGCAACTCTTCCATTGTTCTCGGAATTCTGCTGAAGTTTAAAAATGCTTCGGAACTCTTTCATTGTTCTCGGAATTCCGCTGAAGTTTAAAAATGCTTTGGAACTCTTCCATTGTTCTCGGAATTCCGCTGAAGTTTAAAAATGCTTCTGAACTCTTCCATTGTTCTCGGAATTCCGCTGAAGTTTAAAAATGATTCGGAACTCTTCCATTGTTCTCGGAATTCCGCTGACATATAAAAATGCTTTGGAACTCTTCCATTGTTCTCGGAATTCCGCTGAAGTTTAAAAATGTTTCGGAACTCTTCCATTGTTCTCGGAATTCCGCTGAAGTTTAAAAATGCTTCAGAACTCTTCCATTGTTCTCGAAATTCCGCTGAAGTTTAAAAATGTTTCGGAACTCTTCCATTGTTCTCGGAATTCCGCTGAAATTTAAAAATGCTTTGGAACTCTTCCATTGTTCTCAGATTTCCACTGAAGTTTAAAAATGCTGTGGAACTCTTCCATTGTTCTCGGAATTCCGCTGAAGTTTAAAAATGCTTCGGAACTCTTCCATTGTTCTCGGAATTCAGCTGAAGTTTAAAAATGCTTCGGAACTCTTCCATTGTTCTCGGAATTCCGCTGAAGTTTAAAAATGCTTCGGAACTCTTCCATTGTTCTCGGAATTCTGCTGAAGTTTAAAAATGCTTCGGAACTCTTTCATTGTTCTCGGAATTCCGCTGAAGTTTAAAAATGCTTTGGAACTCTTCCATTGTTCTCGGAATTCCGCTGAAGTTTAAAAATGCTTCTGAACTCTTCCATTGTTCTCGGAATTCTGATGAAGTTTAAAAATGCTACGGAACTCTTCCATTGTTCTCGGAATTCCGCTGAAGTTTAAAAATGCTTCGGAACACTTCCATTGTTCTCGGAATTCCGCTGAAGTTTAAAAATGCTTCGGAACTCTTCCATTGTTCTCGGAATTCCGCTGAAGTTTAAAAATGCTCCGGAACGCTTCCATTGTTCTCGGAATTCCGCTGAAGTTTAAAAATGCTCCGGAACGCTTCCATTGTTCTCGGAATTCTGCTGAAGTTTAAAGATGCTTCGGCACTCTACCATTGTTCTCGGAATTCCGCTGAAGTTTAAAAATGCTTCGGAACTCTTCCATTGTTCTCGGAATTCCGCTGAAGTTTAAAAATGCTCCGGAACGCTTCCATTGTTCTCGGAATTCTGCTGAAGTTTAAAGATGCTTCGGAACTTTTCCATTGTTCTCGGAATTCCGCTGAAGTTTAAAAATGCTTCGGAACTCTTCCATTGTTCTCGGAATTCCGCTGAAGTTTAAAAATGCTTCGGAACTCTTCCATTGTTCTCGGAATTCCGCTGAAGTTTAAAAATGCTTCGGAACTCTTCCATTGTTCTCGGAATTCCGCTGAAGTTTAAAAATGCTTCGGAACTCTTCCATTGTTCTCTTAATTCCGCTGAAGTTTAAAAATGCTTCGGAACTCTTCCATTGTTCTCGGAATTCCGCTGAAGTTTAAAAATGCTTCAGAACTCTTCCATTGTTCTCGAAATTCCGCTGAAGTTTAAAAATGTTTCGGAACTCTTCCATTGTTCTCGGAATTCCGCTGAAATTTAAAAATGCTTTGGAACTCTTCCATTGTTCTCAGATTTCCACTGAAGTTTAAAAATGCTGTGGAACTCTTCCATTGTTCTCGGAATTCCGCTGAAGTTTAAAAATGCTTCGGAACTCTTCCATTGTTCTCGGAATTCAGCTGAAGTTTAAAAATGCTTCGGAACTCTTCCATTGTTCTCGGAATTCCGCTGAAGTTTAAAAATGCTTCGGAACTCTTCCATTGTTCTCGGAATTCTGCTGAAGTTTAAAAATGCTTCGGAACTCTTTCATTGTTCTCGGAATTCCGCTGAAGTTTAAAAATGCTTTGGAACTCTTCCATTGTTCTCGGAATTCCGCTGAAGTTTAAAAATGCTTCTGAACTCTTCCATTGTTCTCGGAATTCCGCTGAAGTTTAAAAATGATTCGGAACTCTTTCATTGTTCTCGGAATTCCGCTGACATATAAAAATGCTTTGGAACTCTTCCATTGTTCTCGGAATTCCGCTGAAGTTTAAAAATGTTTCGGAACTCTTCCATTGTTCTCGGAATTCCGCAGAAGTTTAAAAATGCTTCGGAACTCTTCCATTGTTCTCGGAATTCCGCTGAAGTTTAAAAATGCTTCGGAACTCTTCCATTGTTCTCGGAATTCCGCTGAAGTTTAAAAATGTTTCGAAACTCTTTCATTGTTCTCGGAATTCCGCTGAAGTTTAAAAATGCTTCGGAACTCTTCCATTGTTCTCGGAATTCCGCTGAAGTTTAAAAATGTTTCGCAACTCTTCCATTGTTCTCGGAATTCTGCTGAAGTTTAAAAATGCTTCGGAACTCTTTCATTGTTCTCGGAATTCCGCTGAAGTTTAAAAATGCTTTGGAACTCTTCCATTGTTCTCGGAATTCCGCTGAAGTTTAAAAATGCTTCTGAACTCTTCCATTGTTCTCGGAATTCCGCTGAAGTTTAAAAATGATTCGGAACTCTTCCATTGTTCTCGGAATTCCGCTGACATATAAAAATGCTTTGGAACTCTTCCATTGTTCTCGGAATTCCGCTGAAGTTTAAAAATGTTTCGGAACTCTTCCATTGTTCTCGGAATTCCGCTGAAGTTTAAAAATGCTTCAGAACTCTTCCATTGTTCTCGAAATTCCGCTGAAGTTTAAAAATGTTTCGGAACTCTTCCATTGTTCTCGGAATTCCGCTGAAATTTAAAAATGCTTTGGAACTCTTCCATTGTTCTCAGATTTCCACTGAAGTTTAAAAATGCTGTGGAACTCTTCCATTGTTCTCGGAATTCCGCTGAAGTTTAAAAATGCTTCGGAACTCTTCCATTGTTCTCGGAATTCAGCTGAAGTTTAAAAATGCTTCGGAACTCTTCCATTGTTCTCGGAATTCCGCTGAAGTTTAAAAATGCTTCGGAACTCTTCCATTGTTCTCGGAATTCCGCTGAAGTTTAAAAATGCTTCGGAACTCTTTCATTGTTCTCGGAATTCCGCTGAAGTTTAAAAATGCTTTGGAACTCTTCCATTGTTCTCGGAATTCCGCTGAAGTTTAAAAATGCTTCTGAACTCTTCCATTGTTCTCGGAATTCTGATGAAGTTTAAAAATGCTACGGAACTCTTCCATTGTTCTCGGAATTCCGCTGAAGTTTAAAAATGCTTCGGAACACTTCCATTGTTCTCGGAATTCCGCTGAAGTTTAAAAATGCTTCGGAACTCTTCCATTGTTCTCGGAATTCCGCTGAAGTTTAAAAATGCTCCGGAACGCTTCCATTGTTCTCGGAATTCCGCTGAAGTTTAAAAATGCTCCGGAACGCTTCCATTGTTCTCGGAATTCTGCTGAAGTTTAAAGATGCTTCGGCACTCTACCATTGTTCTCGGAATTCCGCTGAAGTTTAAAAATGCTTCGGAACTCTTCCATTGTTCTCGGAATTCCGCTGAAGTTTAAAAATGCTCCGGAACGCTTCCATTGTTCTCGGAATTCTGCTGAAGTTTAAAGATGCTTCGGAACTTTTCCATTGTTCTCGGAATTCCGCTGAAGTTTAAAAATGCTTCGGAACTCTTCCATTGTTCTCGGAATTCCGCTGAAGTTTAAAAATGCTTCGGAACTCTTCCATTGTTCTCGGAATTCCGCTGAAGTTTAAAAATGCTTCGGAACTCTTCCATTGTTCTCGGAATTCCGCTGAAGTTTAAAAATGCTTCGGAACTCTTCCATTGTTCTCTTAATTCCGCTGAAGTTTAAAAATGCTTCGGAACTCTTCCATTGTTCTCGGAATTCCACTGAAGTTTAAAAATGCTTCAGAACTCTTCCATTGTTCTCGAAATTCCGCTGAAGTTTAAAAATGTTTCGGAACTCTTCCATTGTTCTCGGAATTCCGCTGAAATTTAAAAATGCTTTGGAACTCTTCCATTGTTCTCAGATTTCCACTGAAGTTTAAAAATGCTGTGGAACTCTTCCATTGTTCTCGGAATTCCGCTGAAGTTTAAAAATGCTTCGGAACTCTTCCATTGTTCTCGGAATTCAGCTGAAGTTTAAAAATGCTTCGGAACTCTTCCATTGTTCTCGGAATTCCGCTGAAGTTTAAAAATGCTTCGGAACTCTTCCATTGTTCTCGGAATTCTGCTGAAGTTTAAAAATGCTTCGGAACTCTTTCATTGTTCTCGGAATTCCGCTGAAGTTTAAAAATGCTTTGGAACTCTTCCATTGTTCTCGGAATTCCGCTGAAGTTTAAAAATGCTTCTGAACTCTTCCATTGTTCTCGGAATTCCGCTGAAGTTTAAAAATGATTCGGAACTCTTTCATTGTTCTCGGAATTCCGCTGACATATAAAAATGCTTTGGAACTCTTCCATTGTTCTCGGAATTCCGCTGAAGTTTAAAAATGTTTCGGAACTCTTCCATTGTTCTCGGAATTCCGCAGAAGTTTAAAAATGCTTCGGAACTCTTCCATTGTTCTCGGAATTCCGCTGAAGTTTAAAAATGCTTCGGAACTCTTCCATTGTTCTCGGAATTCCGCTGAAGTTTAAAAATGTTTCGAAACTCTTTCATTGTTCTCGGAATTCCGCTGAAGTTTAAAAATGCTTCGGAACTCTTCCATTGTTCTCGGAATTCCGCTGAAGTTTAAAAATGTTTCGCAACTCTTCCATTGTTCTCGGAATTCTGCTGAAGTTTAAAAATGCTTCGGAACTCTTTCATTGTTCTCGGAATTCCGCTGAAGTTTAAAAATGCTTTGGAACTCTTCCATTGTTCTCGGAATTCCGCTGAAGTTTAAAAATGCTTCTGAACTCTTCCATTGTTCTCGGAATTCCGCTGAAGTTTAAAAATGATTCGGAACTCTTCCATTGTTCTCGGAATTCCGCTGACATATAAAAATGCTTTGGAACTCTTCCATTGTTCTCGGAATTCCGCTGAAGTTTAAAAATGTTTCGGAACTCTTCCATTGTTCTCGGAATTCCGCTGAAGTTTAAAAATGCTTCAGAACTCTTCCATTGTTCTCGAAATTCCGCTGAAGTTTAAAAATGTTTCGGAACTCTTCCATTGTTCTCGGAATTCCGCTGAAATTTAAAAATGCTTTGGAACTCTTCCATTGTTCTCAGATTTCCACTGAAGTTTAAAAATGCTGTGGAACTCTTCCATTGTTCTCGGAATTCCGCTGAAGTTTAAAAATGCTTCGGAACTCTTCCATTGTTCTCGGAATTCAGCTGAAGTTTAAAAATGCTTCGGAACTCTTCCATTGTTCTCGGAATTCCGCTGAAGTTTAAAAATGCTTCGGAACTCTTCCATTGTTCTCGGAATTCCGCTGAAGTTTAAAAATGCTTCGGAACTCTTTCATTGTTCTCGGAATTCCGCTGAAGTTTAAAAATGCTTTGGAACTCTTCCATTGTTCTCGGAATTCCGCTGAAGTTTAAAAATGCTTCTGAACTCTTCCATTGTTCTCGGAATTCTGATGAAGTTTAAAAATGCTACGGAACTCTTCCATTGTTCTCGGAATTCCGCTGAAGTTTAAAAATGCTTCGGAACACTTCCATTGTTCTCGGAATTCCGCTGAAGTTTAAAAATGCTTCGGAACTCTTCCATTGTTCTCGGAATTCCGCTGAAGTTTAAAAATGCTCCGGAACGCTTCCATTGTTCTCGGAATTCTGCTGAAGTTTAAAAATGCTCCGGAACGCTTCCATTGTTCTCGGAATTCTGCTGAAGTTTAAAGATGCTTCGGCACTCTACCATTGTTCTCGGAATTCCGCTGAAGTTTAAAAATGCTTCGGAACTCTTCCATTGTTCTCGGAATTCCGCTGAAGTTTAAAAATGCTCCGGAACGCTTCCATTGTTCTCGGAATTCTGCTGAAGTTTAAAGATGCTTCGGAACTTTTCCATTGTTCTCGGAATTCCGCTGAAGTTTAAAAATGCTTCGGAACTCTTCCATTGTTCTCGGAATTCCGCTGAAGTTTAAAAATGCTTCGGAACTCTTCCATTGTTCTCGGAATTCCGCTGAAGTTTAAAAATGCTTCGGAACTCTTCCATTGTTCTCGGAATTCCGCTGAAGTTTAAAAATGTTTCGCAACTCTTCCATTGTTCTCGGAATTCTGCTGAAGTTTAAAAATGCTTCGGAACTCTTTCATTGTTCTCGGAATTCCGCTGAAGTTTAAAAATGCTTTGGAACTCTTCCATTGTTCTCGGAATTCCGCTGAAGTTTAAAAATGCTTCTGAACTCTTCCATTGTTCTCGGAATTCCGCTGAAGTTTAAAAATGATTCGGAACTCTTCCATTGTTCTCGGAATTCCGCTGACATATAAAAATGCTTTGGAACTCTTCCATTGTTCTCGGAATTCCGCTGAAGTTTAAAAATGTTTCGGAACTCTTCCATTGTTCTCGGAATTCCGCTGAAGTTTAAAAATGCTTCAGAACTCTTCCATTGTTCTCGAAATTCCGCTGAAGTTTAAAAATGTTTCGGAACTCTTCCATTGTTCTCGGAATTCCGCTGAAATTTAAAAATGCTTTGGAACTCTTCCATTGTTCTCAGATTTCCACTGAAGTTTAAAAATGCTGTGGAACTCTTCCATTGTTCTCGGAATTCCGCTGAAGTTTAAAAATGCTTCGGAACTCTTCCATTGTTCTCGGAATTCAGCTGAAGTTTAAAAATGCTTCGGAACTCTTCCATTGTTCTCGGAATTCCGCTGAAGTTTAAAAATGCTTCGGAACTCTTCCATTGTTCTCGGAATTCTGCTGAAGTTTAAAAATGCTTCGGAACTCTTTCATTGTTCTCGGAATTCCGCTGAAGTTTAAAAATGCTTTGGAACTCTTCCATTGTTCTCGGAATTCCGCTGAAGTTTAAAAATGCTTCTGAACTCTTCCATTGTTCTCGGAATTCTGATGAAGTTTAAAAATGCTACGGAACTCTTCCATTGTTCTCGGAATTCCGCTGAAGTTTAAAAATGCTTCGGAACACTTCCATTGTTCTCGGAATTCCGCTGAAGTTTAAAAATGCTTCGGAACTCTTCCATTGTTCTCGAAATTCCGCTGAAGTTTAAAAATGTTTCGGAACTCTTCCATTGTTCTCGGAATTCCGCTGAAATTTAAAAATGCTTTGGAACTCTTCCATTGTTCTCAGATTTCCACTGAAGTTTAAAAATGCTGTGGAACTCTTCCATTGTTCTCGGAATTCCGCTGAAGTTTAAAAATGCTTCGGAACTCTTCCATTGTTCTCGGAATTCAGCTGAAGTTTAAAAATGCTTCGGAACTCTTCCATTGTTCTCGGAATTCCGCTGAAGTTTAAAAATGCTTCGGAACTCTTCCATTGTTCTCGGAATTCTGCTGAAGTTTAAAAATGCTTCGGAACTCTTTCATTGTTCTCGGAATTCCGCTGAAGTTTAAAAATGCTTTGGAACTCTTCCATTGTTCTCGGAATTCCGCTGAAGTTTAAAAATGCTTCTGAACTCTTCCATTGTTCTCGGAATTCCGCTGAAGTTTAAAAATGATTCGGAACTCTTTCATTGTTCTCGGAATTCCGCTGACATATAAAAATGCTTTGGAACTCTTCCATTGTTCTCGGAATTCCGCTGAAGTTTAAAAATGTTTCGGAACTCTTCCATTGTTCTCGGAATTCCGCAGAAGTTTAAAAATGCTTCGGAACTCTTCCATTGTTCTCGGAATTCCGCTGAAGTTTAAAAATGCTTCGGAACTCTTCCATTGTTCTCGGAATTCCGCTGAAGTTTAAAAATGTTTCGAAACTCTTTCATTGTTCTCGGAATTCCGCTGAAGTTTAAAAATGCTTCGGAACTCTTCCATTGTTCTCGGAATTCCGCTGAAGTTTAAAAATGTTTCGCAACTCTTCCATTGTTCTCGGAATTCTGCTGAAGTTTAAAAATGCTTCGGAACTCTTTCATTGTTCTCGGAATTCCGCTGAAGTTTAAAAATGCTTTGGAACTCTTCCATTGTTCTCGGAATTCCGCTGAAGTTTAAAAATGCTTCTGAACTCTTCCATTGTTCTCGGAATTCCGCTGAAGTTTAAAAATGATTCGGAACTCTTCCATTGTTCTCGGAATTCCGCTGACATATAAAAATGCTTTGGAACTCTTCCATTGTTCTCGGAATTCCGCTGAAGTTTAAAAATGTTTCGGAACTCTTCCATTGTTCTCGGAATTCCGCTGAAGTTTAAAAATGCTTCAGAACTCTTCCATTGTTCTCGAAATTCCGCTGAAGTTTAAAAATGTTTCGGAACTCTTCCATTGTTCTCGGAATTCCGCTGAAATTTAAAAATGCTTTGGAACACTTCCATTGTTCTCAGATTTCCACTGAAGTTTAAAAATGCTGTGGAACTCTTCCATTGTTCTCGGAATTCCGCTGAAGTTTAAAAATGCTTCGGAACTCTTCCATTGTTCTCGGAATTCAGCTGAAGTTTAAAAATGCTTCGGAACTCTTCCATTGTTCTCGGAATTCCGCTGAAGTTTAAAAATGCTTCGGAACTCTTCCATTGTTCTCGGAATTCTGCTGAAGTTTAAAAATGCTTCGGAACTCTTTCATTGTTCTCGGAATTCCGCTGAAGTTTAAAAATGCTTTGGAACTCTTCCATTGTTCTCGGAATTCCGCTGAAGTTTAAAAATGCTTCTGAACTCTTCCATTGTTCTCGGAATTCTGATGAAGTTTAAAAATGCTACGGAACTCTTCCATTGTTCTCGGAATTCCGCTGAAGTTTAAAAATGCTTCGGAACACTTCCATTGTTCTCGGAATTCCGCTGAAGTTTAAAAATGCTTCGGAACTCTTCCATTGTTCTCGGAATTCCGCTGAAGTTTAAAAATGCTCCGGAACGCTTCCATTGTTCTCGGAATTCTGCTGAAGTTTAAAAATGCTCCGGAACGCTTCCATTGTTCTCGGAATTCTGCTGAAGTTTAAAGATGCTTCGGCACTCTACCATTGTTCTCGGAATTCCGCTGAAGTTTAAAAATGCTTCGGAACTCTTCCATTGTTCTCGGAATTCCGCTGAAGTTTAAAAATGCTCCGGAACGCTTCCATTGTTCTCGGAATTCTGCTGAAGTTTAAAGATGCTTCGGAACTTTTCCATTGTTCTCGGAATTCCGCTGAAGTTTAAAAATGCTTCGGAACTCTTCCATTGTTCTCGGAATTCCGCTGAAGTTTAAAAATGCTTCGGAACTCTTCCATTGTTCTCGGAATTTCGCTGAAGTTTAAAAATGCTTCGGAACTCTTCCATTGTTCTCGGAATTCCGCTGAAGTTTAAAAATGCTTCGGAACTCTTCCATTGTTCTCGGAATTCCGCTGAAGTTTAAAAATGCTTCGGAACTCTTCCATTGTTCTCGGAATTCCGCTGAAGTTTAAAAATGCTTCAGAACTCTTCCATTGTTCTCGAAATTCCGCTGAAGTTTAAAAATGTTTCGGAACTCTTCCATTGTTCTCGGAATTCCGCTGAAATTTAAAAATGCTTTGGAACTCTTCCATTGTTCTCAGATTTCCACTGAAGTTTAAAAATGCTGTGGAACTCTTCCATTGTTCTCGGAATTCCGCTGAAGTTTAAAAATGCTTCGGAACTCTTCCATTGTTCTCGGAATTCAGCTGAAGTTTAAAAATGCTTCGGAACTCTTCCATTGTTCTCGGAATTCCGCTGAAGTTTAAAAATGCTTCGGAACTCTTCCATTGTTCTCGGAATTCTGCTGAAGTTTAAAAATGCTTCGGAACTCTTTCATTGTTCTCGGAATTCCGCTGAAGTTTAAAAATGCTTTGGAACTCTTCCATTGTTCTCGGAATTCCGCTGAAGTTTAAAAATGCTTCTGAACTCTTCCATTGTTCTCGGAATTCCGCTGAAGTTTAAAAATGATTCGGAACTCTTTCATTGTTCTCGGAATTCCGCTGACATATAAAAATGCTTTGGAACTCTTCCATTGTTCTCGGAATTCCGCTGAAGTTTAAAAATGTTTCGGAACTCTTCCATTGTTCTCGGAATTCCGCAGAAGTTTAAAAATGCTTCGGAACTCTTCCATTGTTCTCGGAATTCCGCTGAAGTTTAAAAATGCTTCGGAACTCTTCCATTGTTCTCGGAATTCCGCTGAAGTTTAAAAATGTTTCGAAACTCTTTCATTGTTCTCGGAATTCCGCTGAAGTTTAAAAATGCTTCGGAACTCTTCCATTGTTCTCGGAATTCCGCTGAAGTTTAAAAATGTTTCGCAACTCTTCCATTGTTCTCGGAATTCTGCTGAAGTTTAAAAATGCTTCGGAACTCTTTCATTGTTCTCGGAATTCCGCTGAAGTTTAAAAATGCTTTGGAACTCTTCCATTGTTCTCGGAATTCCGCTGAAGTTTAAAAATGCTTCTGAACTCTTCCATTGTTCTCGGAATTCCGCTGAAGTTTAAAAATGATTCGGAACTCTTCCATTGTTCTCGGAATTCCGCTGACATATAAAAATGCTTTGGAACTCTTCCATTGTTCTCGGAATTCCGCTGAAGTTTAAAAATGTTTCGGAACTCTTCCATTGTTCTCGGAATTCCGCTGAAGTTTAAAAATGCTTCAGAACTCTTCCATTGTTCTCGAAATTCCGCTGAAGTTTAAAAATGTTTCGGAACTCTTCCATTGTTCTCGGAATTCCGCTGAAATTTAAAAATGCTTTGGAACTCTTCCATTGTTCTCAGATTTCCACTGAAGTTTAAAAATGCTGTGGAACTCTTCCATTGTTCTCGGAATTCCGCTGAAGTTTAAAAATGCTTCGGAACTCTTCCATTGTTCTCGGAATTCTGCTGAAGTTTAAAAATGCTTCGGAACTCTTCCATTGTTCTCGGAATTCCGCTGAAGTTTAAAAATGTTTCGAAACTCTTTCATTGTTCTCGGAATTCCGCTGAAGTTTAAAAATGCTTCGGAACTCTTCCATTGTTCTCGGAATTCCGCTGAAGTTTAAAAATGTTTCGCAACTCTTCCATTGTTCTCGGAATTCTGCTGAAGTTTAAAAATGCTTCGGAACTCTTTCATTGTTCTCGGAATTCCGCTGAAGTTTAAAAATGCTTTGGAACTCTTCCATTGTTCTCGGAATTCCGCTGAAGTTTAAAAATGCTTCTGAACTCTTCCATTGTTCTCGGAATTCCGCTGAAGTTTAAAAATGATTCGGAACTCTTCCATTGTTCTCGGAATTCCGCTGACATATAAAAATGCTTTGGAACTCTTCCATTGTTCTCGGAATTCCGCTGAAGTTTAAAAATGTTTCGGAACTCTTCCATTGTTCTCGGAATTCCGCTGAAGTTTAAAAATGCTTCAGAACTCTTCCATTGTTCTCGAAATTCCGCTGAAGTTTAAAAATGTTTCGGAACTCTTCCATTGTTCTCGGAATTCCGCTGAAATTTAAAAATGCTTTGGAACTCTTCCATTGTTCTCAGATTTCCACTGAAGTTTAAAAATGCTGTGGAACTCTTCCATTGTTCTCGGAATTCCGCTGAAGTTTAAAAATGCTTCGGAACTCTTCCATTGTTCTCGGAATTCAGCTGAAGTTTAAAAATGCTTCGGAACTCTTCCATTGTTCTCGGAATTCCGCTGAAGTTTAAAAATGCTTCGGAACTCTTCCATTGTTCTCGGAATTCTGCTGAAGTTTAAAAATGCTTCGGAACTCTTTCATTGTTCTCGGAATTCCGCTGAAGTTTAAAAATGCTTTGGAACTCTTCCATTGTTCTCGGAATTCCGCTGAAGTTTAAAAATGCTTCTGAACTCTTCCATTGTTCTCGGAATTCTGATGAAGTTTAAAAATGCTACGGAACTCTTCCATTGTTCTCGGAATTCCGCTGAAGTTTAAAAATGCTTCGGAACACTTCCATTGTTCTCGGAATTCCGCTGAAGTTTAAAAATGCTTCGGAACTCTTCCATTGTTCTCGGAATTCCGCTGAAGTTTAAAAATGCTCCGGAACGCTTCCATTGTTCTCGGAATTCTGCTGAAGTTTAAAAATGCTCCGGAACGCTTCCATTGTTCTCGGAATTCTGCTGAAGTTTAAAGATGCTTCGGCACTCTACCATTGTTCTCGGAATTCCGCTGAAGTTTAAAAATGCTTCGGAACTCTTCCATTGTTCTCGGAATTCCGCTGAAGTTTAAAAATGCTCCGGAACGCTTCCATTGTTCTCGGAATTCTGCTGAAGTTTAAAGATGCTTCGGAACTTTTCCATTGTTCTCGGAATTCCGCTGAAGTTTAAAAATGCTTCGGAACTCTTCCATTGTTCTCGGAATTCCGCTGAAGTTTAAAAATGCTTCGGAACTCTTCCATTGTTCTCGGAATTCCGCTGAAGTTTAAAAATGCTTCGGAACTCTTCCATTGTTCTCGGAATTCCGCTGAAGTTTAAAAATGCTTCGGAACTCTTCCATTGTTCTCGGAATTCCGCTGAAGTTTAAAAATGCTTCGGAACTCTTCCATTGTTCTCGGAATTCCGCTGAAGTTTAAAAATGCTTCAGAACTCTTCCATTGTTCTCGAAATTCCGCTGAAGTTTAAAAATGTTTCGGAACTCTTCCATTGTTCTCGGAATTCCGCTGAAATTTAAAAATGCTTTGGAACTCTTCCATTGTTCTCAGATTTCCACTGAAGTTTAAAAATGCTGTGGAACTCTTCCATTGTTCTCGGAATTCCGCTGAAGTTTAAAAATGCTTCGGAACTCTTCCATTGTTCTCGGAATTCAGCTGAAGTTTAAAAATGCTTCGGAACTCTTCCATTGTTCTCGGAATTCCGCTGAAGTTTAAAAATGCTTCGGAACTCTTCCATTGTTCTCGGAATTCTGCTGAAGTTTAAAAATGCTTCGGAACTCTTTCATTGTTCTCGGAATTCCGCTGAAGTTTAAAAATGCTTTGGAACTCTTCCATTGTTCTCGGAATTCCGCTGAAGTTTAAAAATGCTTCTGAACTCTTCCATTGTTCTCGGAATTCCGCTGAAGTTTAAAAATGATTCGGAACTCTTTCATTGTTCTCGGAATTCCGCTGACATATAAAAATGCTTTGGAACTCTTCCATTGTTCTCGGAATTCCGCTGAAGTTTAAAAATGTTTCGGAACTCTTCCATTGTTCTCGGAATTCCGCAGAAGTTTAAAAATGCTTCGGAACTCTTCCATTGTTCTCGGAATTCCGCTGAAGTTTAAAAATGCTTCGGAACTCTTCCATTGTTCTCGGAATTCCGCTGAAGTTTAAAAATGTTTCGAAACTCTTTCATTGTTCTCGGAATTCCGCTGAAGTTTAAAAATGCTTCGGAACTCTTCCATTGTTCTCGGAATTCCGCTGAAGTTTAAAAATGTTTCGCAACTCTTCCATTGTTCTCGGAATTCTGCTGAAGTTTAAAAATGCTTCGGAACTCTTTCATTGTTCTCGGAATTCCGCTGAAGTTTAAAAATGCTTTGGAACTCTTCCATTGTTCTCGGAATTCCGCTGAAGTTTAAAAATGCTTCTGAACTCTTCCATTGTTCTCGGAATTCCGCTGAAGTTTAAAAATGATTCGGAACTCTTCCATTGTTCTCGGAATTCCGCTGACATATAAAAATGCTTTGGAACTCTTCCATTGTTCTCGGAATTCCGCTGAAGTTTAAAAATGTTTCGGAACTCTTCCATTGTTCTCGGAATTCCGCTGAAGTTTAAAAATGCTTCAGAACTCTTCCATTGTTCTCGAAATTCCGCTGAAGTTTAAAAATGTTTCGGAACTCTTCCATTGTTCTCGGAATTCCGCTGAAATTTAAAAATGCTTTGGAACTCTTCCATTGTTCTCAGATTTCCACTGAAGTTTAAAAATGCTGTGGAACTCTTCCATTGTTCTCGGAATTCCGCTGAAGTTTAAAAATGCTTCGGAACTCTTCCATTGTTCTCGGAATTCAGCTGAAGTTTAAAAATGCTTCGGAACTCTTCCATTGTTCTCAGAATTCCGCTGAAGTTTAAAAATGCTTCGGAACTCTTCCATTGTTCTCGGAATTCTGCTGAAGATTAAAAATGCTTCGGAACTCTTTCATTGTTCTCGGAATTCCGCTGAAGTTTAAAAATGCTTTGGAACTCTTCCATTGTTCTCGGAATTCCGCTGAAGTTTAAAAATGCTTCGGAACTCTTCCATTGTTCTCGGAATTCCGCTGAAGTTTAAAAATGTTTCGAAACTCTTTCATTGTTCTCGGAATTCCGCTGAAGTTTAAAAATGCTTCGGAACTCTTCCATTGTTCTCGGAATTCCGCTGAAGTTTAAAAATGTTTCGCAACTCTTCCATTGTTCTCGGAATTCTGCTGAAGTTTAAAAATGCTTCGGAACTCTTTCATTGTTCTCGGAATTCCGCTGAAGTTTAAAAATGCTTTGGAACTCTTCCATTGTTCTCGGAATTCCGCTGAAGTTTAAAAATGCTTCTGAACTCTTCCATTGTTCTCGGAATTCCGCTGAAGTTTAAAAATGATTCGGAACTCTTCCATTGTTCTCGGAATTCCGCTGACATATAAAAATGCTTTGGAACTCTTCCATTGTTCTCGGAATTCCGCTGAAGTTTAAAAATGTTTCGGAACTCTTCCATTGTTCTCGGAATTCCGCTGAAGTTTAAAAATGCTTCGGAACTCTTCCATTGTTCTCGGAATTCCGCTGAAGTTTAAAAATGCTTCGGAACTCTTCCATTGTTCTCGGAATTCCGCTGAAGTTTAAAAATGTTTCGAAACTCTTTCATTGTTCTCGGAATTCCGCTGAAGTTTAAAAATGCTTCGGAACTCTTCCATTGTTCTCGGAATTCCACTGAAGTTTAAACATGCTTCGGAACTCTTCCATTGTTCTCGGAATTCCGCTGAAGTTTAAAAATGCTTCGGAACTCTTCCATTGTTCTCGGAATTCCGCTGAAGTTTAAAAATGCTTCGGAACACTTCCATTGTTCTCGGAATTCCGCTGAAGTTTAAAAATGCTTCGGAACTCTTCCATTGTTCTCGGAATTCCGCTGAAGTTTAAAAATGCTTCGGAACTCTTCCATTGTTTTCGGAATTCCGCTGAAGTTTAAAAATGCTTCGGAACTCTTCCATTGTTCTCGGAATTCCGCTGAAGTTTAAAAATGCTTCGGAACTCTTCCATTGTTCTCGGAATTCCGCTGACATATAAAAATGCTTTGGAACGCTTCCATTGTTCTCGGAATTCCGCTGAAGTTTAAAAATGCTTCGGAACACTTCCATTGTTCTCGGAATTCCGCTGAAGTTTAAAAATGCTTCGGAACACTTCCATTGTTCTCGGAATTCCGCTGAAGTTTAAAAATGCTTCGGAACGCTTCCATTGTTCTCGGAATTCTGCTGAAGTTTAAAGATGCTTCGGAACTCTACCATTGTTCTCGGAATTCCGCTGAAGTTTAAAAATGCTTCGGAACACTTCCATTGTTCTCGGAATTCCGCTGAAGTTTAAAAATGCTTCGGAACTCTTCCATTGTTCTCAGAATTCCGCTGAAGTTTAAAAATGCTTCGGAACTCTTCCATTGTTCTCGGAATTCCGCTGAAGTTTAAAAATGCTTCGGAACTCTTCCATTGTTCTCGGAATTCCGCTGAAGTTTAAAAATGCTTCGGAACTCTTCCATTGTTCTCGGAATTCCGCTGAAGTTTAAAAATGCTTCGGAACTCTTCCATTGTTCTCGGAATTCCGCTGACATATAAAAATGCTTTGGAACTCTTCCATTGTTCTCGGAATTCCGCTGAAGTTTAAAAATGCTTCGGAACACTTCCATTGTTCTCGGAATTCCGCTGAAGTTTAAAAATGCTTCGGAACTCTTCCATTGTTCTCGGAATTCCGCTGAAGTTTAAAAATGCTTCGGAACTCTTCCATTGTTCTCGGAATTCCGCTGACATATAAAAATGCTTTGGAACTCTTCCATTGTTCTCGGAATTCCGCTGAAGTTTAAAAATGCTTCGGAACACTTCCATTGTTCTCGGAATTCCGCTGAAGTTTAAAAATGCTTCGGAACTCTTCCATTGTTCTCGGAATTCCGCTGAAGTTTAAAAATGCTCCGGAACGCTTCCATTGTTCTCGGAATTCTGCTGAAGTTTAAAGATGCTTCGGAACTTTTCCATTGTTCTCGGAATTCCGCTGAAGTTTAAAAATGCTTCGGAACTCTTCCATTGTTCTCGGAATTCCGCTGAAGTTTAAAAATGCTTCGGAACTCTTCCATTGTTCTCGGAATTCCGCTGAAGTTTAAAAATGCTTCGGAACTCTTCCATTGTTCTCGGAATTCCGCTGAAGTTTAAAAATGCTTCGGAACTCTTGCATTGTTCTCGGAATTCCGCTGACATATAAAAATACTTTGGAACTCTTCCATTGTTCTCGGAATTCCGCTGAAGTTTAAAAATGCTTCGGAACACTTCCATTGTTCTCGGAATTCCGCTGAAGTTTAAAAATGCTTCGGAACTCTTCCATTGTTTTCGGAATTCCGCTGAAGTTTAAAAATGCTTCGGAACTCTTCCATTGTTCTCGGAATTCCGCTGAAGTTTAAAAATGCTTCGGAACTCTTCCATTGTTCTCGAAATTCCGCTGAAGTTTAAAAATGCTTTGGAACTCTTCCATTGTTCTCAGATTTCCACTGAAGTTTAAAAATGCTGTGGAACTCTTCCATTGTTCCCGGAATTCCGCTGAAGTTTAAAAATGCTTCGGAACTCTTCCATTGTTCTCGGAATTCCGCTGAAGTTTAAAAATGCTTCGGAACTCTTCCATTGTTCTCGGAATTCCACTGACATATAAAAATGCTTTGGAACTCTTCCATTGTTCTCGGAATTCCACTGAAGTTTAAAAATGCTTCGGAACACTTCCATTGTTCTCGGAATTCCGCTGAAGTTTAAAAATGCTTCGGAACTCTTCCATTGTTGTCGGAATTCCGCTGAAGTTTAAAAATGCTCCGGAACGCTTCCATTGTTCTCGGAATTCCGCTGAAGTTTAAAAATGCTCCGGAACGCTTCCATTGTTCTCGGAATTCTGCTGAAGTTTAAAGATGCTTCGGAACTTTTCCATTGTTCTCGGAATTCCGCTGAAGTTTAAAAATGCTTCGGAACTCTTCCATTGTTCTCGGAATTCCGCTGAAGTTTAAAAATGCTTCGGAACTCTTCCATTGTTCTCGGAATTCCGCTGACGTTTAAAAATGTTTCGGAACTCTTCCATTGTTCTCGGAATTCTGCTGAAGTTTAAAAATGCTTCGGAACTCTTTCATTGTTCTCGGAATTCCGCTGAAGTTTAAAAATGCTTTGGAACTCTTCCATTGTTCTCGGAATTCCGCTGAAGTTTAAAAATGCTTCTGAACTCTTCCATTGTTCTCGGAATTCCGCTGAAGTTTAAAAATGATTCGGAACTCTTCCATTGTTCTCGGAATTCCGCTGACATATAAAAATGCTTTGGAACTCTTCCATTGTTCTCGGAATTCCGCTGAAGTTTAAAAATGTTTCGGAACTCTTCCATTGTTCTCGGAATTCCGCTGAAGTTTAAAAATGCTTCGGAACTCTTCCATTGTTCTCGGAATTCCGCTGAAGTTTAAAAATGCTTCGGAACTCTTCCATTGTTCTCGGAATTCCGGTGAAGTTTAAAAATGTTTCGAAACTCTTTCATTGTTCTCGGAATTCCGCTGAAGTTTAAAAATGCTTCGGAACTCTTCCATTGTTCTCGGAATTCCGCTGACATATAAAAATGCTTTGGAACTCTTCCATTGTTCTCGGAATTCCGCTGAAGTTTAAAAATGCTTCGGAACACTTCCATTGTTCTCGGAATTCCGCTGAAGTTTAAAAATGCTTCGGAACTCTTCCATTGTTCTCGGAATTCCGCTGAAGTTTAAAAATGCTTCGGAACTCTTCCATTGTTCTCGGAATTCCGCTGAAGTTTAAAAATGCTTCGGAACTCTTCCATTGTTCTCGGAATTCCGGTGAAGTTTAAAAATGTTTCGAAACTCTTTCATTGTTCTCGGAATTCCGCTGAAGTTTAAAAATGCTTCGGAACTCTTCCATTGTTCTCGGAATTCCGCTGACATATAAAAATGCTTTGGAACTCTTCCATTGTTCTCGGAATTCCGCTGAAGTTTAAAAATGCTTCGGAACACTTCCATTGTTCTCGGAATTCCGCTGAAGTTTAAAAATGCTTCGGAACTCTTCCATTGTTCTCGGAATTCCGCTGAAGTTTAAAAATGCTTCGGAACTCTTCCATTGTTCTCGGAATTCCGCTGAAGTTTAAAAATGCTTCGGAACTCTTCCATTGTTCTCGGAATTCCGCTGAAGTTTAAACATGCTTCGGAACTCTTCCATTGTTCTCGGAATTCCGCTGACATATAAAAATGCTTTGGAACTCTTCCATTGTTCTCGGAATTCCGCTGAAGTTTAAAAATGCTTCGGAACACTTCCATTGTTCTCGGAATTCCGCTGAAGTTTAAAAATGCTTCGGAACTCTTCCATTGTTCTCGGAATTCCGCTGAAGTTTAAAAATGCTTCGGAACTCTTCCATTGTTCTCGGAATTCCGCTGAAGTTTAAAAATGCTTCGGAACTCTTCCATTGTTCTCGGAATTCTGCTGAAGTTTAAAAATGCTTCGGAACTCTTTCATTGTTCTCGGAATTCCGCTGAAGTTTAAAAATGCTTTGGAACTCTTCCATTGTTCTCGGAATTCCGCTGAAGTTTAAAAATGCTTCGGAACTCTTCCATTGTTCTCGGAATTCCGCTGAAGTTTAAAAATGCTTTGGAACTCTTCCATTGTTCTCGGAATTCCGCTGAAGTTTAAAAATGCTTCGGAACTCTTTCATTGTTCTCGGAATTCCGCTGAAGTTTAAAAATGCTTTGGAACTCTTCCATTGTTCTCGGAATTCCGCTGAAGTTTAAAAATGCTTCTGAACTCTTCCATTGTTCTCGGAATTCCGCTGAAGTTTAAAAATGATTCGGAACTCTTCCATTGTTCTCGGAATTCCGCTGACATATAAAAATGCTTTGGAACTCTTCCATTGTTCTCGGAATTCCGCTGAAGTTTAAAAATGTTTCGGAACTCTTCCATTGTTCTCGGAATTCCGCTGAAGTTTAAAAATGCTTCGGAACTCTTCCATTGTTCTCGGAATTCCGCTGAAGTTTAAAAATGCTTCGGAACTCTTCCATTGTTCTCGGAATTCCGCTGAAGTTTAAAAATGTTTCGAAACTCTTTCATTGTTCTCGGAATTCCGCTGAAGTTTAAAAATGCTTCGGAACTCTTCCATTGTTCTCGGAATTCCACTGAAGTTTAAACATGCTTCGGAACTCTTCCATTGTTCTCGGAATTCCGCTGAAGTTTAAAAATGCTTCGGAACTCTTCCATTGTTCTCGGAATTCCGCTGAAGTTTAAAAATGCTTCGGAACACTTCCATTGTTCTCGGAATTCCGCTGAAGTTTAAAAATGCTTCGGAACTCTTCCATTGTTCTCGGAATTCCGCTGAAGTTTAAAAATGCTTCGGAACTCTTCCATTGTTTTCGGAATTCCGCTGAAGTTTAAAAATGCTTCGGAACTCTTCCATTGTTCTCGGAATTCCGCTGAAGTTTAAAAATGCTTCGGAACTCTTCCATTGTTCTCGGAATTCCGCTGACATATAAAAATGCTTTGGAACGCTTCCATTGTTCTCGGAATTCCGCTGAAGTTTAAAAATGCTTCGGAACACTTCCATTGTTCTCGGAATTCCGCTGAAGTTTAAAAATGCTTCGGAACACTTCCATTGTTCTCGGAATTCCGCTGAAGTTTAAAAATGCTTCGGAACGCTTCCATTGTTCTCGGAATTCTGCTGAAGTTTAAAGATGCTTCGGAACTCTACCATTGTTCTCGGAATTCCGCTGAAGTTTAAAAATGCTTCGGAACACTTCCATTGTTCTCGGAATTCCGCTGAAGTTTAAAAATGCTTCGGAACTCTTCCATTGTTCTCAGAATTCCGCTGAAGTTTAAAAATGCTTCGGAACTCTTCCATTGTTCTCGGAATTCCGCTGAAGTTTAAAAATGCTTCGGAACTCTTCCATTGTTCTCGGAATTCCGCTGAAGTTTAAAAATGCTTCGGAACTCTTCCATTGTTCTCGGAATTCCGCTGAAGTTTAAAAATGCTTCGGAACTCTTCCATTGTTCTCGGAATTCCGCTGACATATAAAAATGCTTTGGAACTCTTCCATTGTTCTCGGAATTCCGCTGAAGTTTAAAAATGCTTCGGAACACTTCCATTGTTCTCGGAATTCCGCTGAAGTTTAAAAATGCTTCGGAACTCTTCCATTGTTCTCGGAATTCCGCTGAAGTTTAAAAATGCTTCGGAACTCTTCCATTGTTCTCGGAATTCCGCTGAAGTTTAAAAATGCTTCGGAACTCTTCCATTGTTCTCGAAATTCCGCTGAAGTTTAAAAATGTTTCGGAACTCTTCCATTGTTCTCGGAATTCCGCTGAAATTTAAAAATGCTTTGGAACTCTTCCATTGTTCTCAGATTTCCACTGAAGTTTAAAAATGCTGTGGAACTCTTCCATTGTTCTCGGAATTCCGCTGAAGTTTAAAAATGCTTCGGAACTCTTCCATTGTTCTCGGAATTCCGCTGAAGTTTAAAAATGCTTCGGAACTCTTCCATTGTTCTCGGAATTCCGCTGACATATAAAAATGCTTTGGAACTCTTCCATTGTTCTCGGAATTCCGCTGAAGTTTAAAAATGCTTCGGAACACTTCCATTGTTCTCGGAATTCCGCTGAAGTTTAAAAATGCTTCGGAACTCTTCCATTGTTCTCGGAATTCCGCTGAAGTTTAAAAATGCTCCGGAACGCTTCCATTGTTCTCGGAATTCTGCTGAAGTTTAAAGATGCTTCGGAACTTTTCCATTGTTCTCGGAATTCCGCTGAAGTTTAAAAATGCTTCGGAACTCTTCCATTGTTCTCGGAATTCCGCTGAAGTTTAAAAATGCTTCGGAACTCTTCCATTGTTCTCGGAATTCCGCTGAAGTTTAAAAATGCTTCGGAACTCTTCCATTGTTCTCGGAATTCCGCTGAAGTTTAAAAATGCTTCGGAACTCTTGCATTGTTCTCGGAATTCCGCTGACATATAAAAATACTTTGGAACTCTTCCATTGTTCTCGGAATTCCGCTGAAGTTTAAAAATGCTTCGGAACACTTCCATTGTTCTCGGAATTCCGCTGAAGTTTAAAAATGCTTCGGAACTCTTCCATTGTTTTCGGAATTCCGCTGAAGTTTAAAAATGCTTCGGAACTCTTCCATTGTTCTCGGAATTCCGCTGAAGTTTAAAAATGCTTCGGAACTCTTCCATTGTTCTCGAAATTCCGCTGAAGTTTAAAAATGCTTTGGAACTCTTCCATTGTTCTCAGATTTCCACTGAAGTTTAAAAATGCTGTGGAACTCTTCCATTGTTCCCGGAATTCCGCTGAAGTTTAAAAATGCTTCGGAACTCTTCCATTGTTCTCGGAATTCCGCTGAAGTTTAAAAATGCTTCGGAACTCTTCCATTGTTCTCGGAATTCCACTGACATATAAAAATGCTTTGGAACTCTTCCATTGTTCTCGGAATTCCGCTGAAGTTTAAAAATGCTTCGGAACACTTCCATTGTTCTCGGAATTCCGCTGAAGTTTAAAAATGCTTCGGAACTCTTCCATTGTTGTCGGAATTCCGCTGAAGTTTAAAAATGCTCCGGAACGCTTCCATTGTTCTCGGAATTCCGCTGAAGTTTAAAAATGCTCCGGAACGCTTCCATTGTTCTCGGAATTCTGCTGAAGTTTAAAGATGCTTCGGAACTTTTCCATTGTTCTCGGAATTCCGCTGAAGTTTAAAAATGCTTCGGAACTCTTCCATTGTTCTCGGAATTCCGCTGAAGTTTAAAAATGCTTCGGAACTCTTCCATTGTTCTCGGAATTCCGCTGACGTTTAAAAATGTTTCGGAACTCTTCCATTGTTCTCGGAATTCTGCTGAAGTTTAAAAATGCTTCGGAACTCTTTCATTGTTCTCGGAATTCCGCTGAAGTTTAAAAATGCTTTGGAACTCTTCCATTGTTCTCGGAATTCCGCTGAAGTTTAAAAATGCTTCTGAACTCTTCCATTGTTCTCGGAATTCCGCTGAAGTTTAAAAATGATTCGGAACTCTTCCATTGTTCTCGGAATTCCGCTGACATATAAAAATGCTTTGGAACTCTTCCATTGTTCTCGGAATTCCGCTGAAGTTTAAAAATGTTTCGGAACTCTTCCATTGTTCTCGGAATTCTGCTGAAGTTTAAAAATGCTTCGGAACTCTTTCATTGTTCTCGGAATTCCGCTGAAGTTTAAAAATGCTTTGGAACTCTTCCATTGTTCT
The DNA here is from genome assembly GCF_046119375.1 of Phyllobates terribilis. Classification (NCBI taxonomy): domain Eukaryota; kingdom Metazoa; phylum Chordata; class Amphibia; order Anura; family Dendrobatidae; genus Phyllobates; species Phyllobates terribilis. Next base: position 804,157 of record NW_027363314.1, read on the forward strand.
CGGAATTCCGCTGAAGTTTAAAAATGCTTCTGAACTCTTCCATTGTTCTCGGAATTCCGCTGAAGTTTAAAAATGATTCGGAACTCTTCCATTGTTCTCGGAATTCCGCTGACATATAAAAATGCTTTGGAACTCTTCCATTGTTCTCGGAATTCCGCTGAAGTTTAAAAATGTTTCGGAACTCTTCCATTGTTCTCGGAATTCCGCTGAAGTTTAAAAATGCTTCGGAACTCTTCCATTGTTCTCGGAATTCCGCTGACATATAAAAATGCTTTGGAACTCTTCCATTGTTCTCGGAATTCCGCTGAAGTTTAAAAATGCTTCGGAACACTTCCATTGTTCTCGGAATTCCGCTGAAGTTTAAAAATGCTTCGGAACTCTTCCATTGTTCTCGGAATTCCGCTGAAGTTTAAAAATGCTTCGGAACTCTTCCATTGTTCTCGGAATTCCGCTGAAGTTTAAAAATGCTTCGGAACTCTTCCATTGTTCTCGGAATTCCGCTGAAGTTTAAACATGCTTCGGAACTCTTCCATTGTTCTCGGAATTCCGCTGACATATAAAAATGCTTTGGAACTCTTCCATTGTTCTCGGAATTCCGCTGAAGTTTAAAAATGCTTCGGAACACTTCCATTGTTCTCGGAATTCCGCTGAAGTTTAAAAATGCTTCGGAACTCTTCCATTGTTCTCGGAATTCCGCTGAAGTTTAAAAATGCTTCGGAACTCTTCCATTGTTCTCGGAATTCCGCTGAAGTTTAAAAATGTTTCGCAACTCTTCCATTGTTCTCGGAATTCTGCTGAAGTTTAAAAATGCTTCGGAACTCTTTCATTGTTCTCGGAATTCCGCTGAAGTTTAAAAATGCTTTGGAACTCTTCCATTGTTCACGGAATTCCGCTGAAGTTTAAAAATGCTTCTGAACTCTTCCATTGTTCTCGGAATTCCGCTGAAGTTTAAAAATGATTCGGAACTCTTCCATTGTTCTCGGAATTCCGCTGACATATAAAAATGCTTTGGAACTCTTCCATTGTTCTCGGAATTCCGCTGAAGTTTAAAAATGTTTCGGAACTCTTCCATTGTTCTCGGAATTCCGCTGAAGTTTAAAAATGCTTCGGAACTCTTCCATTGTTCTCGGAATTCCGCTGAAGTTTAAAAATGCTTCGGAACTCTTCCATTGTTCTCGGAATTCCGCTGAAGTTTAAAAATGTTTCGAAACTCTTTCATTGTTCTCGGAATTCCGCTGAAGTTTAAAAATGCTTCGGAACTCTTCCATTGTTCTCGGAATTCCACTGAAGTTTAAACATGCTTCGGAACTCTTCCATTGTTCTCGGAATTCCGCTGAAGTTTAAAAATGCTTCGGAACTCTTCCATTGTTCTCGGAATTCCGCTGAAGTTTAAAAATGCTTCGGAACACTTCCATTGTTCTCGGAATTCCGCTGAAGTTTAAAAATGCTTCGGAACTCTTCCATTGTTCTCGGAATTCCGCTGAAGTTTAAAAATGCTTCGGAACTCTTCCATTGTTTTCGGAATTTTGCTGAAGTTTAAAAATGCTTCGGAACTCTTCCATTGTTCTCGGAATTCCGCTGAAGTTTAAAAATGCTTCGGAACTCTTCCATTGTTCTCGGAATTCCGCTGACATATAAAAATGCTTTGGAACGCTTCCATTGTTCTCGGAATTCCGCTGAAGTTTAAAAATGCTTCGGAACACTTCCATTGTTCTCGGAATTCCGCTGAAGTTTAAAAATGCTTCGGAACACTTCCATTGTTCTCGGAATTCCGCTGAAGTTTAAAAATGCTTCGGAACGCTTCCATTGTTCTCGGAATTCTGCTGAAGTTTAAAGATGCTTCGGAACTCTACCATTGTTCTCGGAATTCCGCTGAAGTTTAAAAATGCTTCGGAACACTTCCATTGTTCTCGGAATTCCGCTGAAGTTTAAAAATGCTTCGGAACTCTTCCATTGTTCTCAGAATTCCGCTGAAGTTTAAAAATGCTTCGGAACTCTTCCATTGTTCTCGGAATTCCGCTGAAGTTTAAAAATGCTTCGGAACTCTTCCATTGTTCTCGGAATTCCGCTGAAGTTTAAAAATGCTTCGGAACTCTTCCATTGTTCTCGGAATTCCGCTGAAGTTTAAAAATGCTTCGGAACTCTTCCATTGTTCTCGGAATTCCGCTGACATATAAAAATGCTTTGGAACTCTTTCATTGTTCTCGGAATTCCGCTGAAGTTTAAAAATGCTTTGGAACTCTTCCATTGTTCTCGGAATTCCGCTGAAGTTTAAAAATGCTTCTGAACTCTTCCATTGTTCTCGGAATTCCGCTGAAGTTTAAAAATGATTCGGAACTCTTCCATTGTTCTCGGAATTCCGCTGACATATAAAAATGCTTTGGAACTCTTCCATTGTTCTCGGAATTCCGCTGAAGTTTAAAAATGTTTCGGAACTCTTCCATTGTTCTCGGAATTCCGCTGAAGTTTAAAAATGCTTCGGAACTCTTCCATTGTTCTCGGAATTCCGCTGAAGTTTAAAAATGCTTCGGAACTCTTCCATTGTTCTCGGAATTCCGGTGAAGTTTAAAAATGTTTCGAAACTCTTTCATTGTTCTCGGAATTCCGCTGAAGTTTAAAAATGCTTCGGAACTCTTCCATTGTTCTCGGAATTCCGCTGACATATAAAAATGCTTTGGAACTCTTCCATTGTTCTCGGAATTCCGCTGAAGTTTAAAAATGCTTCGGAACACTTCCATTGTTCTCGGAATTCCGCTGAAGTTTAAAAATGCTTCGGAACACTTCCATTGTTCTCGGAATTCCGCTGAAGTTTAAAAATGCTTCGGAACTCTTCCATTGTTCTCGGAATTCCGCTGAAGTTTAAAAATGCTTCGGAACTCTTCCATTGTTCTCGGAATTCCGCTGAAGTTTAAAAATGTTTCGCAACTCTTCCATTGTTCTCGGAATTCCGGTGAAGTTTAAAAATGTTTCGAAACTCTTTCATTGTTCTCGGAATTCCGCTGAAGTTTAAAAATGCTTCGGAACTCTTCCATTGTTCTCGGAATTCCGGTGAAGTTTAAAAATGTTTCGAAACTCTTTCATTGTTCTCGGAATTCCGCTGAAGTTTAAAAATGCTTCGGAACTCTTCCATTGTTCTCGGAATTCCGCTGACATATAAAAATGCTTTGGAACTCTTCCATTGTTCTCGGAATTCCGCTGAAGTTTAAAAATGCTTCGGAACACTTCCATTGTTCTCGGAATTCCGCTGAAGTTTAAAAATGCTTCGGAACACTTCCATTGTTCTCGGAATTCCGCTGAAGTTTAAAAATGCTTCGGAACTCTTCCATTGTTCTCGGAATTCCGCTGAAGTTTAAAAATGCTTCGGAACTCTTCCATTGTTCTCGGAATTCCGCTGAAGTTTAAAAATGTTTCGCAACTCTTCCATTGTTCTCGGAATTCTGCTGAAGTTTAAAAATGCTTCGGAACTCTTTCATTGTTCTCGGAATTCCGCTGAAGTTTAAAAATGCTTTGGAACTCTTCCATTGTTCTCGGAATTCTGCTGAAGTTTAAAAATGCTCCGGAACGCTTCCATTGTTCTCGGAATTCTGCTGAAGTTTAAAGATGCTTCGGCACTCTACCATTGTTCTCGGAATTCCGCTGAAGTTTAAAAATGCTTCGGAACTCTTCCATTGTTCTCGGAATTCCGCTGAAGTTTAAAAATGCTCCGGAACGCTTCCATTGTTCTCGGAATTCTGCTGAAGTTTAAAGATGCTTCGGAACTTTTCCATTGTTCTCGGAATTCCGCTGAAGTTTAAAAATGCTTCGGAACTCTTCCATTGTTCTCGGAATTCCGCTGAAGTTTAAAAATGCTTCGGAACTCTTCCATTGTTCTCGGAATTCCGCTGAAGTTTAAAAATGCTTCGGAACTCTTCCATTGTTCTCGGAATTCCGCTGAAGTTTAAAAATGTTTCGCAACTCTTCCATTGTTCTCGGAATTCTGCTGAAGTTTAAAAATGCTTCGGAACTCTTTCATTGTTCTCGGAATTCCGCTGAAGTTTAAAAATGCTTTGGAACTCTTCCATTGTTCTCGGAATTCCGCTGAAGTTTAAAAATGCTTCTGAACTCTTCCATTGTTCTCGGAATTCCGCTGAAGTTTAAAAATGATTCGGAACTCTTCCATTGTTCTCGGAATTCCGCTGACATATAAAAATGCTTTGGAACTCTTCCATTGTTCTCGGAATTCCGCTGAAGTTTAAAAATGTTTCGGAACTCTTCCATTGTTCTCGGAATTCCGCTGAAGTTTAAAAATGCTTCAGAACTCTTCCATTGTTCTCGAAATTCCGCTGAAGTTTAAAAATGTTTCGGAACTCTTCCATTGTTCTCGGAATTCCGCTGAAATTTAAAAATGCTTTGGAACTCTTCCATTGTTCTCAGATTTCCACTGAAGTTTAAAAATGCTGTGGAACTCTTCCATTGTTCTCGGAATTCCGCTGAAGTTTAAAAATGCTTCGGAACTCTTCCATTGTTCTCGGAATTCAGCTGAAGTTTAAAAATGCTTCGGAACTCTTCCATTGTTCTCGGAATTCCGCTGAAGTTTAAAAATGCTTCGGAACTCTTCCATTGTTCTCGGAATTCTGCTGAAGTTTAAAAATGCTTCGGAACTCTTTCATTGTTCTCGGAATTCCGCTGAAGTTTAAAAATGCTTTGGAACTCTTCCATTGTTCTCGGAATTCCGCTGAAGTTTAAAAATGCTTCTGAACTCTTCCATTGTTCTCGGAATTCTGATGAAGTTTAAAAATGCTACGGAACTCTTCCATTGTTCTCGGAATTCCGCTGAAGTTTAAAAATGCTTCGGAACACTTCCATTGTTCTCGGAATTCCGCTGAAGTTTAAAAATGCTTCGGAACTCTTCCATTGTTCTCGAAATTCCGCTGAAGTTTAAAAATGTTTCGGAACTCTTCCATTGTTCTCGGAATTCCGCTGAAATTTAAAAATGCTTTGGAACTCTTCCATTGTTCTCAGATTTCCACTGAAGTTTAAAAATGCTGTGGAACTCTTCCATTGTTCTCGGAATTCCGCTGAAGTTTAAAAATGCTTCGGAACTCTTCCATTGTTCTCGGAATTCAGCTGAAGTTTAAAAATGCTTCGGAACTCTTCCATTGTTCTCGGAATTCCGCTGAAGTTTAAAAATGCTTCGGAACTCTTCCATTGTTCTCGGAATTCTGCTGAAGTTTAAAAATGCTTCGGAACTCTTTCATTGTTCTCGGAATTCCGCTGAAGTTTAAAAATGCTTTGGAACTCTTCCATTGTTCTCGGAATTCCGCTGAAGTTTAAAAATGCTTCTGAACTCTTCCATTGTTCTCGGAATTCCGCTGAAGTTTAAAAATGATTCGGAACTCTTTCATTGTTCTCGGAATTCCGCTGACATATAAAAATGCTTTGGAACTCTTCCATTGTTCTCGGAATTCCGCTGAAGTTTAAAAATGTTTCGGAACTCTTCCATTGTTCTCGGAATTCCGCAGAAGTTTAAAAATGCTTCGGAACTCTTCCATTGTTCTCGGAATTCCGCTGAAGTTTAAAAATGCTTCGGAACTCTTCCATTGTTCTCGGAATTCCGCTGAAGTTTAAAAATGTTTCGAAACTCTTTCATTGTTCTCGGAATTCCGCTGAAGTTTAAAAATGCTTCGGAACTCTTCCATTGTTCTCGGAATTCCGCTGAAGTTTAAAAATGTTTCGCAACTCTTCCATTGTTCTCGGAATTCTGCTGAAGTTTAAAAATGCTTCGGAACTCTTTCATTGTTCTCGGAATTCCGCTGAAGTTTAAAAATGCTTTGGAACTCTTCCATTGTTCTCGGAATTCCGCTGAAGTTTAAAAATGCTTCTGAACTCTTCCATTGTTCTCGGAATTCCGCTGAAGTTTAAAAATGATTCGGAACTCTTCCATTGTTCTCGGAATTCCGCTGACATATAAAAATGCTTTGGAACTCTTCCATTGTTCTCGGAATTCCGCTGAAGTTTAAAAATGTTTCGGAACTCTTCCATTGTTCTCGGAATTCCGCTGAAGTTTAAAAATGCTTCAGAACTCTTCCATTGTTCTCGAAATTCCGCTGAAGTTTAAAAATGTTTCGGAACTCTTCCATTGTTCTCGGAATTCCGCTGAAATTTAAAAATGCTTTGGAACTCTTCCATTGTTCTCAGATTTCCACTGAAGTTTAAAAATGCTGTGGAACTCTTCCATTGTTCTCGGAATTCCGCTGAAGTTTAAAAATGCTTCGGAACTCTTCCATTGTTCTCGGAATTCAGCTGAAGTTTAAAAATGCTTCGGAACTCTTCCATTGTTCTCGGAATTCCGCTGAAGTTTAAAAATGCTTCGGAACTCTTCCATTGTTCTCGGAATTCTGCTGAAGTTTAAAAATGCTTCGGAACTCTTTCATTGTTCTCGGAATTCCGCTGAAGTTTAAAAATGCTTTGGAACTCTTCCATTGTTCTCGGAATTCCGCTGAAGTTTAAAAATGCTTCTGAACTCTTCCATTGTTCTCGGAATTCTGATGAAGTTTAAAAATGCTACGGAACTCTTCCATTGTTCTCGGAATTCCGCTGAAGTTTAAAAATGCTTCGGAACACTTCCATTTTTCTCGGAATTCCGCTGAAGTTTAAAAATGCTTCGGAACTCTTCCATTGTTCTCGGAATTCCGCTGAAGTTTAAAAATGCTCCGGAACGCTTCCATTGTTCTCGGAATTCTGCTGAAGTTTAAAAATGCTCCGGAACGCTTCCATTGTTCTCGGAATTCTGCTGAAGTTTAAAGATGCTTCGGCACTCTACCATTGTTCTCGGAATTCCGCTGAAGTTTAAAAATGCTTCGGAACTCTTCCATTGTTCTCGGAATTCCGCTGAAGTTTAAAAATGCTCCGGAACGCTTCCATTGTTCTCGGAATTCTGCTGAAGTTTAAAGATGCTTCGGAACTTTTCCATTGTTCTCGGAATTCCGCTGAAGTTTAAAAATGCTTCGGAACTCTTCCATTGTTCTCGGAATTCCGCTGAAGTTTAAAAATGCTTCGGAACTCTTCCATTGTTCTCGGAATTCCGCTGAAGTTTAAAAATGCTTCGGAACTCTTCCATTGTTCTCGGAATTCCGCTGAAGTTTAAAAATGCTTCGGAACTCTTCCATTGTTCTCGGAATTCCGCTGAAGTTTAAAAATGCTTCGGAACTCTTCCATTGTTCTCGGAATTCCGCTGAAGTTTAAAAATGCTTCAGAACTCTTCCATTGTTCTCGAAATTCCGCTGAAGTTTAAAAATGTTTCGGAACTCTTCCATTGTTCTCGGAATTCCGCTGAAATTTAAAAATGCTTTGGAACTCTTCCATTGTTCTCAGATTTCCACTGAAGTTTAAAAATGCTGTGGAACTCTTCCATTGTTCTCGGAATTCCGCTGAAGTTTAAAAATGCTTCGGAACTCTTCCATTGTTCTCGGAATTCAGCTGAAGTTTAAAAATGCTTCGGAACTCTTCCATTGTTCTCGGAATTCCGCTGAAGTTTAAAAATGCTTCGGAACTCTTCCATTGTTCTCGGAATTCTGCTGAAGTTTAAAAATGCTTCGGAACTCTTTCATTGTTCTCGGAATTCCGCTGAAGTTTAAAAATGCTTTGGAACTCTTCCATTGTTCTCGGAATTCCGCTGAAGTTTAAAAATGCTTCTGAACTCTTCCATTGTTCTCGGAATTCCGCTGAAGTTTAAAAATGATTCGGAACTCTTTCATTGTTCTCGGAATTCCGCTGACATATAAAAATGCTTTGGAACTCTTCCATTGTTCTCGGAATTCCGCTGAAGTTTAAAAATGTTTCGGAACTCTTCCATTGTTCTCGGAATTCCGCAGAAGTTTAAAAATGCTTCGGAACTCTTCCATTGTTCTCGGAATTCCGCTGAAGTTTAAAAATGCTTCGGAACTCTTCCATTGTTCTCGGAATTCCGCTGAAGTTTAAAAATGTTTCGAAACTCTTTCATTGTTCTCGGAATTCCGCTGAAGTTTAAAAATGCTTCGGAACTCTTCCATTGTTCTCGGAATTCCGCTGAAGTTTAAAAATGTTTCGCAACTCTTCCATTGTTCTCGGAATTCTGCTGAAGTTTAAAAATGCTTCGGAACTCTTTCATTGTTCTCGGAATTCCGCTGAAGTTTAAAAATGCTTTGGAACTCTTCCATTGTTCTCGGAATTCCGCTGAAGTTTAAAAATGCTTCTGAACTCTTCCATTGTTCTCGGAATTCCGCTGAAGTTTAAAAATGATTCGGAACTCTTCCATTGTTCTCGGAATTCCGCTGACATATAAAAATGCTTTGGAACTCTTCCATTGTTCTCGGAATTCCGCTGAAGTTTAAAAATGTTTCGGAACTCTTCCATTGTTCTCGGAATTCCGCTGAAGTTTAAAAATGCTTCAGAACTCTTCCATTGTTCTCGAAATTCCGCTGAAGTTTAAAAATGTTTCGGAACTCTTCCATTGTTCTCGGAATTCCGCTGAAATTTAAAAATGCTTTGGAACTCTTCCATTGTTCTCAGATTTCCACTGAAGTTTAAAAATGCTGTGGAACTCTTCCATTGTTCTCGGAATTCCGCTGAAGTTTAAAAATGCTTCGGAACTCTTCCATTGTTCTCGGAATTCAGCTGAAGTTTAAAAATGCTTCGGAACTCTTCCATTGTTCTCAGAATTCCGCTGAAGTTTAAAAATGCTTCGGAACTCTTCCATTGTTCTCGGAATTCTGCTGAAGTTTAAAAATGCTTCGGAACTCTTTCATTGTTCTCGGAATTCCGCTGAAGTTTAAAAATGCTTTGGAACTCTTCCATTGTTCTCGGAATTCCGCTGAAGTTTAAAAATGCTTCGGAACTCTTCCATTGTTCTCGGAATTCCGCTGAAGTTTAAAAATGTTTCGAAACTCTTTCATTGTTCTCGGAATTCCGCTGAAGTTTAAAAATGCTTCGGAACTCTTCCATTGTTCTCGGAATTCCGCTGAAGTTTAAAAATGTTTCGCAACTCTTCCATTGTTCTCGGAATTCTGCTGAAGTTTAAAAATGCTTCGGAACTCTTTCATTGTTCTCGGAATTCCGCTGAAGTTTAAAAATGCTTTGGAACTCTTCCATTGTTCTCGGAATTCCGCTGAAGTTTAAAAATGCTTCTGAACTCTTCCATTGTTCTCGGAATTCCGCTGAAGTTTAAAAATGATTCGGAACTCTTCCATTGTTCTCGGAATTCCGCTGACATATAAAAATGCTTTGGAACTCTTCCATTGTTCTCGGAATTCCGCTGAAGTTTAAAAATGTTTCGGAACTCTTCCATTGTTCTCGGAATTCCGCTGAAGTTTAAAAATGCTTCGGAACTCTTCCATTGTTCTCGGAATTCCGCTGAAGTTTAAAAATGCTTCGGAACTCTTCCATTGTTCTCGGAATTCCGCTGAAGTTTAAAAATGTTTCGAAACTCTTTCATTGTTCTCGGAATTCCGCTGAAGTTTAAAAATGCTTCGGAACTCTTCCATTGTTCTCGGAATTCCACTGAAGTTTAAACATGCTTCGGAACTCTTCCATTGTTCTCGGAATTCCGCTGAAGTTTAAAAATGCTTCGGAACTCTTCCATTGTTCTCGGAATTCCGCTGAAGTTTAAAAATGCTTCGGAACACTTCCATTGTTCTCGGAATTCCGCTGAAGTTTAAAAATGCTTCGGAACTCTTCCATTGTTCTCGGAATTCCGCTGAAGTTTAAAAATGCTTCGGAACTCTTCCATTGTTTTCGGAATTCCGCTGAAGTTTAAAAATGCTTCGGAACTCTTCCATTGTTCTCGGAATTCCGCTGAAGTTTAAAAATGCTTCGGAACTCTTCCATTGTTCTCGGAATTCCGCTGACATATAAAAATGCTTTGGAACGCTTCCATTGTTCTCGGAATTCCGCTGAAGTTTAAAAATGCTTCGGAACAATTCCATTGTTCTCGGAATTCCGCTGAAGTTTAAAAATGCTTCGGAACACTTCCATTGTTCTCGGAATTCCGCTGAAGTTTAAAAATGCTTCGGAACGCTTCCATTGTTCTCGGAATTCTGCTGAAGTTTAAAGATGCTTCGGAACTCTACCATTGTTCTCGGAATTCCGCTGAAGTTTAAAAATGCTTCGGAACACTTCCATTGTTCTCGGAATTCCGCTGAAGTTTAAAAATGCTTCGGAACTCTTCCATTGTTCTCAGAATTCCGCTGAAGTTTAAAAATGCTTCGGAACTCTTCCATTGTTCTCGGAATTCCGCTGAAGTTTAAAAATGCTTCGGAACTCTTCCATTGTTCTCGGAATTCCGCTGAAGTTTAAAAATGCTTCGGAACTCTTCCATTGTTCTCGGAATTCCGCTGAAGTTTAAAAATGCTTCGGAACTCTTCCATTGTTCTCGGAATTCCGCTGACATATAAAAATGCTTTGGAACTCTTCCATTGTTCTCGGAATTCCGCTGAAGTTTAAAAATGCTTCGGAACACTTCCATTGTTCTCGGAATTCCGCTGAAGTTTAAAAATGCTTCGGAACTCTTCCATTGTTCTCGGAATTCCGCTGAAGTTTAAAAATGCTTCGGAACTCTTCCATTGTTCTCGGAATTCCGCTGAAGTTTAAAAATGCTTCGGAACTCTTCCATTGTTCTCGAAATTCCGCTGAAGTTTAAAAATGTTTCGGAACTCTTCCATTGTTCTCGGAATTCCGCTGAAATTTAAAAATGCTTTGGAACTCTTCCATTGTTCTCAGATTTCCACTGAAGTTTAAAAATGCTGTGGAACTCTTCCATTGTTCTCGGAATTCCGCTGAAGTTTAAAAATGCTTCGGAACTCTTCCATTGTTCTCGGAATTCCGCTGAAGTTTAAAAATGCTTCGGAACTCTTCCATTGTTCTCGGAATTCCGCTGACATATAAAAATGCTTTGGAACTCTTCCATTGTTCTCGGAATTCCGCTGAAGTTTAAAAATGCTTCGGAACACTTCCATTGTTCTCGGAATTCCGCTGAAGTTTAAAAATGCTTCGGAACTCTTCCATTGTTCTCGGAATTCCGCTGAAGTTTAAAAATGCTCCGGAACGCTTCCATTGTTCTCGGAATTCTGCTGAAGTTTAAAGATGCTTCGGAACTTTTCCATTGTTCTCGGAATTCCGCTGAAGTTTAAAAATGCTTCGGAACTCTTCCATTGTTCTCGGAATTCCGCTGAAGTTTAAAAATGCTTCGGAACTCTTCCATTGTTCTCGGAATTCCGCTGAAGTTTAAAAATGCTTCGGAACTCTTCCATTGTTCTCGGAATTCCGCTGAAGTTTAAAAATGCTTCGGAACTCTTGCATTGTTCTCGGAATTCCGCTGACATATAAAAATACTTTGGAACTCTTCCATTGTTCTCGGAATTCCGCTGAAGTTTAAAAATGCTTCGGAACACTTCCATTGTTCTCGGAATTCCGCTGAAGTTTAAAAATGCTTCGGAACTCTTCCATTGTTTTCGGAATTCCGCTGAAGTTTAAAAATGCTTCGGAACTCTTCCATTGTTCTCGGAATTCCGCTGAAGTTTAAAAATGCTTCGGAACTCTTCCATTGTTCTCGAAATTCCGCTGAAGTTTAAAAATGCTTTGGAACTCTTCCATTGTTCTCAGATTTCCACTGAAGTTTAAAAATGCTATGGAACTCTTCCATTGTTCCCGGAATTCCGCTGAAGTTTAAAAATGCTTCGGAACTCTTCCATTGTTCTCGGAATTCCGCTGAAGTTTAAAAATGCTTCGGAACTCTTCCATTGTTCTCGGAATTCCACTGACATATAAAAATGCTTTGGAACTCTTCCATTGTTCTCGGAATTCCGCTGAAGTTTAAAAATGCTTCGGAACACTTCCATTGTTCTCGGAATTCCGCTGAAGTTTAAAAATGCTTCGGAACTCTTCCATTGTTGTCGGAATTCCGCTGAAGTTTAAAAATGCTCCGGAACGCTTCCATTGTTCTCGGAATTCCGCTGAAGTTTAAAAATGCTCCGGAACGCTTCCATTGTTCTCGGAATTCTGCTGAAGTTTAAAGATGCTTCGGAACTTTTCCATTGTTCTCGGAATTCCGCTGAAGTTTAAAAATGCTTCGGAACTCTTCCATTGTTCTCGGAATTCCGCTGAAGTTTAAAAATGCTTCGGAACTCTTCCATTGTTCTCGGAATTCCGCTGACGTTTAAAAATGTTTCGGAACTCTTCCATTGTTCTCGGAATTCTGCTGAAGTTTAAAAATGCTTCGGAACTCTTTCATTGTTCTCGGAATTCCGCTGAAGTTTAAAAATGCTTTGGAACTCTTCCATTGTTCTCGGAATTCCGCTGAAGTTTAAAAATGCTTCTGAACTCTTCCATTGTTCTCGGAATTCCGCTGAAGTTTAAAAATGATTCGGAACTCTTCCATTGTTCTCGGAATTCCGCTGACATATAAAAATGCTTTGGAACTCTTCCATTGTTCTCGGAATTCCGCTGAAGTTTAAAAATGTTTCGGAACTCTTCCATTGTTCTCGGAATTCCGCTGAAGTTTAAAAATGCTTCGGAACTCTTCCATTGTTCTCGGAATTCCGCTGAAGTTTAAAAATGCTTCGGAACTCTTCCATTGTTCTCGGAATTCCGGTGAAGTTTAAAAATGTTTCGAAACTCTTTCATTGTTCTCGGAATTCCGCTGAAGTTTAAAAATGCTTCGGAACTCTTCCATTGTTCTCGGAATTCCGCTGACATATAAAAATGCTTTGGAACTCTTCCATTGTTCTCGGAATTCCGCTGAAGTTTAAAAATGCTTCGGAACACTTCCATTGTTCTCGGAATTCCGCTGAAGTTTAAAAATGCTTCGGAACTCTTCCATTGTTCTCGGAATTCCGCTGAAGTTTAAAAATGCTTCGGAACTCTTCCATTGTTCTCGGAATTCCGCTGAAGTTTAAAAATGCTTCGGAACTCTTCCATTGTTCTCGGAATTCCGCTGAAGTTTAAACATGCTTCGGAACTCTTCCATTGTTCTCGGAATTCCGCTGACATATAAAAATGCTTTGGAACTCTTCCATTGTTCTCGGAATTCCGCTGAAGTTTAAAAATGCTTCGGAACACTTCCATTGTTCTCGGAATTCCGCTGAAGTTTAAAAATGCTTCGGAACTCTTCCATTGTTCTCGGAATTCCGCTGAAGTTTAAAAATGCTTCGGAACTCTTCCATTGTTCTCGGAATTCCGCTGAAGTTTAAAAATGTTTCGCAACTCTTCCATTGTTCTCGGAATTCTGCTGAAGTTTAAAAATGCTTCGGAACTCTTTCATTGTTCTCGGAATTCCGCTGAAGTTTAAAAATGCTTTGGAACTCTTCCATTGTTCTCGGAATTCCGCTGAAGTTTAAAAATGCTTCTGAACTCTTCCATTGTTCTCGGAATTCCGCTGAAGTTTAAAAATGATTCGGAACTCTTCCATTGTTCTCGGAATTCCGCTGACATATAAAAATGCTTTGGAACTCTTCCATTGTTCTCGGAATTCCGCTGACATATAAAAATGCTTCGGAACTCTACCATTGTTCTCGGAATTCCGCTGAAGTTTAAAAATGCTTCGGAACACTTCCATTGTTCTCGGAATTCCGCTGAAGTTTAAAAATGCTTCGGAACTCTTCCATTGTTCTCAGAATTCCGCTGAAGTTTAAAAATGCTTCGGAACTCTTCCATTGTTCTCGGAATTCCGCTGAAGTTTAAAAATGCTTCGGAACTCTTCCATTGTTCTCGGAATTCCGCTGAAGTTTAAAAATGCTTCGGAACTCTTCCATTGTTCTCGGAATTCCGCTGAAGTTTAAAAATGTTTCGAAACTCTTTCATTGTTCTCGGAATTCCGCTGAAGTTTAAAAGTGCTTCGGAACTCTTCCATTGTTCTCGGAATTCCACTGAAGTTTAAACATGCTTCGGAACTCTTCCATTGTTCTCGGAATTCCGCTGAAGTTTAAAAATGCTTCGGAACTCTTCCATTGTTCTCGGAATTCCGCTGAAGTTTAAAAATGCTTCGGAACACTTCCATTGTTCTCGGAATTCCGCTGAAGTTTAAAAATGCTTCGGAACTCTTCCATTGTTCTCGGAATTCCGCTGAAGTTTAAAAATGCTTCGGAACTCTTCCATTGTTTTCGGAATTCCGCTGAAGTTTAAAAATGCTTCGGAACTCTTCCATTGTTCTCGGAATTCCACTGAAGTTTAAAAATGCTTCGGAACTCTTCCATTGTTCTCGGAATTCCGCTGACATATAAAAATGCTTTGGAACGCTTCCATTGTTCTCGGAATTCCGCTGAAGTTTAAAAATGCTTCGGAACACTTCCATTGTTCTCGGAATTCCGCTGAAGTTTAAAAATGCTTCGGAACACTTCCATTGTTCTCGGAATTCCGCTGAAGTTTAAAAATGCTTCGGAACGCTTCCATTGTTCTCGGAATTCTGCTGAAGTTTAAAGATGCTTCGGAACTCTACCATTGTTCTCGGAATTCCGCTGAAGTTTAAAAATGCTTCGGAACACTTCCATTGTTCTCGGAATTCCGCTGAAGTTTAAAAATGCTTCGGAACTCTTCCATTGTTCTCAGAATTCCGCTGAAGTTTAAAAATGCTTCGGAACTCTTCCATTGTTCTCGGAATTCCGCTGAAGTTTAAAAATGCTTCGGAACTCTTCCATTGTTCTCGGAATTCCGCTGAAGTTTAAAAATGCTTCGGAACTCTTCCATTGTTCTCGGAATTCCGCTGAAGTTTAAAAATGCTTCGGAACTCTTCCATTGTTCTCGGAATTCCGCTGACATATAAAAATGCTTTGGAACTCTTCCATTGTTCTCGGAATTCCGCTGAAGTTTAAAAATGCTTCGGAACACTTCCATTGTTCTCGGAATTCCGCTGAAGTTTAAAAATGCTTCGGAACTCTTCCATTGTTCTCGAAATTCCGCTGAAGTTTAAAAATGTTTCGGAACTCTTCCATTGTTCTCGGAATTCCGCTGAAATTTAAAAATGCTTTGGAACTCTTCCATTGTTCTCAGATTTCCACTGAAGTTTAAAAATGCTGTGGAACTCTTCCATTGTTCTCGGAATTCCGCTGAAGTTTAAAAATGCTTCGGAACTCTTCCATTGTTCTCGGAATTCCGCTGAAGTTTAAAAATGCTTCGGAACTCTTCCATTGTTCTCGGAATTCCGCTGACATATAAAAATGCTTTGGAACTCTTCCATTGTTCTCGGAATTCCGCTGAAGTTTAAAAATGCTTCGGAACACTTCCATTGTTCTCGGAATTCCGCTGAAGTTTAAAAATGCTTCGGAACTCTTCCATTGTTCTCGGAATTCCGCTGAAGTTTAAAAATGCTCCGGAACGCTTCCATTGTTCTCGGAATTCTGCTGAAGTTTAAAGATGCTTCGGAACTTTTCCATTGTTCTCGGAATTCCGCTGAAGTTTAAAAATGCTTCGGAACTCTTCCATTGTTCTCGGAATTCCGCTGAAGTTTAAAAATGCTTCGGAACTCTTCCATTGTTCTCGGAATTCCGCTGAAGTTTAAAAATGCTTCGGAACTCTTCCATTGTTCTCGGAATTCCGCTGAAGTTTAAAAATGCTTCGGAACTCTTGCATTGTTCTCGGAATTCCGCTGACATATAAAAATGCTTTGGAACTCTTCCATTGTTCTCGGAATTCCGCTGAAGTTTAAAAATGCTTCGGAACACTTCCATTGTTCTCGGAATTCCGCTGAAGTTTAAAAATGCTTCGGAACTCTTCCATTGTTTTCGGAATTCCGCTGAAGTTTAAAAATGCTTCGGAACTCTTCCATTGTTCTCGGAATTCCGCTGAAGTTTAAAAATGCTTCGGAACTCTTCCATTGTTCTCGAAATTCCGCTGAAGTTTAAAAATGCTTTGGAACTCTTCCATTGTTCTCAGATTTCCACTGAAGTTTAAAAATGCTGTGGAACTCTTCCATTGTTCCCGGAATTCCGCTGAAGTTTAAAAATGCTTCGGAACACTTCCATTGTTCTCGGAATTCCGCTGAAGTTTAAAAATGCTTCGGAACTCTTCCATTGTTCTCGGAATTCCGCTGAAGTTTAAAAATGCTCCGGAACGCTTCCATTGTTCTCGGAATTCCGCTGAAGTTTAAAAATGCTCCGGAACGCTTCCATTGTTCTCGGAATTCTGCTGAAGTTTAAAGATGCTTCGGAACTTTTCCATTGTTCTCGGAATTCCGCTGAAGTTTAAAAATGCTTCGGAACTCTTCCATTGTTCTCGGAATTCCGCTGAAGTTTAAAAATGCTTCGGAACTCTTCCATTGTTCTCGGAATTCCGCTGACGTTTAAAAATGTTTCGGAACTCTTCCATTGTTCTCGGAATTCTGCTGAAGTTTAAAAATGCTTCGGAACTCTTTCATTGTTCTCGGAATTCCGCTGAAGTTTAAAAATGCTTTGGAACTCTTCCATTGTTCTCGGAATTCCGCTGAAGTTTAAAAATGCTTCTGAACTCTTCCATTGTTCTCGGAATTCCGCTGAAGTTTAAAAATGATTCGGAACTCTTCCATTGTTCTCGGAATTCCGCTGACATATAAAAATGCTTTGGAACTCTTCCATTGTTCTCGGAATTCCGCTGAAGTTTAAAAATGTTTCGGAACTCTTCCATTGTTCTCGGAATTCCGCTGAAGTTTAAAAATGCTTCGGAACTCTTCCATTGTTCTCGGAATTCCGCTGAAGTTTAAAAATGCTTCGGAACTCTTCCATTGTTCTCGGAATTCCGGTGAAGTTTAAAAATGTTTCGAAACTCTTTCATTGTTCTCGGAATTCCGCTGAAGTTTAAAAATGCTTCGGAACTCTTCCATTGTTCTCGGAATTCCGCTGACATATAAAAATGCTTTGGAACTCTTCCATTGTTCTCGGAATTCCGCTGAAGTTTAAAAATGCTTCGGAACACTTCCATTGTTCTCGGAATTCCGCTGAAGTTTAAAAATGCTTCGGAACTCTTCCATTGTTCTCGGAATTCCGCTGAAGTTTAAAAATGCTTCGGAACTCTTCCATTGTTCTCAGAATTCCGCTGAAGTTTAAAAATGCTTCGGAACTCTTCCATTGTTCTCGGAATTCCGCTGAAGTTTAAAAATGCTTCGGAACTCTTCCATTGTTCTCGGAATTCCGCTGAAGTTTAAAAATGCTTCGGAACTCTTCCATTGTTCTCGGAATTCCGCTGAAGTTTAAAAATGCTTCGGAACTCTTCCATTGTTCTCGGAATTCCGCTGACATATAAAAATGCTTTGGAACTCTTCCATTGTTCTCGGAATTCCGCTGAAGTTTAAAAATGCTTCGGAACACTTCCATTGTTCTCGGAATTCCGCTGAAGTTTAAAAATGCTTCGGAACTCTTCCATTGTTCTCGGAATTCCGCTGAAGTTTAAAAATGCTTCGGAACTCTTCCATTGTTCTCGGAATTCCGCTGAAGTTTAAAAATGCTTCGGAACTCTTCCATTGTTCTCGAAATTCCGCTGAAGTTTAAAAATGTTTCGGAACTCTTCCATTGTTCTCGGAATTCCGCTGAAATTTAAAAATGCTTTGGAACTCTTCCATTGTTCTCAGATTTCCACTGAAGTTTAAAAATGCTGTGGAACTCTTCCATTGTTCTCGGAATTCCGCTGAAGTTTAAAAATGCTTCGGAACTCTTCCATTGTTCTCGGAATTCCGCTGAAGTTTAAAAATGCTTCGGAACTCTTCCATTGTTCTCGGAATTCCGCTGACATATAAAAATGCTTTGGAACTCTTCCATTGTTCTCGGAATTCCGCTGAAGTTTAAAAATGCTTCGGAACACTTCCATTGTTCTCGGAATTCCGCTGAAGTTTAAAAATGCTTCGGAACTCTTCCATTGTTCTCGGAATTCCGCTGAAGTTTAAAAATGCTCCGGAACGCTTCCATTGTTCTCGGAATTCTGCTGAAGTTTAAAGATGCTTCGGAACTTTTCCATTGTTCTCGGAATTCCGCTGAAGTTTAAAAATGCTTCGGAACTCTTCCATTGTTCTCGGAATTCCGCTGAAGTTTAAAAATGCTTCGGAACTCTTCCATTGTTCTCGGAATTCCGCTGAAGTTTAAAAATGCTTCGGAACTCTTCCATTGTTCTCGGAATTCCGCTGAAGTTTAAAAATGCTTCGGAACTCTTGCATTGTTCTCGGAATTCCGCTGACATATAAAAATGCTTTGGAACTCTTCCATTGTTCTCGGAATTCCGCTGAAGTTTAAAAATGCTTCGGAACACTTCCATTGTTCTCGGAATTCCGCTGAAGTTTAAAAATGCTTCGGAACTCTTCCATTGTTTTCGGAATTCCGCTGAAGTTTAAAAATGCTTCGGAACTCTTCCATTGTTCTCGGAATTCCGCTGAAGTTTAAAAATGCTTCGGAACTCTTCCATTGTTCTCGAAATTCCGCTGAAGTTTAAAAATGCTTTGGAACTCTTCCATTGTTCTCAGATTTCCACTGAAGTTTAAAAATGCTGTGGAACTCTTCCATTGTTCCCGGAATTCCGCTGAAGTTTAAAAATGCTTCGGAACTCTTCCATTGTTCTCGGAATTCCGCTGAAGTTTAAAAATGCTTCGGAACTCTTCCATTGTTCTCGGAATTCCACTGACATATAAAAATGCTTTGGAACTCTTCCATTGTTCTCGGAATTCCGCTGAAGTTTAAAAATGCTTCGGAACACTTCCATTGTTCTCGGAATTCCGCTGAAGTTTAAAAATGCTTCGGAACTCTTCCATTGTTCTCGGAATTCCGCTGAAGTTTAAAAATGCTCCGGAACGCTTCCATTGTTCTCGGAATTCCGCTGAAGTTTAAAAATGCTCCGGAACGCTTCCATTGTTCTCGGAATTCTGCTGAAGTTTAAAGATGCTTCGGAACTTTTCCATTGTTCTCGGAATTCCGCTGAAGTTTAAAAATGCTTCGGAACTCTTCCATTGTTCTCGGAATTCCGCTGAAGTTTAAAAATGCTTCGGAACTCTTCCATTGTTCTCGGAATTCCGCTGACGTTTAAAAATGTTTCGGAACTCTTCCATTGTTCTCGGAATTCTGCTGAAGTTTAAAAATGCTTCGGAACTCTTTCATTGTTCTCGGAATTCCGCTGAAGTTTAAAAATGCTTTGGAACTCTTCCATTGTTCTCGGAATTCCGCTGAAGTTTAAAAATGCTTCTGAACTCTTCCATTGTTCTCGGAATTCCGCTGAAGTTTAAAAATGATTCGGAACTCTTCCATTGTTCTCGGAATTCCGCTGACATATAAAAATGCTTTGGAACTCTTCCATTGTTCTCGGAATTCCGCTGAAGTTTAAAAATGTTTCGGAACTCTTCCATTGTTCTCGGAATTCCGCTGAAGTTTAAAAATGCTTCGGAACTCTTCCATTGTTCTCGGAATTCCGCTGAAGTTTAAAAATGCTTCGGAACTCTTCCATTGTTCTCGGAATTCCGGTGAAGTTTAAAAATGTTTCGAAACTCTTTCATTGTTCTCGGAATTCCGCTGAAGTTTAAAAATGCTTCGGAACTCTTCCATTGTTCTCGGAATTCCGCTGACATATAAAAATGCTGTGGAACTCTTCCATTGTTCTCGGAATTCCGCTGAAGTTTAAAAATGCTTCTGAACACTTCCATTGTTCTCGGAATTCCGCTGAAGTTTAAAAATGCTTCGGAACTCTTCCATTGTTCTCGGAATTCCGCTGAAGTTTAAAAATGCTTCGGAACTCTTCCATTGTTCTCGGAATTCCGCTGAAGTTTAAAAATGCTTCGGAACTCTTCCATTGTTCTCGGAATTCCGCTGAAGTTTAAAAATGCTTCGGAACTCTTCCATTGTTCTCGAAATTCCGCTGAAGTTTAAAAATGCTTTGGAACTCTTCCATTGTTCTCAGATTTCCACTGAAGTTTAAAAATGCTGTGGAACTCTTCCATTGTTCCCGGAATTCCGCTGAAGTTTAAAAATGCTTCGGAACTCTTCCATTGTTCTCGGAATTCCGCTGAAGTTTAAAAATGCTTCGGAACACTTCCATTGTTCTCGGAATTCCGCTGAAGTTTAAAAATGCTTCGGAACTCTTCCATTGTTTTCGGAATTCCGCTGAAGTTTAAAAATGCTTCGGAACTCTTCCATTGTTCTCGGAATTCCGCTGAAGTTTAAAAATGCTTCGGAACTCTTCCATTGTTCTCGAAATTCCGCTGAAGTTTAAAAATGCTTTGGAACTCTTCCATTGTTCTCAGATTTCCACTGAAGTTTAAAAATGCTGTGGAACTCTTCCATTGTTCCCGGAATTCCGCTGAAGTTTAAAAATGCTTCGGAACTCTTCCATTGTTCTCGGAATTCCGCTGAAGTTTAAAAATGCTTCGGAACTCTTCCATTGTTCTCGAAATTCCGCTGAAGTTTAAAAATGCTTTGGAACTCTTCCATTGTTCTCAGATTTCCACTGAAGTTTAAAAATGCTGTGGAACTCTTCCATTGTTCCCGGAATTCCGCTGAAGTTTAAAAATGCTTCGGAACTCTTCCATTGTTCTCGGAATTCCGCTGAAGTTTAAAAATGCTTCGGAACACTTCCATTGTTCTCGGAATTCCGCTGAAGTTTAAAAATGCTTCGGAACTCTTCCATTGTTCTCGGAATTCCGCTGAAGTTTAAAAATGCTTCGGAACTCTTCCATTGTTCTCGAAATTCCGCTGAAGTTTAAAAATGCTTTGGAACTCTTCCATTGTTCTCAGATTTCCACTGAAGTTTAAAAATGCTGTGGAACTCTTCCATTGTTCCCGGAATTCCGCTGAAGTTTAAAAATGCTTCGGAACTCTTCCATTGTTCTCGGAATTCCGCTGAAGTTTAAAAATGCTTCGGAACTCTTCCATTGTTCTCGGAATTCCACTGACATATAAAAATGCTTTGGAACTCTTCCATTGTTCTCGGAATTCCGCTGAAGTTTAAAAATGCTTCGGAACACTTCCATTGTTCTCGGAATTCCGCTGAAGTTTAAAAATGCTTCGGAACTCTTCCATTGTTGTCGGAATTCCGCTGAAGTTTAAAAATGCTCCGGAACGCTTCCATTGTTCTCGGAATTCCGCTGAAGTTTAAAAATGCTCCGGAACGCTTCCATTGTTCTCGGAATTCTGCTGAAGTTTAAAGATGCTTCGGAACTTTTCCATTGTTCTCGGAATTCCGCTGAAGTTTAAAAATGCTTCGGAACTCTTCCATTGTTCTCGGAATTCCGCTGAAGTTTAAAAATGCTTCGGAACTCTTCCATTGTTCTCGGAATTCCGCTGACGTTTAAAAATGTTTCGGAACTCTTCCATTGTTCTCGGAATTCTGCTGAAGTTTAAAAATGCTTCGGAACTCTTTCATTGTTCTCGGAATTCCGCTGAAGTTTAAAAATGCTTTGGAACTCTTCCATTGTTCTCGGAATTCCGCTGAAGTTTAAAAATGCTTCTGAACTCTTCCATTGTTCTCGGAATTCCGCTGAAGTTTAAAAATGATTCGGAACTCTTCCATTGTTCTCGGAATTCCGCTGACATATAAAAATGCTTTGGAACTCTTCCATTGTTCTCGGAATTCCGCTGAAGTTTAAAAATGTTTCGGAACTCTTCCATTGTTCTCGGAATTCCGGTGAAGTTTAAAAATGTTTCGAAACTCTTTCATTGTTCTCGGAATTCCGCTGAAGTTTAAAAATGCTTCGGAACTCTTCCATTGTTCTCGGAATTCCGCTGACATATAAAAATGCTTTGGAACTCTTCCATTGTTCTCGGAATTCCGCTGAAGTTTAAAAATGCTTCGGAACACTTCCATTGTTCTCGGAATTCCGCTGAAGTTTAAAAATGCTTCGGAACTCTTCCATTGTTCTCGGAATTCCGCTGAAGTTTAAAAATGCTTCGGAACTCTTCCATTGTTCTCGGAATTCCGCTGAAGTTTAAAAATGCTTCGGAACTCTTCCATTGTTCTCGGAATTCCGCTGAAGTTTAAAAATGCTTCGGAACTCTTCCATTGTTCTCGAAATTCCGCTGAAGTTTAAAAATGCTTTGGAACTCTTCCATTGTTCTCAGATTTCCACTGAAGTTTAAAAATGCTGTGGAACTCTTCCATTGTTCCCGGAATTCCGCTGAAGTTTAAAAATGCTTCGGAACTCTTCCATTGTTCTCGGAATTCCGCTGAAGTTTAAAAATGCTTCGGAACACTTCCATTGTTCTCGGAATTCCGCTGAAGTTTAAAAATGCTTCGGAACTCTTCCATTGTTTTCGGAATTCCGCTGAAGTTTAAAAATGCTTCGGAACTCTTCCATTGTTCTCGGAATTCCGCTGAAGTTTAAAAATGCTTCGGAACTCTTCCATTGTTCTCGAAATTCCGCTGAAGTTTAAAAATGCTTTGGAACTCTTCCATTGTTCTCAGATTTCCACTGAAGTTTAAAAATGCTGTGGAACTCTTCCATTGTTCCCGGAATTCCGCTGAAGTTTAAAAATGCTTCGGAACTCTTCCATTGTTCTCGGAATTCCGCTGAAGTTTAAAAATGCTTCGGAACTCTTCCATTGTTCTCGGAATTCCACTGACATATAAAAATGCTTTGGAACTCTTCCATTGTTCTCGGAATTCCGCTGAAGTTTAAAAATGCTTCGGAACACTTCCATTGTTCTCGGAATTCCGCTGAAGTTTAAAAATGCTTCGGAACTCTTCCATTGTTGTCGGAATTCCGCTGAAGTTTAAAAATGCTCCGGAACGCTTCCATTGTTCTCGGAATTCCGCTGAAGTTTAAAAATGCTCCGGAACGCTTCCATTGTTCTCGGAATTCTGCTGAAGTTTAAAGATGCTTCGGAACTTTTCCATTGTTCTCGGAATTCCGCTGAAGTTTAAAAATGCTTCGGAACTCTTCCATTGTTCTCGGAATTCCGCTGAAGTTTAAAAATGCTTCGGAACTCTTCCATTGTTCTCGGAATTCCGCTGACGTTTAAAAATGTTTCGGAACTCTTCCATTGTTCTCGGAATTCTGCTGAAGTTTAAAAATGCTTCGGAACTCTTTCATTGTTCTCGGAATTCCGCTGAAGTTTAAAAATGCTTTGGAACTCTTCCATTGTTCTCGGAATTCCGCTGAAGTTTAAAAATGCTTCTGAACTCTTCCATTGTTCTCGGAATTCCGCTGAAGTTTAAAAATGATTCGGAACTCTTCCATTGTTCTCGGAATTCCGCTGACATATAAAAATGCTTTGGAACTCTTCCATTGTTCTCGGAATTCCGCTGAAGTTTAAAAATGTTTCGGAACTCTTCCATTGTTCTCGGAATTCCGCTGAAGTTTAAAAATGCTTCGGAACTCTTCCATTGTTCTCGGAATTCCGCTGAAGTTTAAAAATGCTTCGGAACTCTTCCATTGTTCTCGGAATTCCGGTGAAGTTTAAAAATGTTTCGAAACTCTTTCATTGTTCTCGGAATTCCGCTGAAGTTTAAAAATGCTTCGGAACTCTTCCATTGTTCTCGGAATTCCGCTGACATATAAAAATGCTTTGGAACTCTTCCATTGTTCTCGGAATTCCGCTGAAGTTTAAAAATGCTTCGGAACACTTCCATTGTTCTCGGAATTCCGCTGAAGTTTAAAAATGCTTCGGAACTCTTCCATTGTTCTCGGAATTCCGCTGAAGTTTAAAAATGCTTCGGAACTCTTCCATTGTTCTCGGAATTCCGCTGAAGTTTAAAAATGCTTCGGAACTCTTCCATTGTTCTCGGAATTCCGCTGAAGTTTAAACATGCTTCGGAACTCTTCCATTGTTCTCGGAATTCCGCTGACATATAAAAATGCTTTGGAACTCTTCCATTGTTCTCGGAATTCCGCTGAAGTTTAAAAATGCTTCGGAACACTTCCATTGTTCTCGGAATTCCGCTGAAGTTTAAAAATGCTTCGGAACTCTTCCATTGTTCTCGGAATTCCGCTGAAGTTTAAAAATGCTTCGGAACTCTTCCATTGTTCTCGGAATTCCGCTGAAGTTTAAAAATGTTTCGCAACTCTTCCATTGTTCTCGGAATTCTGCTGAAGTTTAAAAATGCTTCGGAACTCTTTCATTGTTCTCGGAATTCCGCTGAAGTTTAAAAATGCTTTGGAACTCTTCCATTGTTCTCGGAATTCCGCTGAAGTTTAAAAATGCTTCTGAACTCTTCCATTGTTCTCGGAATTCCGCTGAAGTTTAAAAATGATTCGGAACTCTTCCATTGTTCTCGGAATTCCGCTGACATATAAAAATGCTTTGGAACTCTTCCATTGTTCTCGGAATTCCGCTGAAGTTTAAAAATGTTTCGGAACTCTTCCATTGTTCTCGGAATTCCGCTGAAGTTTAAAAATGCTTCGGAACTCTTCCATTGTTCTCGGAATTCCGCTGAAGTTTAAAAATGCTTCGGAACTCTTCCATTGTTCTCGGAATTCCGCTGAAGTTTAAAAATGTTTCGAAACTCTTTCATTGTTCTCGGAATTCCGCTGAAGTTTAAAAATGCTTCGGAACTCTTCCATTGTTCTCGGAATTCCACTGAAGTTTAAACATGCTTCGGAACTCTTCCATTGTTCTCGGAATTCCGCTGAAGTTTAAAAATGCTTCGGAACTCTTCCATTGTTCTCGGAACTCCGCTGAAGTTTAAAAATGCTTCGGAACACTTCCATTGTTCTCGGAATTCCGCTGAAGTTTAAAAATGCTTCGGAACTCTTCCATTGTTCTCGGAATTCCGCTGAAGTTTAAAAATGCTTCGGAACTCTTCCATTGTTTTCGGAATTCCGCTGAAGTTTAAAAATGCTTCGGAACTCTTCCATTGTTCTCGGAATTCCGCTGAAGTTTAAAAATGCTTCGGAACTCTTCCATTGTTCTCGGAATTCCGCTGACATATAAAAATGCTTTGGAACTCTTCCATTGTTCTCGGAATTCCGCTGAAGTTTAAAAATGCTTCGGAACACTTCCATTGTTCTCGGAATTCCGCTGAAGTTTAAAAATGCTTCGGAACTCTTCCATTGTTCTCGGAATTCCGCTGAAGTTTAAAAATGCTTCGGAACTCTTCCATTGTTCTCGGAATTCCGCTGAAGTTTAAAAATGATTCGGAACTCTTCCATTGTTCTCGGAATTCCGCTGACATATAAAAATGCTTTGGAACTCTTCCATTGTTCTCGGAATTCCGCTGAAGTTTAAAAATGTTTCGGAACTCTTCCATTGTTCTCGGAATTCCGCTGAAGTTTAAAAATGCTTCGGAACTCTTCCATTGTTCTCGGAATTCCGCTGAAGTTTAAAAATGCTTCGGAACTCTTCCATTGTTCTCGGAATTCCGGTGAAGTTTAAAAATGTTTCGAAACTCTTTCATTGTTCTCGGAATTCCGCTGAAGTTTAAAAATGCTTCGGAACTCTTCCATTGTTCTCGGAATTCCGCTGACATATAAAAATGCTTTGGAACTCTTCCATTGTTCTCGGAATTCCGCTGAAGTTTAAAAATGCTTCGGAACTCTTCCATTGTTCTCGGAATTCCGCTGAAGTTTAAAAATGCTTCGGAACTCTTCCATTGTTCTCGGAATTCCGCTGAAGTTTAAAAATGCTTCGGAACTCTTCCATTGTTCTCGGAATTCCGGTGAAGTTTAAAAATGTTTCGAAACTCTTTCATTGTTCTCGGAATTCCGCTGAAGTTTAAAAATGCTTCGGAACTCTTCCATTGTTCTCGGAATTCCGCTGACATATAAAAATGCTTTGGAACTCTTCCATTGTTCTCGGAATTCCGCTGAAGTTTAAAAATGCTTCGGAACACTTCCATTGTTCTCGGAATTCCGCTGAAGTTTAAAAATGCTTCGGAACTCTTCCATTGTTCTCGGAATTCCGCTGAAGTTTAAAAATGCTTCGGAACTCTTCCATTGTTCTCAGAATTCCGCTGAAGTTTAAAAATGCTTCGGAACTCTTCCATTGTTCTCGGAATTCCGCTGAAGTTTAAAAATGCTTCGGAACTCTTCCATTGTTCTCGGAATTCCGCTGAAGTTTAAAAATGCTTCGGAACTCTTCCATTGTTCTCGGAATTCCGCTGAAGTTTAAAAATGCTTCGGAACTCTTCCATTGTTCTCGGAATTCCGCTGACATATAAAAATGCTTTGGAACTCTTCCATTGTTCTCGGAATTCCGCTGAAGTTTAAAAATGCTTCGGAACACTTCCATTGTTCTCGGAATTCCGCTGAAGTTTAAAAATGCTTCGGAACTCTTCCATTGTTCTCGGAATTCCGCTGAAGTTTAAAAATGCTTCGGAACTCTTCCATTGTTCTCGGAATTCCGCTGAAGTTTAAAAATGCTTCGGAACTCTTCCATTGTTCTCGAAATTCCGCTGAAGTTTAAAAATGTTTCGGAACTCTTCCATTGTTCTCGGAATTCCGCTGAAATTTAAAAATGCTTTGGAACTCTTCCATTGTTCTCAGATTTCCACTGAAGTTTAAAAATGCTGTGGAACTCTTCCATTGTTCTCGGAATTCCGCTGAAGTTTAAAAATGCTTCGGAACTCTTCCATTGTTCTCGGAATTCCGCTGAAGTTTAAAAATGCTTCGGAACTCTTCCATTGTTCTCGGAATTCCGCTGACATATAAAAATGCTTTGGAACTCTTCCATTGTTCTCGGAATTCCGCTGAAGTTTAAAAATGCTTCGGAACACTTCCATTGTTCTCGGAATTCCGCTGAAGTTTAAAAATGCTTCGGAACTCTTCCATTGTTCTCGGAATTCCGCTGAAGTTTAAAAATGCTCCGGAACGCTTCCATTGTTCTCGGAATTCTGCTGAAGTTTAAAGATGCTTCGGAACTTTTCCATTGTTCTCGGAATTCCGCTGAAGTTTAAAAATGCTTCGGAACTCTTCCATTGTTCTCGGAATTCCGCTGAAGTTTAAAAATGCTTCGGAACTCTTCCATTGTTCTCGGAATTCCGCTGAAGTTTAAAAATGCTTCGGAACTCTTCCATTGTTCTCGGAATTCCGCTGAAGTTTAAAAATGCTTCGGAACTCTTGCATTGTTCTCGGAATTCCGCTGACATATAAAAATGCTTTGGAACTCTTCCATTGTTCTCGGAATTCCGCTGAAGTTTAAAAATGCTTCGGAACACTTCCATTGTTCTCGGAATTCCGCTGAAGTTTAAAAATGCTTCGGAACTCTTCCATTGTTTTCGGAATTCCGCTGAAGTTTAAAAATGCTTCGGAACTCTTCCATTGTTCTCGGAATTCCGCTGAAGTTTAAAAATGCTTCGGAACTCTTCCATTGTTCTCGAAATTCCGCTGAAGTTTAAAAATGCTTTGGAACTCTTCCATTGTTCTCAGATTTCCACTGAAGTTTAAAAATGCTGTGGAACTCTTCCATTGTTCCCGGAATTCCGCTGAAGTTTAAAAATGCTTCGGAACTCTTCCATTGTTCTCGGAATTCCGCTGAAGTTTAAAAATGCTTCGGAACTCTTCCATTGTTCTCGGAATTCCACTGACATATAAAAATGCTTTGGAACTCTTCCATTGTTCTCGGAATTCCGCTGAAGTTTAAAAATGCTTCGGAACACTTCCATTGTTCTCGGAATTCCGCTGAAGTTTAAAAATGCTTCGGAACTCTTCCATTGTTCTCGGAATTCCGCTGAAGTTTAAAAATGCTCCGGAACGCTTCCATTGTTCTCGGAATTCCGCTGAAGTTTAAAAATGCTCCGGAACGCTTCCATTGTTCTCGGAATTCTGCTGAAGTTTAAAGATGCTTCGGAACTTTTCCATTGTTCTCGGAATTCCGCTGAAGTTTAAAAATGCTTCGGAACTCTTCCATTGTTCTCGGAATTCCGCTGAAGTTTAAAAATGCTTCGGAACTCTTCCATTGTTCTCGGAATTCCGCTGACGTTTAAAAATGTTTCGGAACTCTTCCATTGTTCTCGGAATTCTGCTGAAGTTTAAAAATGCTTCGGAACTCTTTCATTGTTCTCGGAATTCCGCTGAAGTTTAAAAATGCTTTGGAACTCTTCCATTGTTCTCGGAATTCCGCTGAAGTTTAAAAATGCTTCTGAACTCTTCCATTGTTCTCGGAATTCCGCTGAAGTTTAAAAATGATTCGGAACTCTTCCATTGTTCTCGGAATTCCGCTGACATATAAAAATGCTTTGGAACTCTTCCATTGTTCTCGGAATTCCGCTGAAGTTTAAAAATGTTTCGGAACTCTTCCATTGTTCTCGGAATTCCGCTGAAGTTTAAAAATGCTTCGGAACTCTTCCATTGTTCTCGGAATTCCGCTGAAGTTTAAAAATGCTTCGGAACTCTTCCATTGTTCTCGGAATTCCGGTGAAGTTTAAAAATGTTTCGAAACTCTTTCATTGTTCTCGGAATTCCGCTGAAGTTTAAAAATGCTTCGGAACTCTTCCATTGTTCTCGGAATTCCGCTGACATATAAAAATGCTGTGGAACTCTTCCATTGTTCTCGGAATTCCGCTGAAGTTTAAAAATGCTTCTGAACACTTCCATTGTTCTCGGAATTCCGCTGAAGTTTAAAAATGCTTCGGAACTCTTCCATTGTTCTCGGAATTCCGCTGAAGTTTAAAAATGCTTCGGAACTCTTCCATTGTTCTCGGAATTCCGCTGAAGTTTAAAAATGCTTCGGAACTCTTCCATTGTTCTCGGAATTCCGCTGAAGTTTAAAAATGCTTCGGAACTCTTCCATTGTTCTCGAAATTCCGCTGAAGTTTAAAAATGCTTTGGAACTCTTCCATTGTTCTCAGATTTCCACTGAAGTTTAAAAATGCTGTGGAACTCTTCCATTGTTCCCGGAATTCCGCTGAAGTTTAAAAATGCTTCGGAACTCTTCCATTGTTCTCGGAATTCCGCTGAAGTTTAAAAATGCTTCGGAACACTTCCATTGTTCTCGGAATTCCGCTGAAGTTTAAAAATGCTTCGGAACTCTTCCATTGTTTTCGGAATTCCGCTGAAGTTTAAAAATGCTTCGGAACTCTTCCATTGTTCTCGGAATTCCGCTGAAGTTTAAAAATGCTTCGGAACTCTTCCATTGTTCTCGAAATTCCGCTGAAGTTTAAAAATGCTTTGGAACTCTTCCATTGTTCTCAGATTTCCACTGAAGTTTAAAAATGCTGTGGAACTCTTCCATTGTTCCCGGAATTCCGCTGAAGTTTAAAAATGCTTCGGAACTCTTCCATTGTTCTCGGAATTCCGCTGAAGTTTAAAAATGCTTCGGAACTCTTCCATTGTTCTCGAAATTCCGCTGAAGTTTAAAAATGCTTTGGAACTCTTCCATTGTTCTCAGATTTCCACTGAAGTTTAAAAATGCTGTGGAACTCTTCCATTGTTCCCGGAATTCCGCTGAAGTTTAAAAATGCTTCGGAACTCTTCCATTGTTCTCGGAATTCCGCTGAAGTTTAAAAATGCTTCGGAACACTTCCATTGTTCTCGGAATTCCGCTGAAGTTTAAAAATGCTTCGGAACTCTTCCATTGTTCTCGGAATTCCGCTGAAGTTTAAAAATGCTTCGGAACTCTTCCATTGTTCTCGAAATTCCGCTGAAGTTTAAAAATGCTTTGGAACTCTTCCATTGTTCTCAGATTTCCACTGAAGTTTAAAAATGCTGTGGAACTCTTCCATTGTTCCCGGAATTCCGCTGAAGTTTAAAAATGCTTCGGAACTCTTCCATTGTTCTCGGAATTCCGCTGAAGTTTAAAAATGCTTCGGAACTCTTCCATTGTTCTCGGAATTCCACTGACATATAAAAATGCTTTGGAACTCTTCCATTGTTCTCGGAATTCCGCTGAAGTTTAAAAATGCTTCGGAACACTTCCATTGTTCTCGGAATTCCGCTGAAGTTTAAAAATGCTTCGGAACTCTTCCATTGTTGTCGGAATTCCGCTGAAGTTTAAAAATGCTCCGGAACGCTTCCATTGTTCTCGGAATTCCGCTGAAGTTTAAAAATGCTCCGGAACGCTTCCATTGTTCTCGGAATTCTGCTGAAGTTTAAAGATGCTTCGGAACTTTTCCATTGTTCTCGGAATTCCGCTGAAGTTTAAAAATGCTTCGGAACTCTTCCATTGTTCTCGGAATTCCGCTGAAGTTTAAAAATGCTTCGGAACTCTTCCATTGTTCTCGGAATTCCGCTGACGTTTAAAAATGTTTCGGAACTCTTCCATTGTTCTCGGAATTCTGCTGAAGTTTAAAAATGCTTCGGAACTCTTTCATTGTTCTCGGAATTCCGCTGAAGTTTAAAAATGCTTTGGAACTCTTCCATTGTTCTCGGAATTCCGCTGAAGTTTAAAAATGCTTCTGAACTCTTCCATTGTTCTCGGAATTCCGCTGAAGTTTAAAAATGATTCGGAACTCTTCCATTGTTCTCGGAATTCCGCTGAAGTTTAAAAATGCTTCGGAACTCTTCCATTGTTCTCGGAATTCCACTGACATATAAAAATGCTTTGGAACTCTTCCATTGTTCTCGGAATTCCGCTGAAGTTTAAAAATGCTTCGGAACACTTCCATTGTTCTCGGAATTCCGCTGAAGTTTAAAAATGCTTCGGAACTCTTCCATTGTTGTCGGAATTCCGCTGAAGTTTAAAAATGCTTCGGAACTCTTCCATTGTTCTCGGAATTCCGCTGAAGTTTAAAAATGCTTCGGAACTCTTCCATTGTTCTCGGAATTCCGGTGAAGTTTAAAAATGTTTCGAAACTCTTTCATTGTTCTCGGAATTCCGCTGAAGTTTAAAAATGCTTCGGAACTCTTCCATTGTTCTCGGAATTCCGCTGACATATAAAAATGCTGTGGAACTCTTCCATTGTTCTCGGAATTCCGCTGAAGTTTAAAAATGCTTCTGAACACTTCCATTGTTCTCGGAATTCCGCTGAAGTTTAAAAATGCTTCGGAACTCTTCCATTGTTCTCGGAATTCCGCTGAAGTTTAAAAATGCTTCGGAACTCTTCCATTGTTCTCGGAATTCCGCTGAAGTTTAAAAATGCTTCGGAACTCTTCCATTGTTCTCGGAATTCCGCTGAAGTTTAAAAATGCTTCGGAACTCTTCCATTGTTCTCGAAATTCCGCTGAAGTTTAAAAATGCTTTGGAACTCTTCCATTGTTCTCAGATTTCCACTGAAGTTTAAAAATGCTGTGGAACTCTTCCATTGTTCCCGGAATTCCGCTGAAGTTTAAAAATGCTTCGGAACTCTTCCATTGTTCTCGAAATTCCACTGAAGTTTAAAAATGCTGTGGAACTCTTCCATTGTTCCCGGAATTCCGCTGAAGTTTAAAAATGCTTCGGAACTCTTCCATTGTTCTCGGAATTCCGCTGAAGTTTAAAAATGCTTCGGAACACTTCCATTGTTCTCGGAATTCCGCTGAAGTTTAAAAATGCTTCGGAACTCTTCCATTGTTCTCGGAATTCCGCTGAAGTTTAAAAATGCTTCGGAACTCTTCCATTGTTCTCGAAATTCCGCTGAAGTTTAAAAATGCTTTGGAACTCTTCCATTGTTCTCAGATTTCCACTGAAGTTTAAAAATGCTGTGGAACTCTTCCATTGTTCCCGGAATTCCGCTGAAGTTTAAAAATGCTTCGGAACTCTTCCATTGTTCTCGGAATTCCGCTGAAGTTTAAAAATGCTTCGGAACTCTTCCATTGTTCTCGGAATTCCACTGACATATAAAAATGCTTTGGAACTCTTCCATTGTTCTCGGAATTCCGCTGAAGTTTAAAAATGCTTCGGAACACTTCCATTGTTCTCGGAATTCCGCTGAAGTTTAAAAATGCTTCGGAACTCTTCCATTGTTGTCGGAATTCCGCTGAAGTTTAAAAATGCTCCGGAACGCTTCCATTGTTCTCGGAATTCCGCTGAAGTTTAAAAATGCTCCGGAACGCTTCCATTGTTCTCGGAATTCTGCTGAAGTTTAAAGATGCTTCGGAACTTTTCCATTGTTCTCGGAATTCCGCTGAAGTTTAAAAATGCTTCGGAACTCTTCCATTGTTCTCGGAATTCCGCTGAAGTTTAAAAATGCTTCGGAACTCTTCCATTGTTCTCGGAATTCCGCTGACGTTTAAAAATGTTTCGGAACTCTTCCATTGTTCTCGGAATTCTGCTGAAGTTTAAAAATGCTTCGGAACTCTTTCATTGTTCTCGGAATTCCGCTGAAGTTTAAAAATGCTTTGGAACTCTTCCATTGTTCTCGGAATTCCGCTGAAGTTTAAAAATGCTTCTGAACTCTTCCATTGTTCTCGGAATTCCGCTGAAGTTTAAAAATGATTCGGAACTCTTCCATTGTTCTCGGAATTCCGCTGACATATAAAAATGCTTTGGAACTCTTCCATTGTTCTCGGAATTCCGCTGAAGTTTAAAAATGTTTCGGAACTCTTCCATTGTTCTCGGAATTCCGGTGAAGTTTAAAAATGTTTCGAAACTCTTTCATTGTTCTCGGAATTCCGCTGAAGTTTAAAAATGCTTCGGAACTCTTCCATTGTTCTCGGAATTCCGCTGACATATAAAAATGCTTTGGAACTCTTCCATTGTTCTCGGAATTCCGCTGAAGTTTAAAAATGCTTCGGAACACTTCCATTGTTCTCGGAATTCCGCTGAAGTTTAAAAATGCTTCGGAACTCTTCCATTGTTCTCGGAATTCCGCTGAAGTTTAAAAATGCTTCGGAACTCTTCCATTGTTCTCGGAATTCCGCTGAAGTTTAAAAATGCTTCGGAACTCTTCCATTGTTCTCGGAATTCCGCTGAAGTTTAAAAATGCTTCGGAACTCTTCCATTGTTCTCGAAATTCCGCTGAAGTTTAAAAATGCTTTGGAACTCTTCCATTGTTCTCAGATTTCCACTGAAGTTTAAAAATGCTGTGGAACTCTTCCATTGTTCCCGGAATTCCGCTGAAGTTTAAAAATGCTTCGGAACTCTTCCATTGTTCTCGGAATTCCGCTGAAGTTTAAAAATGCTTCGGAACACTTCCATTGTTCTCGGAATTCCGCTGAAGTTTAAAAATGCTTCGGAACTCTTCCATTGTTTTCGGAATTCCGCTGAAGTTTAAAAATGCTTCGGAACTCTTCCATTGTTCTCGGAATTCCGCTGAAGTTTAAAAATGCTTCGGAACTCTTCCATTGTTCTCGAAATTCCGCTGAAGTTTAAAAATGCTTTGGAACTCTTCCATTGTTCTCAGATTTCCACTGAAGTTTAAAAATGCTGTGGAACTCTTCCATTGTTCCCGGAATTCCGCTGAAGTTTAAAAATGCTTCGGAACTCTTCCATTGTTCTCGGAATTCCGCTGAAGTTTAAAAATGCTTCGGAACTCTTCCATTGTTCTCGGAATTCCACTGACATATAAAAATGCTTTGGAACTCTTCCATTGTTCTCGGAATTCCGCTGAAGTTTAAAAATGCTTCGGAACACTTCCATTGTTCTCGGAATTCCGCTGAAGTTTAAAAATGCTTCGGAACTCTTCCATTGTTGTCGGAATTCCGCTGAAGTTTAAAAATGCTCCGGAACGCTTCCATTGTTCTCGGAATTCCGCTGAAGTTTAAAAATGCTCCGGAACGCTTCCATTGTTCTCGGAATTCTGCTGAAGTTTAAAGATGCTTCGGAACTTTTCCATTGTTCTCGGAATTCCGCTGAAGTTTAAA
Organism: Phyllobates terribilis; assembly: GCF_046119375.1. Taxonomy (NCBI): domain Eukaryota; kingdom Metazoa; phylum Chordata; class Amphibia; order Anura; family Dendrobatidae; genus Phyllobates; species Phyllobates terribilis. Next base: position 837,695 of record NW_027363314.1, read on the forward strand.
AATGCTTCGGAACTCTTCCATTGTTCTCGGAATTCCGCTGAAGTTTAAAAATGCTTCGGAACTCTTCCATTGTTCTCGGAATTCCGCTGACGTTTAAAAATGTTTCGGAACTCTTCCATTGTTCTCGGAATTCTGCTGAAGTTTAAAAATGCTTCGGAACTCTTTCATTGTTCTCGGAATTCCGCTGAAGTTTAAAAATGCTTTGGAACTCTTCCATTGTTCTCGGAATTCCGCTGAAGTTTAAAAATGCTTCTGAACTCTTCCATTGTTCTCGGAATTCCGCTGAAGTTTAAAAATGATTCGGAACTCTTCCATTGTTCTCGGAATTCCGCTGACATATAAAAATGCTTTGGAACTCTTCCATTGTTCTCGGAATTCCGCTGAAGTTTAAAAATGTTTCGGAACTCTTCCATTGTTCTCGGAATTCCGCTGAAGTTTAAAAATGCTTCGGAACTCTTCCATTGTTCTCGGAATTCCGCTGAAGTTTAAAAATGCTTCGGAACTCTTCCATTGTTCTCGGAATTCCGGTGAAGTTTAAAAATGTTTCGAAACTCTTTCATTGTTCTCGGAATTCCGCTGAAGTTTAAAAATGCTTCGGAACTCTTCCATTGTTCTCGGAATTCCGCTGACATATAAAAATGCTTTGGAACTCTTCCATTGTTCTCGGAATTCCGCTGAAGTTTAAAAATGCTTCGGAACACTTCCATTGTTCTCGGAATTCCGCTGAAGTTTAAAAATGCTTCGGAACTCTTCCATTGTTCTCGGAATTCCGCTGAAGTTTAAAAATGCTTCGGAACTCTTCCATTGTTCTCGGAATTCCGCTGAAGTTTAAAAATGCTTCGGAACTCTTCCATTGTTCTCGGAATTCCGCTGAAGTTTAAACATGCTTCGGAACTCTTCCATTGTTCTCGGAATTCCGCTGACATATAAAAATGCTTTGGAACTCTTCCATTGTTCTCGGAATTCCGCTGAAGTTTAAAAATGCTTCGGAACACTTCCATTGTTCTCGGAATTCCGCTGAAGTTTAAAAATGCTTCGGAACTCTTCCATTGTTCTCGGAATTCCGCTGAAGTTTAAAAATGCTTCGGAACTCTTCCATTGTTCTCGGAATTCCGCTGAAGTTTAAAAATGTTTCGCAACTCTTCCATTGTTCTCGGAATTCTGCTGAAGTTTAAAAATGCTTCGGAACTCTTTCATTGTTCTCGGAATTCCGCTGAAGTTTAAAAATGCTTTGGAACTCTTCCATTGTTCTCGGAATTCCGCTGAAGTTTAAAAATGCTTCTGAACTCTTCCATTGTTCTCGGAATTCCGCTGAAGTTTAAAAATGATTCGGAACTCTTCCATTGTTCTCGGAATTCCGCTGACATATAAAAATGCTTTGGAACTCTTCCATTGTTCTCGGAATTCCGCTGAAGTTTAAAAATGTTTCGGAACTCTTCCATTGTTCTCGGAATTCCGCTGAAGTTTAAAAATGCTTCGGAACTCTTCCATTGTTCTCGGAATTCCGCTGAAGTTTAAAAATGCTTCGGAACTCTTCCATTGTTCTCGGAATTCCGCTGAAGTTTAAAAATGTTTCGAAACTCTTTCATTGTTCTCGGAATTCCGCTGAAGTTTAAAAATGCTTCGGAACTCTTCCATTGTTCTCGGAATTCCACTGAAGTTTAAACATGCTTCGGAACTCTTCCATTGTTCTCGGAATTCCGCTGAAGTTTAAAAATGCTTCGGAACTCTTCCATTGTTCTCGGAACTCCGCTGAAGTTTAAAAATGCTTCGGAACACTTCCATTGTTCTCGGAATTCCGCTGAAGTTTAAAAATGCTTCGGAACTCTTCCATTGTTCTCGGAATTCCGCTGAAGTTTAAAAATGCTTCGGAACTCTTCCATTGTTTTCGGAATTCCGCTGAAGTTTAAAAATGCTTCGGAACTCTTCCATTGTTCTCGGAATTCCGCTGAAGTTTAAAAATGCTTCGGAACTCTTCCATTGTTCTCGGAATTCCGCTGACATATAAAAATGCTTTGGAACTCTTCCATTGTTCTCGGAATTCCGCTGAAGTTTAAAAATGCTTCGGAACACTTCCATTGTTCTCGGAATTCCGCTGAAGTTTAAAAATGCTTCGGAACTCTTCCATTGTTCTCGGAATTCCGCTGAAGTTTAAAAATGCTTCGGAACTCTTCCATTGTTCTCGGAATTCCGCTGAAGTTTAAAAATGATTCGGAACTCTTCCATTGTTCTCGGAATTCCGCTGACATATAAAAATGCTTTGGAACTCTTCCATTGTTCTCGGAATTCCGCTGAAGTTTAAAAATGTTTCGGAACTCTTCCATTGTTCTCGGAATTCCGCTGAAGTTTAAAAATGCTTCGGAACTCTTCCATTGTTCTCGGAATTCCGCTGAAGTTTAAAAATGCTTCGGAACTCTTCCATTGTTCTCGGAATTCCGGTGAAGTTTAAAAATGTTTCGAAACTCTTTCATTGTTCTCGGAATTCCGCTGAAGTTTAAAAATGCTTCGGAACTCTTCCATTGTTCTCGGAATTCCGCTGACATATAAAAATGCTTTGGAACTCTTCCATTGTTCTCGGAATTCCGCTGAAGTTTAAAAATGCTTCGGAACTCTTCCATTGTTCTCGGAATTCCGCTGAAGTTTAAAAATGCTTCGGAACTCTTCCATTGTTCTCGGAATTCCGCTGACATATAAAAATGCTTTGGAACTCTTCCATTGTTCTCGGAATTCCGCTGAAGTTTAAAAATGCTTCGGAACACTTCCATTGTTCTCGGAATTCCGCTGAAGTTTAAAAATGCTTCGGAACTCTTCCATTGTTCTCGAAATTCCGCTGAAGTTTAAAAATGTTTCGGAACTCTTCCATTGTTCTCGGAATTCCGCTGAAATTTAAAAATGCTTTGGAACTCTTCCATTGTTCTCAGATTTCCACTGAAGTTTAAAAATGCTGTGGAACTCTTCCATTGTTCTCGGAATTCCGCTGAAGTTTAAAAATGCTTCGGAACTCTTCCATTGTTCTCGGAATTCCGCTGAAGTTTAAAAATGCTTCGGAACTCTTCCATTGTTCTCGGAATTCCGCTGACATATAAAAATGCTTTGGAACTCTTCCATTGTTCTCGGAATTCCGCTGAAGTTTAAAAATGCTTCGGAACACTTCCATTGTTCTCGGAATTCCGCTGAAGTTTAAAAATGCTTCGGAACTCTTCCATTGTTCTCGGAATTCCGCTGAAGTTTAAAAATGCTCCGGAACGCTTCCATTGTTCTCGGAATTCTGCTGAAGTTTAAAGATGCTTCGGAACTTTTCCATTGTTCTCGGAATTCCGCTGAAGTTTAAAAATGCTTCGGAACTCTTCCATTGTTCTCGGAATTCCGCTGAAGTTTAAAAATGCTTCGGAACTCTTCCATTGTTCTCGGAATTCCGCTGAAGTTTAAAAATGCTTCGGAACTCTTCCATTGTTCTCGGAATTCCGCTGAAGTTTAAAAATGCTTCGGAACTCTTGCATTGTTCTCGGAATTCCGCTGACATATAAAAATGCTTTGGAACTCTTCCATTGTTCTCGGAATTCCGCTGAAGTTTAAAAATGCTTCGGAACACTTCCATTGTTCTCGGAATTCCGCTGAAGTTTAAAAATGCTTCGGAACTCTTCCATTGTTTTCGGAATTCCGCTGAAGTTTAAAAATGCTTCGGAACTCTTCCATTGTTCTCGGAATTCCGCTGAAGTTTAAAAATGCTTCGGAACTCTTCCATTGTTCTCGAAATTCCGCTGAAGTTTAAAAATGCTTTGGAACTCTTCCATTGTTCTCAGATTTCCACTGAAGTTTAAAAATGCTGTGGAACTCTTCCATTGTTCCCGGAATTCCGCTGAAGTTTAAAAATGCTTCGGAACACTTCCATTGTTCTCGGAATTCCGCTGAAGTTTAAAAATGCTTCGGAACTCTTCCATTGTTCTCGGAATTCCGCTGAAGTTTAAAAATGCTCCGGAACGCTTCCATTGTTCTCGGAATTCCGCTGAAGTTTAAAAATGCTCCGGAACGCTTCCATTGTTCTCGGAATTCTGCTGAAGTTTAAAGATGCTTCGGAACTTTTCCATTGTTCTCGGAATTCCGCTGAAGTTTAAAAATGCTTCGGAACTCTTCCATTGTTCTCGGAATTCCGCTGAAGTTTAAAAATGCTTCGGAACTCTTCCATTGTTCTCGGAATTCCGCTGACGTTTAAAAATGTTTCGGAACTCTTCCATTGTTCTCGGAATTCTGCTGAAGTTTAAAAATGCTTCGGAACTCTTTCATTGTTCTCGGAATTCCGCTGAAGTTTAAAAATGCTTTGGAACTCTTCCATTGTTCTCGGAATTCCGCTGAAGTTTAAAAATGCTTCTGAACTCTTCCATTGTTATCGGAATTCCGCTGAAGTTTAAAAATGATTCGGAACTCTTCCATTGTTCTCGGAATTCCGCTGACATATAAAAATGCTTTGGAACTCTTCCATTGTTCTCGGAATTCCGCTGAAGTTTAAAAATGTTTCGGAACTCTTCCATTGTTCTCGGAATTCCGCTGAAGTTTAAAAATGCTTCGGAACTCTTCCATTGTTCTCGGAATTCCGCTGAAGTTTAAAAATGCTTCGGAACTCTTCCATTGTTCTCGGAATTCCGGTGAAGTTTAAAAATGTTTCGAAACTCTTTCATTGTTCTCGGAATTCCGCTGAAGTTTAAAAATGCTTCGGAACTCTTCCATTGTTCTCGGAATTCCGCTGACATATAAAAATGCTTTGGAACTCTTCCATTGTTCTCGGAATTCCGCTGAAGTTTAAAAATGCTTCGGAACACTTCCATTGTTCTCGGAATTCCGCTGAAGTTTAAAAATGCTTCGGAACTCTTCCATTGTTCTCGGAATTCCGCTGAAGTTTAAAAATGCTTCGGAACTCTTCCATTGTTCTCAGAATTCCGCTGAAGTTTAAAAATGCTTCGGAACTCTTCCATTGTTCTCGGAATTCCGCTGAAGTTTAAAAATGCTTCGGAACTCTTCCATTGTTCTCGGAATTCCGCTGAAGTTTAAAAATGCTTCGGAACTCTTCCATTGTTCTCGGAATTCCGCTGAAGTTTAAAAATGCTTCGGAACTCTTCCATTGTTCTCGGAATTCCGCTGACATATAAAAATGCTTTGGAACTCTTCCATTGTTCTCGGAATTCCGCTGAAGTTTAAAAATGCTTCGGAACACTTCCATTGTTCTCGGAATTCCGCTGAAGTTTAAAAATGCTTCGGAACTCTTCCATTGTTCTCGGAATTCCGCTGAAGTTTAAAAATGCTTCGGAACTCTTCCATTGTTCTCGGAATTCCGCTGAAGTTTAAAAATGCTTCGGAACTCTTCCATTGTTCTCGAAATTCCGCTGAAGTTTAAAAATGTTTCGGAACTCTTCCATTGTTCTCGGAATTCCGCTGAAATTTAAAAATGCTTTGGAACTCTTCCATTGTTCTCAGATTTCCACTGAAGTTTAAAAATGCTGTGGAACTCTTCCATTGTTCTCGGAATTCCGCTGAAGTTTAAAAATGCTTCGGAACTCTTCCATTGTTCTCGGAATTCCGCTGAAGTTTAAAAATGCTTCGGAACTCTTCCATTGTTCTCGGAATTCCGCTGACATATAAAAATGCTTTGGAACTCTTCCATTGTTCTCGGAATTCCGCTGAAGTTTAAAAATGCTTCGGAACACTTCCATTGTTCTCGGAATTCCGCTGAAGTTTAAAAATGCTTCGGAACTCTTCCATTGTTCTCGGAATTCCGCTGAAGTTTAAAAATGCTCCGGAACGCTTCCATTGTTCTCGGAATTCTGCTGAAGTTTAAAGATGCTTCGGAACTTTTCCATTGTTCTCGGAATTCCGCTGAAGTTTAAAAATGCTTCGGAACTCTTCCATTGTTCTCGGAATTCCGCTGAAGTTTAAAAATGCTTCGGAACTCTTCCATTGTTCTCGGAATTCCGCTGAAGTTTAAAAATGCTTCGGAACTCTTCCATTGTTCTCGGAATTCCGCTGAAGTTTAAAAATGCTTCGGAACTCTTGCATTGTTCTCGGAATTCCGCTGACATATAAAAATGCTTTGGAACTCTTCCATTGTTCTCGGAATTCCGCTGAAGTTTAAAAATGCTTCGGAACACTTCCATTGTTCTCGGAATTCCGCTGAAGTTTAAAAATGCTTCGGAACTCTTCCATTGTTTTCGGAATTCCGCTGAAGTTTAAAAATGCTTCGGAACTCTTCCATTGTTCTCGGAATTCCGCTGAAGTTTAAAAATGCTTCGGAACTCTTCCATTGTTCTCGAAATTCCGCTGAAGTTTAAAAATGCTTTGGAACTCTTCCATTGTTCTCAGATTTCCACTGAAGTTTAAAAATGCTTCGGAACACTTCCATTGTTCTCGGAATTCTGCTGAAGTTTAAAGATGCTTCGGAACTTTTCCATTGTTCTCGGAATTCCGCTGAAGTTTAAAAATGCTTCAGAACTCTTCCATTGTTCTCGGAATTCCGCTGACGTTTAAAAATGTTTCGGAACTCTTCCATTGTTCTCGGAATTCTGCTGAAGTTTAAAAATGCTTCGGAACTCTTTCATTGTTCTCGGAATTCCGCTGAAGTTTAAAAATGCTTTGGAACTCTTCCATTGTTCTCGGAATTCCGCTGAAGTTTAAAAATGCTTCTGAACTCTTCCATTGTTCTCGGAATTCCGCTGAAGTTTAAAAATGATTCGGAACTCTTCCATTGTTCTCGGAATTCCGCTGACATATAAAAATGCTTTGGAACTCTTCCATTGTTCTCGGAATTCCGCTGAAGTTTAAAAATGTTTCGGAACTCTTCCATTGTTCTCGGAATTCCGCTGAAGTTTAAAAATGCTTCGGAACTCTTCCATTGTTCTCGGAATTCCGCTGAAGTTTAAAAATGCTTCGGAACTCTTCCATTGTTCTCGGAATTCCGCTGAAGTTTAAAAATGTTTCGAAACTCTTTCATTGTTCTCGGAATTCCGCTGAAGTTTAAAAATGCTTCGGAACTCTTCCATTGTTCTCGGAATTCCGCTGACATATAAAAATGCTTTGGAACTCTTCCATTGTTCTCGGAATTCCGCTGAAGTTTAAAAATGCTTCGGAACACTTCCATTGTTCTCGGAATTCCGCTGAAGTTTAAAAATGCTTCGGAACTCTTCCATTGTTCTCGGAATTCCGCTGAAGTTTAAAAATGCTTCGGAACTCTTCCATTGTTCTCGGAATTCCGCTGAAGTTTAAAAATGCTTCGGAACTCTTCCATTGTTCTCGGAATTCCGCTGAAGTTTAAAAATGCTTCGGAACTCTTCCATTGTTCTCGGAATTCCGCTGACATATAAAAATGCTTTGGAACTCTTCCATTGTTCTCGAAATTCCGCTGAAGTTTAAAAATGTTTCGGAAATCTTCCATTGTTCTCGGAATTCCGCTGAAGTTTAAAAATGCTTTGGAACTCTTCCATTGTTCTCGGAATTCCGCTGACATATAAAAATGCTTTGGAACGCTTCCATTGTTCTCGGAATTCCGCTGAAGTTTAAAAATGCTTCGGAACTCTTCCATTGTTCTCGGAATTCCGCTGAAGTTTAAAAATGCTTTGGAACTCTTCCATTGTTCTCGGAATTCCGCTGACATATAAAAATGCTTTGGAACGCTTCCATTGTTCTCGGAATTCCGCTGAAGTTTAAAAATGCTTCGGAACTCTTCCATTGTTCTCGGAATTCCGCTGAAGTTTAAAAATGCTTCGGAACTCTTCCATTGTTCTCGGAATTCCGCTGAAGTTTAAAAATGTTTCGAAACTCTTTCATTGTTCTCGGAATTCCGCTGAAGTTTAAAAATGCTTCGGAACTCTTCCATTGTTCTCGGAATTCCGCTGACATATAAAAATGCTTTGGAACTCTTCCATTGTTCTCGGAATTCCGCTGAAGTTTAAAAATGCTTCGGAACACTTCCATTGTTCTCGGAATTCCGCTGAAGTTTAAAAATGCTTCGGAACTCTTCCATTGTTCTCGGAATTCCGCTGAAGTTTAAAAATGCTTCGGAACTCTTCCATTGTTCTCGGAATTCCGCTGAAGTTTAAAAATGCTTCGGAACTCTTCCATTGTTCTCGGAATTCCGCTGAAGTTTAAAAATGCTTCGGAACTCTTCCATTGTTCTCGGAATTCCGCTGACATATAAAAATGCTTTGGAACTCTTCCATTGTTCTCGGAATTCCGCTGAAGTTTAAAAATGCTTCTGAACACTTCCATTGTTCTCGGAATTCCGCTGAAGTTTAAAAATGCTTCGGAACTCTTCCATTGTTCTCGGAATTCCGCTGAAGTTTAAAAATGCTTCGGAACTCTTCCATTGTTCTCGGAATTCCGCTGAAGTTTAAAAATGCTTCGGAACTCTTCCATTGTTCTCGAAATTCCGCTGAAGTTTAAAAATGTTTCGGAAATCTTCCATTGTTCTCGGAATTCCGCTGAAATTTAAAAATGCTTTGGAACTCTTCCATTGTTCTCAGATTTCCACTGAAGTTTAAAAATGCTGTGGAACTCTTCCATTGTTCTCGGAATTCCGCTGAAGTTTAAAAATGCTTCGGAACTCTTCCATTGTTCTCGGAATTCCGCTGAAGTTTAAAAATGCTTCGGAACTCTTCCATTGTTCTCGGAATTCCGCTGAAGTTTAAAAATGTTTCGAAACTCTTTCATTGTTCTCGGAATTCCGCTGAAGTTTAAAAATGTTTCGAAACTCTTTCATTGTTCTCGGAATTCCGCTGAAGTTTAAAAATGCTTCGGAACTCTTCCATTGTTCTCGGAATTCCGCTGACATATAAAAATGCTTTGGAACTCTTCCATTGTTCTCGGAATTCCGCTGAAGTTTAAAAATGCTTCGGAACACTTCCATTGTTCTCGGAATTCCGCTGAAGTTTAAAAATGCTTCGGAACTCTTCCATTGTTCTCGGAATTCCGCTGAAGTTTAAAAATGCTTCGGAACTCTTCCATTGTTCTCGGAATTCCGCTGAAGTTTAAAAATGCTTCGGAACTCTTCCATTGTTCTCGGAATTCCGCTGAAGTTTAAAAATGCTTCGGAACTCTTCCATTGTTCTCGGAATTCCGCTGACATATAAAAATGCTTTGGAACTCTTCCATTGTTCTCGGAATTCCGCTGAAGTTTAAAAATGCTTCGGAACACTTCCATTGTTCTCGGAATTCCGCTGAAGTTTAAAAATGCTTCGGAACTCTTCCATTGTTCTCGGAATTCCGCTGAAGTTTAAAAATGCTTCGGAACTCTTCCATTGTTCTCGGAATTCCGCTGAAGTTTAAAAATGCTTCGGAACTCTTCCATTGTTCTCGAAATTCCGCTGAAGTTTAAAAATGTTTCGGAAATCTTCCATTGTTCTCGGAATTCCGCTGAAATTTAAAAATGCTTTGGAACTCTTCCATTGTTCTCAGATTTCCACTGAAGTTTAAAAATGCTGTGGAACTCTTCCATTGTTCTCGGAATTCCGCTGAAGTTTAAAAATGCTTCGGAACTCTTCCATTGTTCTCGGAATTCCGCTGAAGTTTAAAAATGCTTCGGAACTCTTCCATTGTTCTCGGAATTCCGCTGACATATAAAAATGCTTTGGAACTCTTCCATTGTTCTCGGAATTCCGCTGAAGTTTAAAAATGCTTCGGAACTCTTCCATTGTTCTCGGAATTCCGCTGAAGTTTAAAAATGCTTCGGAACTCTTCCATTGTTCTCGGAATTCCGCTGAAGTTTAAAAATGTTTCGAAACTCTTTCATTGTTCTCGGAATTCCGCTGAAGTTTAAAAATGCTTCGGAACTCTTCCATTGTTCTCGGAATTCCGCTGACATATAAAAATGCTTTGGAACTCTTCCATTGTTCTCGGAATTCCGCTGAAGTTTAAAAATGCTTCGGAACACTTCCATTGTTCTCGGAATTCCGCTGAAGTTTAAAAATGCTTCGGAACTCTTTCATTGTTCTCGGAATTCCGCTGAAGTTTAAAAATGCTTTGGAACTCTTCCATTGTTCTTGGAATTCCGCTGAAGTTTAAAAATGCTTCGGAACTCTTCCATTGTTCTCGGAATTCTGCTGAAGTTTAAAAATGCTTCGGAACTCTTCCATTGTTCTCGGAATTCCGCTGAAGTTTAAAAATGTTTCGAAACTCTTTCATTGTTCTCGGAATTCCGCTGAAGTTTAAAAATGCTTCGGAACTCTTCCATTGTTCTCGGAATTCCACTGAAGTTTAAACATGCTTCGGAACTCTTCCATTGTTCTCGGAATTCCGCTGAAGTTTAAAAATGCTTCGGAACTCTTCCATTGTTCTCGGAATTCCGCTGACATATAAAAATGCTTTGGAACTCTTCCATTGTTCTCGGAATTCCGCTGAAGTTTAAAAATGCTTCGGAACACTTCCATTGTTCTCGGAATTCCGCTGAAGTTTAAAAATGCTTCGGAACTCTTCCATTTTTCTCGGAATTCCGCTGAAGTTTAAAAATGCTTCGGAACTCTTCCATTGTTTTCGGAATTCCGCTGAAGTTTAAAAATGCTTCGGAACTCTTCCATTGTTCTCGGAATTCCGCTGACATATAAAAATGCTTTGGAACGCTTCCATTGTTCTCGGAATTCCGCTGAAGTTTAAAAATGCTTCGGAACACTTCCATTGTTCTCGGAATTCCGCTGAAGTTTAAAAATGCTTCGGAACACTTCCATTGTTCTCGGAATTCCGCTGAAGTTTAAAAATGCTTCGGAACGCTTCCATTGTTCTCGGAATTCTGCTGAAGTTTAAAGATGCTTCGGAACTCTACCATTGTTCTCGGAATTCCGCTGAAGTTTAAAAATGCTTCGGAACACTTCCATTGTTCTCGGAATTCCGCTGAAGTTTAAAAATGCTTCGGAACTCTTCCATTGTTCTCAGAATTCCGCTGAAGTTTAAAAATGCTTCGGAACTCTTCCATTGTTCTCAGAATTCCGCTGAAGTTTAAAAATGCTTCGGAACTCTTCCATTGTTCTCGGAATTCCGCTGAAGTTTAAAAATGCTCCGGAACGCTTCCATTGTTCTCGGAATTCCGCTGAAGTTTAAAAATGCTCCGGAACGCTTCCATTGTTCTCGGAATTCTGCTGAAGTTTAAAGATGCTTCGGAACTTTTCCATTGTTCTCGGAATTCCGCTGAAGTTTAAAAATGCTTCGGAACTCTTCCATTGTTCTCGGAATTCCGCTGAAGTTTAAAAATGCTTCGGAACTCTTCCATTGTTCTCGGAATTCCGCTGACGTTTAAAAATGTTTCGGAACTCTTCCATTGTTCTCGGAATTCTGCTGAAGTTTAAAAATGCTTCGGAACTCTTTCATTGTTCTCGGAATTCCGCTGAAGTTTAAAAATGCTTTGGAACTCTTCCATTGTTCTCGGAATTCCGCTGAAGTTTAAAAATGCTTCTGAACTCTTCCATTGTTATCGGAATTCCGCTGAAGTTTAAAAATGATTCGGAACTCTTCCATTGTTCTCGGAATTCCGCTGACATATAAAAATGCTTTGGAACTCTTCCATTGTTCTCGGAATTCCGCTGAAGTTTAAAAATGTTTCGGAACTCTTCCATTGTTCTCGGAATTCCGCTGAAGTTTAAAAATGCTTCGGAACTCTTCCATTGTTCTCGGAATTCCGCTGAAGTTTAAAAATGCTTCGGAACTCTTCCATTGTTCTCGGAATTCCGGTGAAGTTTAAAAATGTTTCGAAACTCTTTCATTGTTCTCGGAATTCCGCTGAAGTTTAAAAATGCTTCGGAACTCTTCCATTGTTCTCGGAATTCCGCTGACATATAAAAATGCTTTGGAACTCTTCCATTGTTCTCGGAATTCCGCTGAAGTTTAAAAATGCTTCGGAACACTTCCATTGTTCTCGGAATTCCGCTGAAGTTTAAAAATGCTTCGGAACTCTTCCATTGTTCTCGGAATTCCGCTGAAGTTTAAAAATGCTTCGGAACTCTTCCATTGTTCTCAGAATTCCGCTGAAGTTTAAAAATGCTTCGGAACTCTTCCATTGTTCTCGGAATTCCGCTGAAGTTTAAAAATGCTTCGGAACTCTTCCATTGTTCTCGGAATTCCGCTGAAGTTTAAAAATGCTTCGGAACTCTTCCATTGTTCTCGGAATTCCGCTGAAGTTTAAAAATGCTTCGGAACTCTTCCATTGTTCTCGGAATTCCGCTGACATATAAAAATGCTTTGGAACTCTTCCATTGTTCTCGGAATTCCGCTGAAGTTTAAAAATGCTTCGGAACACTTCCATTGTTCTCGGAATTCCGCTGAAGTTTAAAAATGCTTCGGAACTCTTCCATTGTTCTCGGAATTCCGCTGAAGTTTAAAAATGCTTCGGAACTCTTCCATTGTTCTCGGAATTCCGCTGAAGTTTAAAAATGCTTCGGAACTCTTCCATTGTTCTCGAAATTCCGCTGAAGTTTAAAAATGTTTCGGAACTCTTCCATTGTTCTCGGAATTCCGCTGAAATTTAAAAATGCTTTGGAACTCTTCCATTGTTCTCAGATTTCCACTGAAGTTTAAAAATGCTGTGGAACTCTTCCATTGTTCTCGGAATTCCGCTGAAGTTTAAAAATGCTTCGGAACTCTTCCATTGTTCTCGGAATTCCGCTGAAGTTTAAAAATGCTTCGGAACTCTTCCATTGTTCTCGGAATTCCGCTGACATATAAAAATGCTTTGGAACTCTTCCATTGTTCTCGGAATTCCGCTGAAGTTTAAAAATGCTTCGGAACACTTCCATTGTTCTCGGAATTCCGCTGAAGTTTAAAAATGCTTCGGAACTCTTCCATTGTTCTCGGAATTCCGCTGAAGTTTAAAAATGCTCCGGAACGCTTCCATTGTTCTCGGAATTCTGCTGAAGTTTAAAGATGCTTCGGAACTTTTCCATTGTTCTCGGAATTCCGCTGAAGTTTAAAAATGCTTCGGAACTCTTCCATTGTTCTCGGAATTCCGCTGAAGTTTAAAAATGCTTCGGAACTCTTCCATTGTTCTCGGAATTCCGCTGAAGTTTAAAAATGCTTCGGAACTCTTCCATTGTTCTCGGAATTCCGCTGAAGTTTAAAAATGCTTCGGAACTCTTGCATTGTTCTCGGAATTCCGCTGACATATAAAAATGCTTTGGAACTCTTCCATTGTTCTCGGAATTCCGCTGAAGTTTAAAAATGCTTCGGAACACTTCCATTGTTCTCGGAATTCCGCTGAAGTTTAAAAATGCTTCGGAACTCTTCCATTGTTTTCGGAATTCCGCTGAAGTTTAAAAATGCTTCGGAACTCTTCCATTGTTCTCGGAATTCCGCTGAAGTTTAAAAATGCTTCGGAACTCTTCCATTGTTCTCGAAATTCCGCTGAAGTTTAAAAATGCTTTGGAACTCTTCCATTGTTCTCAGATTTCCACTGAAGTTTAAAAATGCTTCGGAACACTTCCATTGTTCTCGGAATTCTGCTGAAGTTTAAAGATGCTTCGGAACTTTTCCATTGTTCTCGGAATTCCGCTGAAGTTTAAAAATGCTTCAGAACTCTTCCATTGTTCTCGGAATTCCGCTGACGTTTAAAAATGTTTCGGAACTCTTCCATTGTTCTCGGAATTCTGCTGAAGTTTAAAAATGCTTCGGAACTCTTTCATTGTTCTCGGAATTCCGCTGAAGTTTAAAAATGCTTTGGAACTCTTCCATTGTTCTCGGAATTCCGCTGAAGTTTAAAAATGCTTCTGAACTCTTCCATTGTTCTCGGAATTCCGCTGAAGTTTAAAAATGATTCGGAACTCTTCCATTGTTCTCGGAATTCCGCTGACATATAAAAATGCTTTGGAACTCTTCCATTGTTCTCGGAATTCCGCTGAAGTTTAAAAATGTTTCGGAACTCTTCCATTGTTCTCGGAATTCCGCTGAAGTTTAAAAATGCTTCGGAACTCTTCCATTGTTCTCGGAATTCCGCTGAAGTTTAAAAATGCTTCGGAACTCTTCCATTGTTCTCGGAATTCCGCTGAAGTTTAAAAATGTTTCGAAACTCTTTCATTGTTCTCGGAATTCCGCTGAAGTTTAAAAATGCTTCGGAACTCTTCCATTGTTCTCGGAATTCCGCTGACATATAAAAATGCTTTGGAACTCTTCCATTGTTCTCGGAATTCCGCTGAAGTTTAAAAATGCTTCGGAACACTTCCATTGTTCTCGGAATTCCGCTGAAGTTTAAAAATGCTTCGGAACTCTTCCATTGTTCTCGGAATTCCGCTGAAGTTTAAAAATGCTTCGGAACTCTTCCATTGTTCTCGGAATTCCGCTGAAGTTTAAAAATGCTTCGGAACTCTTCCATTGTTCTCGGAATTCCGCTGAAGTTTAAAAATGTTTCGGAACTCTTCCATTGTTCTCGGAATTCCGCTGACATATAAAAATGCTTTGGAACTCTTCCATTGTTCTCGAAATTCCGCTGAAGTTTAAAAATGTTTCGGAAATCTTCCATTGTTCTCGGAATTCCGCTGAAGTTTAAAAATGCTTTGGAACTCTTCCATTGTTCTCGGAATTCCGCTGACATATAAAAATGCTTTGGAACGCTTCCATTGTTCTCGGAATTCCGCTGAAGTTTAAAAATGCTTCGGAACTCTTCCATTGTTCTCGGAATTCCGCTGAAGTTTAAAAATGCTTTGGAACTCTTCCATTGTTCTCGGAATTCCGCTGACATATAAAAATGCTTTGGAACGCTTCCATTGTTCTCGGAATTCCGCTGAAGTTTAAAAATGCTTCGGAACTCTTCCATTGTTCTCGGAATTCCGCTGAAGTTTAAAAATGCTTCGGAACTCTTCCATTGTTCTCGGAATTCCGCTGAAGTTTAAAAATGTTTCGAAACTCTTTCATTGTTCTCGGAATTCCGCTGAAGTTTAAAAATGCTTCGGAACTCTTCCATTGTTCTCGGAATTCCGCTGACATATAAAAATGCTTTGGAACTCTTCCATTGTTCTCGGAATTCCGCTGAAGTTTAAAAATGCTTCGGAACACTTCCATTGTTCTCGGAATTCCGCTGAAGTTTAAAAATGCTTCGGAACTCTTCCATTGTTCTCGGAATTCCGCTGAAGTTTAAAAATGCTTCGGAACTCTTCCATTGTTCTCGGAATTCCGCTGAAGTTTAAAAATGCTTCGGAACTCTTCCATTGTTCTCGGAATTCCGCTGAAGTTTAAAAATGCTTCGGAACTCTTCCATTGTTCTCGGAATTCCGCTGACATATAAAAATGCTTTGGAACTCTTCCATTGTTCTCGGAATTCCGCTGAAGTTTAAAAATGCTTCTGAACACTTCCATTGTTCTCGGAATTCCGCTGAAGTTTAAAAATGCTTCGGAACTCTTCCATTGTTCTCGGAATTCCGCTGAAGTTTAAAAATGCTTCGGAACTCTTCCATTGTTCTCGGAATTCCGCTGAAGTTTAAAAATGCTTCGGAACTCTTCCATTGTTCTCGAAATTCCGCTGAAGTTTAAAAATGTTTCGGAAATCTTCCATTGTTCTCGGAATTCCGCTGAAATTTAAAAATGCTTTGGAACTCTTCCATTGTTCTCAGATTTCCACTGAAGTTTAAAAATGCTGTGGAACTCTTCCATTGTTCTCGGAATTCCGCTGAAGTTTAAAAATGCTTCGGAACTCTTCCATTGTTCTCGGAATTCCGCTGAAGTTTAAAAATGCTTCGGAACTCTTCCATTGTTCTCGGAATTCCGCTGAAGTTTAAAAATGTTTCGAAACTCTTTCATTGTTCTCGGAATTCCGCTGAAGTTTAAAAATGTTTCGAAACTCTTTCATTGTTCTCGGAATTCCGCTGAAGTTTAAAAATGCTTCGGAACTCTTCCATTGTTCTCGGAATTCCGCTGACATATAAAAATGCTTTGGAACTCTTCCATTGTTCTCGGAATTCCGCTGAAGTTTAAAAATGCTTCGGAACACTTCCATTGTTCTCGGAATTCCGCTGAAGTTTAAAAATGCTTCGGAACTCTTCCATTGTTCTCGGAATTCCGCTGAAGTTTAAAAATGCTTCGGAACTCTTCCATTGTTCTCGGAATTCCGCTGAAGTTTAAAAATGCTTCGGAACTCTTCCATTGTTCTCGGAATTCCGCTGAAGTTTAAAAATGCTTCGGAACTCTTCCATTGTTCTCGGAATTCCGCTGACATATAAAAATGCTTTGGAACTCTTCCATTGTTCTCGGAATTCCGCTGAAGTTTAAAAATGCTTCGGAACACTTCCATTGTTCTCGGAATTCCGCTGAAGTTTAAAAATGCTTCGGAACTCTTCCATTGTTCTCGGAATTCCGCTGAAGTTTAAAAATGCTTCGGAACTCTTCCATTGTTCTCGGAATTCCGCTGAAGTTTAAAAATGCTTCGGAACTCTTCCATTGTTCTCGAAATTCCGCTGAAGTTTAAAAATGTTTCGGAAATCTTCCATTGTTCTCGGAATTCCGCTGAAATTTAAAAATGCTTTGGAACTCTTCCATTGTTCTCAGATTTCCACTGAAGTTTAAAAATGCTGTGGAACTCTTCCATTGTTCTCGGAATTCCGCTGAAGTTTAAAAATGCTTCGGAACTCTTCCATTGTTCTCGGAATTCCGCTGAAGTTTAAAAATGCTTCGGAACTCTTCCATTGTTCTCGGAATTCCGCTGACATATAAAAATGCTTTGGAACTCTTCCATTGTTCTCGGAATTCCGCTGAAGTTTAAAAATGCTTCGGAACTCTTCCATTGTTCTCGGAATTCCGCTGAAGTTTAAAAATGCTTCGGAACTCTTCCATTGTTCTCGGAATTCCGCTGAAGTTTAAAAATGTTTCGAAACTCTTTCATTGTTCTCGGAATTCCGCTGAAGTTTAAAAATGCTTCGGAACTCTTCCATTGTTCTCGGAATTCCGCTGACATATAAAAATGCTTTGGAACTCTTCCATTGTTCTCGGAATTCCGCTGAAGTTTAAAAATGCTTCGGAACACTTCCATTGTTCTCGGAATTCCGCTGAAGTTTAAAAATGCTTCGGAACTCTTTCATTGTTCTCGGAATTCCGCTGAAGTTTAAAAATGCTTTGGAACTCTTCCATTGTTCTTGGAATTCCGCTGAAGTTTAAAAATGCTTCGGAACTCTTCCATTGTTCTCGGAATTCTGCTGAAGTTTAAAAATGCTTCGGAACTCTTCCATTGTTCTCGGAATTCCGCTGAAGTTTAAAAATGTTTCGAAACTCTTTCATTGTTCTCGGAATTCCGCTGAAGTTTAAAAATGCTTCGGAACTCTTCCATTGTTCTCGGAATTCCACTGAAGTTTAAACATGCTTCGGAACTCTTCCATTGTTCTCGGAATTCCGCTGAAGTTTAAAAATGCTTCGGAACTCTTCCATTGTTCTCGGAATTCCGCTGACATATAAAAATGCTTTGGAACTCTTCCATTGTTCTCGGAATTCCGCTGAAGTTTAAAAATGCTTCGGAACACTTCCATTGTTCTCGGAATTCCGCTGAAGTTTAAAAATGCTTCGGAACTCTTCCATTTTTCTCGGAATTCCGCTGAAGTTTAAAAATGCTTCGGAACTCTTCCATTGTTTTCGGAATTCCGCTGAAGTTTAAAAATGCTTCGGAACTCTTCCATTGTTCTCGGAATTCCGCTGACATATAAAAATGCTTTGGAACGCTTCCATTGTTCTCGGAATTCCGCTGAAGTTTAAAAATGCTTCGGAACACTTCCATTGTTCTCGGAATTCCGCTGAAGTTTAAAAATGCTTCGGAACACTTCCATTGTTCTCGGAATTCCGCTGAAGTTTAAAAATGCTTCGGAACGCTTCCATTGTTCTCGG
This sequence comes from Phyllobates terribilis, assembly GCF_046119375.1. Classification (NCBI taxonomy): domain Eukaryota; kingdom Metazoa; phylum Chordata; class Amphibia; order Anura; family Dendrobatidae; genus Phyllobates; species Phyllobates terribilis. The sequence continues at coordinate 855,512 of NW_027363314.1, forward strand.
AATTCTGCTGAAGTTTAAAGATGCTTCGGAACTCTACCATTGTTCTCGGAATTCCGCTGAAGTTTAAAAATGCTTCGGAACACTTCCATTGTTCTCGGAATTCCGCTGAAGTTTAAAAATGCTTCGGAACTCTTCCATTGTTCTCAGAATTCCGCTGAAGTTTAAAAATGCTTCGGAACTCTTCCATTGTTCTCAGAATTCCGCTGAAGTTTAAAAATGCTTCGGAACTCTTCCATTGTTCTCGGAATTCCGCTGAAGTTTAAAAATGCTTCGGAACTCTACCATTGTTCTCGGAATTCCGCTGAAGTTTAAAAATGCTTCGGAACTCTTCCATTGTTCTCGGAATTCCGCTGAAGTTTAAAAATGCTCCGGAACGCTTCCATTGTTCTCGGAATTCTGCTGAAGTTTAAAGATGCTTCGGAACTTTTCCATTGTTCTCGGAATTCCGCTGAAGTTTAAAAATGCTTCGGAACTCTTCCATTGTTCTCGGAATTCCGCTGAAGTTTAAAAATGCTTCGGAACTCTTCCATTGTTCTCGGAATTCCGCTGAAGTTTAAAAATGCTTCGGAACTCTTCCATTGTTCTCGGAATTCCGCTGACATATAAAAATGCTTTGGAACTCTTCCATTGTTCTCGGAATTCCGCTGAAGTTTAAAAATGCTTCGGAACACTTCCATTGTTCTCGGAATTCCGCTGAAGTTTAAAAATGCTTCGGAACTCTTCCATTGTTCTCGGAATTCCGCTGAAGTTTAAAAATGCTTCGGAACTCTTCCATTGTTCTCGGAATTCCGCTGAAGTTTAAAAATGCTTCGGAACTCTTCCATTGTTCTCGAAATTCCGCTGAAGTTTAAAAATGTTTCGGAAATCTTCCATTGTTCTCGGAATTCCGCTGAAATTTAAAAATGCTTTGGAACTCTTCCATTGTTCTCAGATTTCCACTGAAGTTTAAAAATGCTGTGGAACTCTTCCATTGTTCTCGGAATTCCGCTGAAGTTTAAAAATGCTTCGGAACTCTTCCATTGTTCTCGGAATTCCGCTGAAGTTTAAAAATGTTTCGAAACTCTTTCATTGTTCTCGGAATTCCGCTGAAGTTTAAAAATGCTTCGGAACTCTTCCATTGTTCTCGGAATTCCACTGAAGTTTAAACATGCTTCGGAACTCTTCCATTGTTCTCGGAATTCCGCTGAAGTTTAAAAATGCTTCGGAACTCTTCCATTGTTCTCGGAATTCCGCTGACATATAAAAATGCTTTGGAACTCTTCCATTGTTCTCGGAATTCCGCTGAAGTTTAAAAATGCTTCGGAACACTTCCATTGTTCTCGGAATTCCGCTGAAGTTTAAAAATGCTTCGGAACTCTTCCATTTTTCTCGGAATTCCGCTGAAGTTTAAAAATGCTTCGGAACTCTTCCATTGTTTTCGGAATTCCGCTGAAGTTTAAAAATGCTTCGGAACTCTTCCATTGTTCTCGGAATTCCGCTGAAGTTTAAAAATGCTTTGGAACTCTTCCATTGTTCTCGGAATTCCGCTGACATATAAAAATGCTTTGGAACGCTTCCATTGTTCTCGGAATTCCGCTGAAGTTTAAAAATGCTTCGGAACACTTCCATTGTTCTCGGAATTCCGCTGAAGTTTAAAAATGCTTCGGAACGCTTCCATTGTTCTCGGAATTCTGCTGAAGTTTAAAGATGCTTCGGAACTCTACCATTGTTCTCGGAATTCCGCTGAAGTTTAAAAATGCTTCGGAACACTTCCATTGTTCTCGGAATTCCGCTGAAGTTTAAAAATGCTTCGGAACTCTTCCATTGTTCTCAGAATTCCGCTGAAGTTTAAAAATGCTTCGGAACTCTTCCATTGTTCTCAGAATTCCGCTGAAGTTTAAAAATGCTTCGGAACTCTTCCATTGTTCTCGGAATTCCGCTGAAGTTTAAAAATGCTTCGGAACTCTACCATTGTTCTCGGAATTCCGCTGAAGTTTAAAAATGCTTCGGAACTCTTCCATTGTTCTCGGAATTCCGCTGAAGTTTAAAAATGCTCCGGAACGCTTCCATTGTTCTCGGAATTCTGCTGAAGTTTAAAGATGCTTCGGAACTTTTCCATTGTTCTCGGAATTCCGCTGAAGTTTAAAAATGCTTCGGAACTCTTCCATTGTTCTCGGAATTCCGCTGAAGTTTAAAAATGCTTCGGAACTCTTCCATTGTTCTCGGAATTCCGCTGAAGTTTAAAAATGCTTCGGAACTCTTCCATTGTTCTCGGAATTCCGCTGAAGTTTAAAAATGCTTCGGAACTCTTCCATTGTTCTCGGAATTCCGCTGACATATAAAAATGCTTTGGAACTCTTCCATTGTTCTCGGAATTCCGCTGAAGTTTAAAAATGCTTCGGAACTCTTCCATTGTTCTCGGAATTCCGCTGAAGTTTAAAAATGCTTCGGAACTCTTCCATTGTTCTCGGAATTCCGCTGAAGTTTAAAAATGTTTCGAAACTCTTTCATTGTTCTCGGAATTCCGCTGAAGTTTAAAAATGCTTCGGAACTCTTCCATTGTTCTCGGAATTCCGCTGACATATAAAAATGCTTTGGAACTCTTCCATTGTTCTCGGAATTCCGCTGAAGTTTAAAAATGCTTCGGAACACTTCCATTGTTCTCGGAATTCCGCTGAAGTTTAAAAATGCTTCGGAGCTCTTCCATTGTTCTCGGAATTCCGCTGAAGTTTAAAAATGCTTCGGAACACTTCCATTGTTCTCGGAATTCCGCTGAAGTTTAAAAATGCTCCGGAACGCTTCCATTGTTCTCGGAATTCTGCTGAGGTTTAAAGATGCTTCGGAACTCTACCATTGTTCTCGGAATTCCGCTGAAGTTTAAAAATGCTTCGGAACTCTTCCATTGTTCTCGGAATTCCGCTGAAGTTTAAAAATGCTCCGGAACGCTTCCATTGTTCTCGGAATTCTGCTGAAGTTTAAAGATGCTTCGGAACTTTTCCATTGTTCTCGGAATTCCGCTGAAGTTTAAAAATGCTTCGGAACTCTTCCATTGTTCTCGGAATTCCGCTGAAGTTTAAAAATGCTTCGGAACTCTTCCATTGTTCTCGGAATTCCGCTGAAGTTTAAAAATGCTTCGGAACTCTTCCATTGTTCTCGGAATTCCGCTGAAGTTTAAAAATGCTTCGGAACTCTTCCATTGTTCTCGGAATTCCGCTGAAGTTTAAAAATGCTTCGGAACTCTTCCATTGTTCTCGGAATTCTGCTGAAGTTTAAAAATGCTTCGGAACTCTTTCATTGTTCTCGGAATTCCGCTGAAGTTTAAAAATGCTTTGGAACTCTTCCATTGTTCTCGGAATTCCGCTGAAGTTTAAAAATGCTTCTGAACTCTTCCATTGTTCTCGGAATTCCGCTGAAGTTTAAAAATGATTCGGAACTCTTCCATTGTTCTCGGAATTCCGCTGACATATAAAAATGCTTTGGAACTCTTCCATTGTTCTCGGAATTCCGCTGAAGTTTAAAAATGTTTCGGAACTCTTCCATTGTTCTCGGAATACCGCTGAAGTTTAAAAATGCTTCGGAACTCTTCCATTGTTCTCGGAATTCCGCTGAAGTTTAAAAATGCTTCGGAACTCTTCCATTGTTCTCGGAATTCCGCTGAAGTTTAAAAATGTTTCGAAACTCTTTCATTGTTCTCGGAATTCCGCTGAAGTTTAAAAATGCTTCGGAACTCTTCCATTGTTCTCGGAATTCCGCTGAAGTTTAAAAATGTTTCGGAACTCTTCCATTGTTCTCGGAATTCTGCTGAAGTTTAAAAATGCTTCGGAACTCTTTCATTGTTCTCGGAATTCCGCTGAAGTTTAAAAATGCTTTGGAACTCTTCCATTGTTCTCGGAATTCCGCTGAAGTTTAAAAATGCTTCTGAACTCTTCCATTGTTCTCGGAATTCCGCTGAAGTTTAAAAATTATTCGGAACTCTTCCATTGTTCTCGGAATTCCGCTGACATATAAAAATGCTTTGGAACTCTTCCATTGTTCTCGGAATTCCGCTGAAGTTTAAAAATGTTTCGGAACTCTTCCATTGTTCTCGGAATTCCGCTGAAGTTTAAAAATGCTTCGGAACTCTTCCATTGTTCTCGGAATTCCGCTGAAGTTTAAAAATGCTTCGGAACTCTTCCATTGTTCTCGGAATTCCGCTGAAGTTTAAAAATGTTTCGAAACTCTTTCATTGTTCTCGGAATTCCGCTGAAGTTTAAAAATGCTTCGGAACTCTTCCATTGTTCTCGGAATTCCACTGAAGTTTAAACATGCTTCGGAACTCTTCCATTGTTCTCGGAATTCCGCTGAAGTTTAAAAATGCTTCGGAACTCTTCCATTGTTCTCGGAATTCCGCTGACATATAAAAATGCTTTGGAACTCTTCCATTGTTCTCGGAATTCCGCTGAAGTTTAAAAATGTTTCGGAACTCTTCCATTGTTCTCGGAATTCCGCTGAAGTCTAAAAATGCTTCGGAACTCTTCCATTGTTCTCGGAATTCCGCTGAAGTTTAAAAATGCTTCGGAACTCTTCCATTGTTCTCGGAATTCCGCTGAAGTTTAAAAATGTTTCGAAACTCTTTCATTGTTCTCGGAATTCCGCTGAAGTTTAAAAATGCTTCGGAACTCTTCCATTGTTCTCGGAATTCCGCTGACATATAAAAATGCTTTGGAACTCTTCCATTGTTCTCGGAATTCCGCTGAAGTTTAAAAATGCTCCGGAACGCTTCCATTGTTCTCGGAATTCTGCTGAAGTTTAAAGATGCTTCGGAACTTTTCCATTGTTCTCGGAATTCCGCTGACGTTTAAAAATGCTTCGGAACTCTTCCATTGTTCTCGGAATTCCGCTGAAGTTTAAAAATGCTTCGGAACTCTTCCATTGTTCTCGGAATTCCGCTGAAGTTTAAAACTGTTTCGGAACTCTTCCATTGTTCTCGGAATTCTGCTGAAGTTTAAAAATGCTTCGGAACTCTTTCATTGTTCTCGGAATTCCGCTGAAGTTTAAAAATGCTTTGGAACTCTTCCATTGTTCTCGGAATTCCGCTGAAGTTTAAAAATGCTTCTGAACTCTTCCATTGTTCTCGGAATTCCGCTGAAGTTTAAAAATGATTCGGAACTCTTCCATTGTTCTCGGAATTCCGCTGACATATAAAAATGCTTTGGAACTCTTCCATTGTTCTCGGAATTCCGCTGAAGTTTAAAAATGTTTCGGAACTCTTCCATTGTTCTCGGAATTCCGCTGAAGTTTAAAAATGCTTCGGAACTCTTCCATTGTTCTCGGAATTCCGCTGAAGTTTAAAAATGCTTCGGAACTCTTCCATTGTTCTCGGAATTCCGCTGAAGTTTAAAAATGTTTCGAAACTCTTTCATTGTTCTCGGAATTCCGCTGAAGTTTAAAAATGCTTCGGAACTCTTCCATTGTTCTCGGAATTCCGCTGACATATAAAAATGCTTTGGAACTCTTCCATTGTTCTCGGAATTCCGCTGAAGTTTAAAAATGCTTCGGAACACTTCCATTGTTCTCGGAATTCCGCTGAAGTTTAAAAATGCTTAGGAACTCTTCCATTGTTCTCGGAATTCCGCTGAAGTTTAAAAATGCTTCGGAACTCTTCCATTGTTCTCGGAATTCCGCTGAAGTTTAAAAATGCTTCGGAACTCTTCCATTGTTCTCGAAATTCCGCTGAAGTTTAAAAATGCTTTGGAACACTTCCATTGTTCTCAGATTTCCACTGAAGTTTAAAAATGCTGTGGAACTCTTCCATTGTTCCCGGAATTCCGCTGAAGTTTAAAAATGCTTCGGAACTCTTCCATTGTTCTCGGAATTCCGCTGAAGTTTAAAAATGCTTCGGAACTCTTCCATTGTTCTCGGAATTCCGCTGACATATAAAAATGCTTTGGAACTCTTCCATTGTTCTCGGAATTCCGCTGAAGTTTAAAAATGCTTCGGAACACTTCCATTGTTCTCGGAATTCCGCTGAAGTTTAAAAATGCTTCGGAACTCTTCCATTGTTCTCGGAATTCCGCTGAAGTTTAAAAATGCTCCGGAACGCTTCCATTGTTCTCGGAATTCCGCTGAAGTTTAAAAATGCTCCGGAACGCTTCCATTGTTCTCGGAATTCTGCTGAAGTTTAAAGATGCTTCGGAACTTTTCCATTGTTCTCGGAATTCCGCTGAAGTTTAAAAATGCTTCAGAACTCTTCCATTGTTCTCGGAATTCCGCTGACGTTTAAAAATGTTTCGGAACTCTTCCATTGTTCTCGGAATTCCGCTGACATATAAAAATGCTTTGGAACTCTTCCATTGTTCTCGGAATTCCGCTGAAGTTTAAAAATGCTTCGGAACACTTCCATTGTTCTCGGAATTCCGCTGAAGTTTAAAAATGCTTAGGAACTCTTCCATTGTTCTCGGAATTCCGCTGAAGTTTAAAAATGCTTCGGAACTCTTCCATTGTTCTCGGAATTCCGCTGAAGTTTAAAAATGCTTCGGAACTCTTCCATTGTTCTCGAAATTCCGCTGAAGTTTAAAAATGCTTTGGAACACTTCCATTGTTCTCAGATTTCCACTGAAGTTTAAAAATGCTGTGGAACTCTTCCATTGTTCCCGGAATTCCGCTGAAGTTTAAAAATGCTTCGGAACTCTTCCATTGTTCTCGGAATTCCGCTGAAGTTTAAAAATGCTTCGGAACTCTTCCATTGTTCTCGGAATTCCGCTGACATATAAAAATGCTTTGGAACTCTTCCATTGTTCTCGGAATTCCGCTGAAGTTTAAAAATGCTTCGGAACACTTCCATTGTTCTCGGAATTCCGCTGAAGTTTAAAAATGCTTCGGAACTCTTCCATTGTTCTCGGAATTCCGCTGAAGTTTAAAAATGCTCCGGAACGCTTCCATTGTTCTCGGAATTCCGCTGAAGTTTAAAAATGCTCCGGAACGCTTCCATTGTTCTCGGAATTCTGCTGAAGTTTAAAGATGCTTCGGAACTTTTCCATTGTTCTCGGAATTCCGCTGAAGTTTAAAAATGCTTCAGAACTCTTCCATTGTTCTCGGAATTCCGCTGACGTTTAAAAATGTTTCGGAACTCTTCCATTGTTCTCGGAATTCTGCTGAAGTTTAAAAATGCTTCGGAACTCTTTCATTGTTCTCGGAATTCCGCTGAAGTTTAAAAATGCTTTGGAACTCTTCCATTGTTCTCGGAATTCCGCTGAAGTTTAAAAATGCTTCTGAACTCTTCCATTGTTCTCGGAATTCCGCTGAAGTTTAAAAATGATTCGGAACTCTTCCATTGTTCTCGGAATTCCGCTGACATATAAAAATGCTTTGGAACTCTTCCATTGTTCTCGGAATTCCGCTGAAGTTTAAAAATGTTTCGGAACTCTTCCATTGTTCTCGGAATTCCGCTGAAGTTTAAAAATGCTTCGGAACTCTTCCATTGTTCTCAGAATTCCGCTGAAGTTTAAAAATGCTTCGGAACTCTTCCATTGTTCTCGGAATTCCGCTGAAGTTTAAAAATGTTTCGAAACTCTTTCATTGTTCTCGGAATTCCGCTGAAGTTTAAAAATGCTTCGGAACTCTTCCATTGTTCTCGGAATTCCGCTGACATATAAAAATGCTTTGGAACTCTTCCATTGTTCTCGGAATTCCGCTGAAGTTTAAAAATGCTTCGGAACACTTCCATTGTTCTCGGAATTCCGCTGAAGTTTAAAAATGCTTCGGAACTCTTCCATTGTTCTCGGAATTCCGCTGAAGTTTAAAAATGCTTCGGAACTCTTCCATTGTTCTCGGAATTCCGCTGAAGTTTAAAAATGCTTCGGAACTCTTCCATTGTTCTCGGAATTCCGCTGAAGTTTAAAAATGCTTCGGAACTCTTCCATTGTTCTCGGAATTCCGCTGACATATAAAAATGCTTTGGAACTCTTCCATTGTTCTCGGAATTCCGCTGAAGTTTAAAAATGCTTCGGAACACTTCCATTGTTCTCGGAATTCCGCTGAAGTTTAAAAATGCTTCGGAACTCTTCCATTGTTCTCGGAATTCCGCTGAAGTTTAAAAATGCTTCGGAACTCTTCCATTGTTCTCGGAATTCCGCTGAAGTTTAAAAATGCTTCGGAACTCTTCCATTGTTCTCGGAATTCCGCTGAAGTTTAAAAATGCTTCGGAACTCTTCCATTGTTCTCGAAATTCCGCTGAAGTTTAAAAATGTTTCGGAAATCTTCCATTGTTCTCGGAATTCCGCTGAAATTTAAAAATGCTTTGGAACTCTTCCATTGTTCTCAGATTTCCACTGAAGTTTAAAAATGCTGTGGAACTCTTCCATTGTTCTCGGAATTCCGCTGAAGTTTAAAAATGCTTCGGAACTCTTCCATTGTTCTCGGAATTCCGCTGAAGTTTAAAAATGCTTCGGAACTCTTCCATTGTTCTCGGAATTCCGCTGAAGTTTAAAAATGTTTCGAAACTCTTTCATTGTTCTCGGAATTCCGCTGAAGTTTAAACATGCTTCGGAACTCTTCCATTGTTCTCGGAATTCCGCTGAAGTTTAAAAATGCTTCGGAACTCTTCCATTGTTCTCGGAATTCCGCTGACATATAAAAATGCTTTGGAACTCTTCCATTGTTCTCGGAATTCCGCTGAAGTTTAAAAATGCTTCGGAACACTTCCATTGTTCTCGGAATTCCGCTGAAGTTTAAAAATGCTTCGGAACTCTTCCATTTTTCTCGGAATTCCGCTGAAGTTTAAAAATGCTTCGGAACTCTTCCATTGTTTTCGGAATTCCGCTGAAGTTTAAAAATGCTTCGGAACTCTTCCATTGTTCTCGGAATTCCGCTGAAGTTTAAAAATGCTTTGGAACTCTTCCATTGTTCTCGGAATTCCGCTGACATATAAAAATGCTTTGGAACGCTTCCATTGTTCTCGGAATTCCGCTGAAGTTTAAAAATGCTTCGGAACTCTTCCATTGTTCTCGGAATTCCGCTGAAGTTTAAAAATGCTTTGGAACTCTTCCATTGTTCTCGGAATTCCGCTGACATATAAAAATGCTTTGGAACGCTTCCATTGTTCTCGGAATTCCGCTGAAGTTTAAAAATGCTTCGGAACTCTTCCATTGTTCTCGGAATTCCGCTGAAGTTTAAAAATGCTTCGGAACTCTTCCATTGTTCTCGGAATTCCGCTGAAGTTTAAAAATGTTTCGAAACTCTTTCATTGTTCTCGGAATTCCGCTGAAGTTTAAAAATGCTTCGGAACTCTTCCATTGTTCTCGGAATTCCGCTGACATATAAAAATGCTTTGGAACTCTTCCATTGTTCTCGGAATTCCGCTGAAGTTTAAAAATGCTTCGGAACACTTCCATTGTTCTCGGAATTCCGCTGAAGTTTAAAAATGCTTCGGAACTCTTCCATTGTTCTCGGAATTCCGCTGAAGTTTAAAAATGCTTCGGAACTCTTCCATTGTTCTCGGAATTCCGCTGAAGTTTAAAAATGCTTCGGAACTCTTCCATTGTTCTCGGAATTCCGCTGAAGTTTAAAAATGCTTCGGAACTCTTCCATTGTTCTCGGAATTCCGCTGACATATAAAAATGCTTTGGAACTCTTCCATTGTTCTCGGAATTCCGCTGAAGTTTAAAAATGCTTCTGAACACTTCCATTGTTCTCGGAATTCCGCTGAAGTTTAAAAATGCTTCGGAACTCTTCCATTGTTCTCGGAATTCCGCTGAAGTTTAAAAATGCTTCGGAACTCTTCCATTGTTCTCGGAATTCCGCTGAAGTTTAAAAATGCTTCGGAACTCTTCCATTGTTCTCGAAATTCCGCTGAAGTTTAAAAATGTTTCGGAAATCTTCCATTGTTCTCGGAATTCCGCTGAAATTTAAAAATGCTTTGGAACTCTTCCATTGTTCTCAGATTTCCACTGAAGTTTAAAAATGCTGTGGAACTCTTCCATTGTTCTCGGAATTCCGCTGAAGTTTAAAAATGCTTCGGAACTCTTCCATTGTTCTCGGAATTCCGCTGAAGTTTAAAAATGCTTCGGAACTCTTCCATTGTTCTCGGAATTCCGCTGAAGTTTAAAAATGTTTCGAAACTCTTTCATTGTTCTCGGAATTCCGCTGAAGTTTAAAAATGTTTCGAAACTCTTTCATTGTTCTCGGAATTCCGCTGAAGTTTAAAAATGCTTCGGAACTCTTCCATTGTTCTCGGAATTCCGCTGACATATAAAAATGCTTTGGAACTCTTCCATTGTTCTCGGAATTCCGCTGAAGTTTAAAAATGCTTCGGAACACTTCCATTGTTCTCGGAATTCCGCTGAAGTTTAAAAATGCTTCGGAACTCTTCCATTGTTCTCGGAATTCCGCTGAAGTTTAAAAATGCTTCGGAACTCTTCCATTGTTCTCGGAATTCCGCTGAAGTTTAAAAATGCTTCGGAACTCTTCCATTGTTCTCGGAATTCCGCTGAAGTTTAAAAATGCTTCGGAACTCTTCCATTGTTCTCGGAATTCCGCTGACATATAAAAATGCTTTGGAACTCTTCCATTGTTCTCGGAATTCCGCTGAAGTTTAAAAATGCTTCGGAACACTTCCATTGTTCTCGGAATTCCGCTGAAGTTTAAAAATGCTTCGGAACTCTTCCATTGTTCTCGGAATTCCGCTGAAGTTTAAAAATGCTTCGGAACTCTTCCATTGTTCTCGGAATTCCGCTGAAGTTTAAAAATGCTTCGGAACTCTTCCATTGTTCTCGAAATTCCGCTGAAGTTTAAAAATGTTTCGGAAATCTTCCATTGTTCTCGGAATTCCGCTGAAATTTAAAAATGCTTTGGAACTCTTCCATTGTTCTCAGATTTCCACTGAAGTTTAAAAATGCTGTGGAACTCTTCCATTGTTCTCGGAATTCCGCTGAAGTTTAAAAATGCTTCGGAACTCTTCCATTGTTCTCGGAATTCCGCTGAAGTTTAAAAATGCTTCGGAACTCTTCCATTGTTCTCGGAATTCCGCTGACATATAAAAATGCTTTGGAACTCTTCCATTGTTCTCGGAATTCCGCTGAAGTTTAAAAATGCTTCGGAACTCTTCCATTGTTCTCGGAATTCCGCTGAAGTTTAAAAATGCTTCGGAACTCTTCCATTGTTCTCGGAATTCCGCTGAAGTTTAAAAATGTTTCGAAACTCTTTCATTGTTCTCGGAATTCCGCTGAAGTTTAAAAATGCTTCGGAACTCTTCCATTGTTCTCGGAATTCCGCTGACATATAAAAATGCTTTGGAACTCTTCCATTGTTCTCGGAATTCCGCTGAAGTTTAAAAATGCTTCGGAACACTTCCATTGTTCTCGGAATTCCGCTGAAGTTTAAAAATGCTTCGGAACTCTTTCATTGTTCTCGGAATTCCGCTGAAGTTTAAAAATGCTTTGGAACTCTTCCATTGTTCTTGGAATTCCGCTGAAGTTTAAAAATGCTTCGGAACTCTTCCATTTTTCTCGGAATTCCGCTGAAGTTTAAAAATGCTTCGGAACTCTTCCATTGTTTTCGGAATTCCGCTGAAGTTTAAAAATGCTTCGGAACTCTTCCATTGTTCTCGGAATTCCGCTGACATATAAAAATGCTTTGGAACGCTTCCATTGTTCTCGGAATTCCGCTGAAGTTTAAAAATGCTTCGGAACACTTCCATTGTTCTCGGAATTCCGCTGAAGTTTAAAAATGCTTCGGAACACTTCCATTGTTCTCGGAATTCCGCTGAAGTTTAAAAATGCTTCGGAACGCTTCCATTGTTCTCGGAATTCTGCTGAAGTTTAAAGATGCTTCGGAACTCTACCATTGTTCTCGGAATTCCGCTGAAGTTTAAAAATGCTTCGGAACACTTCCATTGTTCTCGGAATTCCGCTGAAGTTTAAAAATGCTTCGGAACTCTTCCATTGTTCTCAGAATTACGCTGAAGTTTAAAAATGCTTCGGAACTCTTCCATTGTTCTCAGAATTCCGCTGAAGTTTAAAAATGCTTCGGAACTCTTCCATTGTTCTCGGAATTCCGCTGAAGTTTAAAAATGCTTCGGAACTCTACCATTGTTCTCGGAATTCCGCTGAAGTTTAAAAATGCTTCGGAACTCTTCCATTGTTCTCGGAATTCCGCTGAAGTTTAAAAATGCTCCGGAACGCTTCCATTGTTCTCGGAATTCTGCTGAAGTTTAAAGATGCTTCGGAACTTTTCCATTGTTCTCGGAATTCCGCTGAAGTTTAAAAATGCTTCGGAACTCTTCCATTGTTCTCGGAATTCCGCTGAAGTTTAAAAATGCTTCGGAACTCTTCCATTGTTCTCGGAATTCCGCTGAAGTTTAAAAATGCTTCGGAACTCTACCATTGTTCTCGGAATTCCGCTGAAGTTTAAAAATGCTTCGGAACTCTTCCATTGTTCTCGGAATTCCGCTGAAGTTTAAAAATGCTCCGGAACGCTTCCATTGTTCTCGGAATTCTGCTGAAGTTTAAAGATGCTTCGGAACTTTTCCATTGTTCTCGGAATTCCGCTGAAGTTTAAAAATGCTTCGGAACTCTTCCATTGTTCTCGGAATTCCGCTGAAGTTTAAAAATGCTTCGGAACTCTTCCATTGTTCTCGGAATTCCGCTGAAGTTTAAAAATGCTTCGGAACTCTTCCATTGTTCTCGGAATTCCGCTGAAGTTTAAAAATGCTTCGGAACTCTTCCATTGTTCTCGGAATTCCGCTGACATATAAAAATGCTTTGGAACTCTTCCATTGTTCTCGGAATTCCGCTGAAGTTTAAAAATGCTTCGGAACTCTTCCATTGTTCTCGGAATTCCGCTGAAGTTTAAAAATGCTTCGGAACTCTTCCATTGTTCTCGGAATTCCGCTGAAGTTTAAAAATGTTTCGAAACTCTTTCATTGTTCTCGGAATTCCGCTGAAGTTTAAAAATGCTTCGGAACTCTTCCATTGTTCTCGGAATTCCGCTGACATATAAAAATGCTTTGGAACTCTTCCATTGTTCTCGGAATTCCGCTGAAGTTTAAAAATGCTTCGGAACACTTCCATTGTTCTCGGAATTCCGCTGAAGTTTAAAAATGCTTCGGAGCTCTTCCATTGTTCTCGGAATTCCGCTGAAGTTTAAAAATGCTTCGGAACACTTCCATTGTTCTCGGAATTCCGCTGAAGTTTAAAAATGCTCCGGAACGCTTCCATTGTTCTCGGAATTCTGCTGAAGTTTAAAGATGCTTCGGAACTCTACCATTGTTCTCGGAATTCCGCTGAAGTTTAAAAATGCTTCGGAACTCTTCCATTGTTCTCGGAATTCCGCTGAAGTTTAAAAATGCTCCGGAACGCTTCCATTGTTCTCGGAATTCTGCTGAAGTTTAAAGATGCTTCGGAACTTTTCCATTGTTCTCGGAATTCCGCTGAAGTTTAAAAATGCTTCGGAACTCTTCCATTGTTCTCGGAATTCCGCTGAAGTTTAAAAATGCTTCGGAACTCTTCCATTGTTCTCGGAATTCCGCTGAAGTTTAAAAATGCTTCGGAACTCTTCCATTGTTCTCGGAATTCCGCTGAAGTTTAAAAATGCTTCGGAACTCTTCCATTGTTCTCGGAATTCCGCTGAAGTTTAAAAATGCTTCGGAACTCTTCCATTGTTCTCGGAATTCTGCTGAAGTTTAAAAATGCTTCGGAACTCTTTCATTGTTCTCGGAATTCCGCTGAAGTTTAAAAATGCTTTGGAACTCTTCCATTGTTCTCGGAATTCCGCTGAAGTTTAAAAATGCTTCTGAACTCTTCCATTGTTCTCGGAATTCCGCTGAAGTTTAAAAATGATTCGGAACTCTTCCATTGTTCTCGGAATTCCGCTGACATATAAAAATGCTTTGGAACTCTTCCATTGTTCTCGGAATTCCGCTGAAGTTTAAAAATGTTTCGGAACTCTTCCATTGTTCTCGGAATACCGCTGAAGTTTAAAAATGCTTCGGAACTCTTCCATTGTTCTCGGAATTCCGCTGAAGTTTAAAAATGCTTCGGAACTCTTCCATTGTTCTCGGAATTCCGCTGAAGTTTAAAAATGTTTCGAAACTCTTTCATTGTTCTCGGAATTCCGCTGAAGTTTAAAAATGCTTCGGAACTCTTCCATTGTTCTCGGAATTCCGCTGAAGTTTAAAAATGTTTCGGAACTCTTCCATTGTTCTCGGAATTCTGCTGAAGTTTAAAAATGCTTCGGAACTCTTTCATTGTTCTCGGAATTCCGCTGAAGTTTAAAAATGCTTTGGAACTCTTCCATTGTTCTCGGAATTCCGCTGAAGTTTAAAAATGCTTCTGAACTCTTCCATTGTTCTCGGAATTCCGCTGAAGTTTAAAAATTATTCGGAACTCTTCCATTGTTCTCGGAATTCCGCTGACATATAAAAATGCTTTGGAACTCTTCCATTGTTCTCGGAATTCCGCTGAAGTTTAAAAATGTTTCGGAACTCTTCCATTGTTCTCGGAATTCCGCTGAAGTTTAAAAATGCTTCGGAACTCTTCCATTGTTCTCGGAATTCCGCTGAAGTTTAAAAATGCTTCGGAACTCTTCCATTGTTCTCGGAATTCCGCTGAAGTTTAAAAATGTTTCGAAACTCTTTCATTGTTCTCGGAATTCCGCTGAAGTTTAAAAATGCTTCGGAACTCTTCCATTGTTCTCGGAATTCCACTGAAGTTTAAACATGCTTCGGAACTCTTCCATTGTTCTCGGAATTCCGCTGAAGTTTAAAAATGCTTCGGAACTCTTCCATTGTTCTCGGAATTCCGCTGACATATAAAAATGCTTTGGAACTCTTCCATTGTTCTCGGAATTCCGCTGAAGTTTAAAAATGTTTCGGAACTCTTCCATTGTTCTCGGAATTCCGCTGAAGTTTAAAAATGCTTCGGAACTCTTCCATTGTTCTCGGAATTCCGCTGAAGTTTAAAAATGCTTCGGAACTCTTCCATTGTTCTCGGAATTCCGCTGAAGTTTAAAAATGTTTCGAAACTCTTTCATTGTTCTCGGAATTCCGCTGAAGTTTAAAAATGCTTCGGAACTCTTCCATTGTTCTCGGAATTCCGCTGACATATAAAAATGCTTTGGAACTCTTCCATTGTTCTCGGAATTCCGCTGAAGTTTAAAAATGCTCCGGAACGCTTCCATTGTTCTCGGAATTCTGCTGAAGTTTAAAAATGTTTCGAAACTCTTTCATTGTTCTCGGAATTCCGCTGAAGTTTAAAAATGCTTCGGAACTCTTCCATTGTTCTCGGAATTCCGCTGACATATAAAAATGCTTTGGAACTCTTCCATTGTTCTCGGAATTCCGCTGAAGTTTAAAAATGCTTCGGAACACTTCCATTGTTCTCGGAATTCCGCTGAAGTTTAAAAATGCTTCGGAACTCTTCCATTGTTCTCGGAATTCCGCTGAAGTTTAAAAATGCTTCGGAACTCTTCCATTGTTCTCGGAATTCCGCTGAAGTTTAAAAATGCTTCGGAACTCTTCCATTGTTCTCGAAATTCCGCTGAAGTTTAAAAATGCTTTGGAACACTTCCATTGTTCTCAGATTTCCACTGAAGTTTAAAAATGCTGTGGAACTCTTCCATTGTTCCCGGAATTCCGCTGAAGTTTAAAAATGCTTCGGAACTCTTCCATTGTTCTCGGAATTCCGCTGAAGTTTAAAAATGCTTCGGAACTCTTCCATTGTTCTCGGAATTCCGCTGACATATAAAAATGCTTTGGAACTCTTCCATTGTTCTCGGAATTCCGCTGAAGTTTAAAAATGCTTCGGAACACTTCCATTGTTCTCGGAATTCCGCTGAAGTTTAAAAATGCTTCGGAACTCTTCCATTGTTCTCGGAATTCCGCTGAAGTTTAAAAATGCTCCGGAACGCTTCCATTGTTCTCGGAATTCCGCTGAAGTTTAAAAATGCTCCGGAACGCTTCCATTGTTCTCGGAATTCTGCTGAAGTTTAAAGATGCTTCGGAACTTTTCCATTGTTCTCGGAATTCCGCTGAAGTTTAAAAATGCTTCAGAACTCTTCCATTGTTCTCGGAATTCCGCTGACGTTTAAAAATGTTTCGGAACTCTTCCATTGTTCTCGGAATTCTGCTGAAGTTTAAAAATGCTTCGGAACTCTTTCATTGTTCTCGGAATTCCGCTGAAGTTTAAAAATGCTTTGGAACTCTTCCATTGTTCTCGGAATTCCGCTGAAGTTTAAAAATGCTTCTGAACTCTTCCATTGTTCTCGGAATTCCGCTGAAGTTTAAAAATGATTCGGAACTCTTCCATTGTTCTCGGAATTCCGCTGACATATAAAAATGCTTTGGAACTCTTCCATTGTTCTCGGAATTCCGCTGAAGTTTAAAAATGTTTCGGAACTCTTCCATTGTTCTCGGAATTCCGCTGAAGTTTAAAAATGCTTCGGAACTCTTCCATTGTTCTCGGAATTCCGCTGAAGTTTAAAAATGCTTCGGAACTCTTCCATTGTTCTCGGAATTCCGCTGAAGTTTAAAAATGTTTCGAAACTCTTTCATTGTTCTCGGAATTCCGCTGAAGTTTAAAAATGCTTCGGAACTCTTCCATTGTTCTCGGAATTCCGCTGACATATAAAAATGCTTTGGAACTCTTCCATTGTTCTCGGAATTCCGCTGAAGTTTAAAAATGCTTCGGAACACTTCCATTGTTCTCGGAATTCCGCTGAAGTTTAAAAATGCTTCGGAACTCTTCCATTGTTCTCGGAATTCCGCTGAAGTTTAAAAATGCTTCGGAACTCTTCCATTGTTCTCGGAATTCCGCTGAAGTTTAAAAATGCTTCGGAACTCTTCCATTGTTCTCGGAATTCCGCTGAAGTTTAAAAATGCTTCGGAACTCTTCCATTGTTCTCGGAATTCCGCTGACATATAAAAATGCTTTGGAACTCTTCCATTGTTCTCGGAATTCCGCTGAAGTTTAAAAATGCTTCGGAACACTTCCATTGTTCTCGGAATTCCGCTGAAGTTTAAAAATGCTTCGGAACTCTTCCATTGTTCTCGGAATTCCGCTGAAGTTTAAAAATGCTTCGGAACTCTTCCATTGTTCTCGGAATTCCGCTGAAGTTTAAAAATGCTTCGGAACTCTTCCATTGTTCTCGAAATTCCGCTGAAGTTTAAAAATGTTTCGGAAATCTTCCATTGTTCTCGGAATTCCGCTGAAATTTAAAAATGCTTTGGAACTCTTCCATTGTTCTCAGATTTCCACTGAAGTTTAAAAATGCTGTGGAACTCTTCCATTGTTCTCGGAATTCCGCTGAAGTTTAAAAATGCTTCGGAACTCTTCCATTGTTCTCGGAATTCCGCTGAAGTTTAAAAATGCTTCGGAACTCTTCCATTGTTCTCGGAATTCCGCTGAAGTTTAAAAATGTTTCGAAACTCTTTCATTGTTCTCGGAATTCCGCTGAAGTTTAAACATGCTTCGGAACTCTTCCATTGTTCTCGGAATTCCGCTGAAGTTTAAAAATGCTTCGGAACTCTTCCATTGTTCTCGGAATTCCGCTGACATATAAAAATGCTTTGGAACTCTTCCATTGTTCTCGGAATTCCGCTGAAGTTTAAAAATGCTTCGGAACACTTCCATTGTTCTCGGAATTCCGCTGAAGTTTAAAAATGCTTCGGAACTCTTCCATTTTTCTCGGAATTCCGCTGAAGTTTAAAAATGCTTCGGAACTCTTCCATTGTTTTCGGAATTCCGCTGAAGTTTAAAAATGCTTCGGAACTCTTCCATTGTTCTCGGAATTCCGCTGAAGTTTAAAAATGCTTTGGAACTCTTCCATTGTTCTCGGAATTCCGCTGACATATAAAAATGCTTTGGAACGCTTCCATTGTTCTCGGAATTCCGCTGAAGTTTAAAAATGCTTCGGAACTCTTCCATTGTTCTCGGAATTCCGCTGAAGTTTAAAAATGCTTTGGAACTCTTCCATTGTTCTCGGAATTCCGCTGACATATAAAAATGCTTTGGAACGCTTCCATTGTTCTCGGAATTCCGCTGAAGTTTAAAAATGCTTCGGAACTCTTCCATTGTTCTCGGAATTCCGCTGAAGTTTAAAAATGCTTCGGAACTCTTCCATTGTTCTCGGAATTCCGCTGAAGTTTAAAAATGTTTCGAAACTCTTTCATTGTTCTCGGAATTCCGCTGAAGTTTAAAAATGCTTCGGAACTCTTCCATTGTTCTCGGAATTCCGCTGACATATAAAAATGCTTTGGAACTCTTCCATTGTTCTCGGAATTCCGCTGAAGTTTAAAAATGCTTCGGAACACTTCCATTGTTCTCGGAATTCCGCTGAAGTTTAAAAATGCTTCGGAACTCTTCCATTGTTCTCGGAATTCCGCTGAAGTTTAAAAATGCTTCGGAACTCTTCCATTGTTCTCGGAATTCCGCTGAAGTTTAAAAATGCTTCGGAACTCTTCCATTGTTCTCGGAATTCCGCTGAAGTTTAAAAATGCTTCGGAACTCTTCCATTGTTCTCGGAATTCCGCTGACATATAAAAATGCTTTGGAACTCTTCCATTGTTCTCGGAATTCCGCTGAAGTTTAAAAATGCTTCGGAACACTTCCATTGTTCTCGGAATTCCGCTGAAGTTTAAAAATGCTTCGGAACTCTTCCATTGTTCTCGGAATTCCGCTGAAGTTTAAAAATGCTTCGGAACTCTTCCATTGTTCTCGGAATTCCGCTGAAGTTTAAAAATGCTTCGGAACTCTTCCATTGTTCTCGAAATTCCGCTGAAGTTTAAAAATGTTTCGGAAATCTTCCATTGTTCTCGGAATTCCGCTGAAATTTAAAAATGCTTTGGAACTCTTCCATTGTTCTCAGATTTCCACTGAAGTTTAAAAATGCTGTGGAACTCTTCCATTGTTCTCGGAATTCCGCTGAAGTTTAAAAATGCTTCGGAACTCTTCCATTGTTCTCGGAATTCCGCTGAAGTTTAAAAATGCTTCGGAACTCTTCCATTGTTCTCGGAATTCCGCTGAAGTTTAAAAATGTTTCGAAACTCTTTCATTGTTCTCGGAATTCCGCTGAAGTTTAAAAATGTTTCGAAACTCTTTCATTGTTCTCGGAATTCCGCTGAAGTTTAAAAATGCTTCGGAACTCTTCCATTGTTCTCGGAATTCCGCTGACATATAAAAATGCTTTGGAACTCTTCCATTGTTCTCGGAATTCCGCTGAAGTTTAAAAATGCTTCGGAACACTTCCATTGTTCTCGGAATTCCGCTGAAGTTTAAAAATGCTTCGGAACTCTTCCATTGTTCTCGGAATTCCGCTGAAGTTTAAAAATGCTTCGGAACTCTTCCATTGTTCTCGGAATTCCGCTGAAGTTTAAAAATGCTTCGGAACTCTTCCATTGTTCTCGGAATTCCGCTGAAGTTTAAAAATGCTTCGGAACTCTTCCATTGTTCTCGGAATTCCGCTGACATATAAAAATGCTTTGGAACTCTTCCATTGTTCTCGGAATTCCGCTGAAGTTTAAAAATGCTTCGGAACACTTCCATTGTTCTCGGAATTCCGCTGAAGTTTAAAAATGCTTCGGAACTCTTCCATTGTTCTCGGAATTCCGCTGAAGTTTAAAAATGCTTCGGAACTCTTCCATTGTTCTCGGAATTCCGCTGAAGTTTAAAAATGCTTCGGAACTCTTCCATTGTTCTCGAAATTCCGCTGAAGTTTAAAAATGTTTCGGAAATCTTCCATTGTTCTCGGAATTCCGCTGAAATTTAAAAATGCTTTGGAACTCTTCCATTGTTCTCAGATTTCCACTGAAGTTTAAAAATGCTGTGGAACTCTTCCATTGTTCTCGGAATTCCGCTGAAGTTTAAAAATGCTTCGGAACTCTTCCATTGTTCTCGGAATTCCGCTGAAGTTTAAAAATGCTTCGGAACTCTTCCATTGTTCTCGGAATTCCGCTGACATATAAAAATGCTTTGGAACTCTTCCATTGTTCTCGGAATTCCGCTGAAGTTTAAAAATGCTTCGGAACTCTTCCATTGTTCTCGGAATTCCGCTGAAGTTTAAAAATGCTTCGGAACTCTTCCATTGTTCTCGGAATTCCGCTGAAGTTTAAAAATGCTTCGGAACTCTTCCATTGTTCTCGGAATTCCGCTGAAGTTTAAAAATGCTTCGGAACTCTTCCATTGTTCTCGGAATTCCGCTGAAGTTTAAAAATGCTTCGGAACTCTTCCATTGTTCTCGGAATTCCGCTGACATATAAAAATGCTTTGGAACTCTTCCATTGTTCTCGGAATTCCGCTGAAGTTTAAAAATGCTTCGGAACTCTTCCATTGTTCTCGGAATTCCGCTGAAGTTTAAAAATGCTTCGGAACTCTTCCATTGTTCTCGGAATTCCGCTGAAGTTTAAAAATGTTTCGAAACTCTTTCATTGTTCTCGGAATTCCGCTGAAGTTTAAAAATGCTTCGGAACTCTTCCATTGTTCTCGGAATTCCGCTGACATATAAAAATGCTTTGGAACTCTTCCATTGTTCTCGGAATTCCGCTGAAGTTTAAAAATGCTTCGGAACACTTCCATTGTTCTCGGAATTCCGCTGAAGTTTAAAAATGCTTCGGAGCTCTTCCATTGTTCTCGGAATTCCGCTGAAGTTTAAAAATGCTTCGGAACACTTCCATTGTTCTCGGAATTCCGCTGAAGTTTAAAAATGCTCCGGAACGCTTCCATTGTTCTCGGAATTCTGCTGAAGTTTAAAGATGCTTCGGAACTCTACCATTGTTCTCGGAATTCCGCTGAAGTTTAAAAATGCTTCGGAACTCTTCCATTGTTCTCGGAATTCCGCTGAAGTTTAAAAATGCTCCGGAACGCTTCCATTGTTCTCGGAATTCTGCTGAAGTTTAAAGATGCTTCGGAACTTTTCCATTGTTCTCGGAATTCCGCTGAAGTTTAAAAATGCTTCGGAACTCTTCCATTGTTCTCGGAATTCCGCTGAAGTTTAAAAATGCTTCGGAACTCTTCCATTGTTCTCGGAATTCCGCTGAAGTTTAAAAATGCTTCGGAACTCTTCCATTGTTCTCGGAATTCCGCTGAAGTTTAAAAATGCTTCGGAACTCTTCCATTGTTCTCGGAATTCCGCTGAAGTTTAAAAATGCTTCGGAACTCTTCCATTGTTCTCGGAATTCTGCTGAAGTTTAAAAATGCTTCGGAACTCTTTCATTGTTCTCGGAATTCCGCTGAAGTTTAAAAATGCTTTGGAACTCTTCCATTGTTCTCGGAATTCCGCTGAAGTTTAAAAATGCTTCTGAACTCTTCCATTGTTCTCGGAATTCCGCTGAAGTTTAAAAATGATTCGGAACTCTTCCATTGTTCTCGGAATTCCGCTGACATATAAAAATGCTTTGGAACTCTTCCATTGTTCTCGGAATTCCGCTGAAGTTTAAAAATGTTTCGGAACTCTTCCATTGTTCTCGGAATACCGCTGAAGTTTAAAAATGCTTCGGAACTCTTCCATTGTTCTCGGAATTCCGCTGAAGTTTAAAAATGCTTCGGAACTCTTCCATTGTTCTCGGAATTCCGCTGAAGTTTAAAAATGTTTCGAAACTCTTTCATTGTTCTCGGAATTCCGCTGAAGTTTAAAAATGCTTCGGAACTCTTCCATTGTTCTCGGAATTCCGCTGAAGTTTAAAAATGTTTCGGAACTCTTCCATTGTTCTCGGAATTCTGCTGAAGTTTAAAAATGCTTCGGAACTCTTTCATTGTTCTCGGAATTCCGCTGAAGTTTAAAAATGCTTTGGAACTCTTCCATTGTTCTCGGAATTCCGCTGAAGTTTAAAAATGCTTCTGAACTCTTCCATTGTTCTCGGAATTCCGCTGAAGTTTAAAAATTATTCGGAACTCTTCCATTGTTCTCGGAATTCCGCTGACATATAAAAATGCTTTGGAACTCTTCCATTGTTCTCGGAATTCCGCTGAAGTTTAAAAATGTTTCGGAACTCTTCCATTGTTCTCGGAATTCCGCTGAAGTTTAAAAATGCTTCGGAACTCTTCCATTGTTCTCGGAATTCCGCTGAAGTTTAAAAATGCTTCGGAACTCTTCCATTGTTCTCGGAATTCCGCTGAAGTTTAAAAATGTTTCGAAACTCTTTCATTGTTCTCGGAATTCCGCTGAAGTTTAAAAATGCTTCGGAACTCTTCCATTGTTCTCGGAATTCCACTGAAGTTTAAACATGCTTCGGAACTCTTCCATTGTTCTCGGAATTCCGCTGAAGTTTAAAAATGCTTCGGAACTCTTCCATTGTTCTCGGAATTCCGCTGACATATAAAAATGCTTTGGAACTCTTCCATTGTTCTCGGAATTCCGCTGAAGTTTAAAAATGTTTCGGAACTCTTCCATTGTTCTCGGAATTCCGCTGAAGTTTAAAAATGCTTCGGAACTCTTCCATTGTTCTCGGAATTCCGCTGAAGTTTAAAAATGCTTCGGAACTCTTCCATTGTTCTCGGAATTCCGCTGAAGTTTAAAAATGTTTCGAAACTCTTTCATTGTTCTCGGAATTCCGCTGAAGTTTAAAAATGCTTCGGAACTCTTCCATTGTTCTCGGAATTCCGCTGACATATAAAAATGCTTTGGAACTCTTCCATTGTTCTCGGAATTCCGCTGAAGTTTAAAAATGCTCCGGAACGTTTCCATTGTTCTCGGAATTCTGCTGAAGTTTAAAGATGCTTCGGAACTTTTCCATTGTTCTCGGAATTCCGCTGAAGTTTAAAAATGCTTCGGAACTCTTCCATTGTTCTCGGAATTCCGCTGAAGTTTAAAAATGCTTCGGAACTCTTCCATTGTTCTCGGAATTCCGCTGAAGTTTAAAACTGTTTCGGAACTCTTCCATTGTTCTCGGAATTCTGCTGAAGTTTAAAAATGCTTCGGAACTCTTTCATTGTTCTCGGAATTCCGCTGAAGTTTAAAAATGCTTTGGAACTCTTCCATTGTTCTCGGAATTCCGCTGAAGTTTAAAAATGCTTCTGAACTCTTCCATTGTTCTCGGAATTCCGCTGAAGTTTAAAAATGATTCGGAACTCTTCCATTGTTCTCGGAATTCCGCTGACATATAAAAATGCTTTGGAACTCTTCCATTGTTCTCGGAATTCCGCTGAAGTTTAAAAATGTTTCGGAACTCTTCCATTGTTCTCGGAATTCCGCTGAAGTTTAAAAATGCTTCGGAACTCTTCCATTGTTCTCGGAATTCCGCTGAAGTTTAAAAATGCTTCGGAACTCTTCCATTGTTCTCGGAATTCCGCTGAAGTTTAAAAATGTTTCGAAACTCTTTCATTGTTCTCGGAATTCCGCTGAAGTTTAAAAATGCTTCGGAACTCTTCCATTGTTCTCGGAATTCCGCTGACATATAAAAATGCTTTGGAACTCTTCCATTGTTCTCGGAATTCCGCTGAAGTTTAAAAATGCTTCGGAACACTTCCATTGTTCTCGGAATTCCGCTGAAGTTTAAAAATGCTTCGGAACTCTTCCATTGTTCTCGGAATTCCGCTGAAGTTTAAAAATGCTTCGGAACTCTTCCATTGTTCTCGGAATTCCGCTGAAGTTTAAAAATGCTTCGGAACTCTTCCATTGTTCTCGAAATTCCGCTGAAGTTTAAAAATGCTTTGGAACACTTCCATTGTTCTCAGATTTCCACTGAAGTTTAAAAATGCTGTGGAACTCTTCCATTGTTCCCGGAATTCCGCTGAAGTTTAAAAATGCTTCGGAACTCTTCCATTGTTCTCGGAATTCCGCTGAAGTTTAAAAATGCTTCGGAACTCTTCCATTGTTCTCGGAATTCCGCTGACATATAAAAATGCTTTGGAACTCTTCCATTGTTCTCGGAATTCCGCTGAAGTTTAAAAATGCTTCGGAACACTTCCATTGTTCTCGGAATTCCGCTGAAGTTTAAAAATGCTTCGGAACTCTTCCATTGTTCTCGGAATTCCGCTGAAGTTTAAAAATGCTCCGGAACGCTTCCATTGTTCTCGGAATTCCGCTGAAGTTTAAAAATGCTCCGGAACGCTTCCATTGTTCTCGGAATTCTGCTGAAGTTTAAAGATGCTTCGGAACTTTTCCATTGTTCTCGGAATTCCGCTGAAGTTTAAAAATGCTTCAGAACTCTTCCATTGTTCTCGGAATTCCGCTGACGTTTAAAAATGTTTCGGAACTCTTCCATTGTTCTCGGAATTCTGCTGAAGTTTAAAAATGCTTCGGAACTCTTTCATTGTTCTCGGAATTCCGCTGAAGTTTAAAAATGCTTTGGAACTCTTCCATTGTTCTCGGAATTCCGCTGAAGTTTAAAAATGCTTCTGAACTCTTCCATTGTTCTCGGAATTCCGCTGAAGTTTAAAAATGATTCGGAACTCTTCCATTGTTCTCGGAATTCCGCTGACATATAAAAATGCTTTGGAACTCTTCCATTGTTCTCGGAATTCCGCTGAAGTTTAAAAATGTTTCGGAACTCTTCCATTGTTCTCGGAATTCCGCTGAAGTTTAAAAATGCTTCGGAACTCTTCCATTGTTCTCGGAATTCCGCTGAAGTTTAAAAATGCTTCGGAACTCTTCCATTGTTCTCGGAATTCCGCTGAAGTTTAAAAATGTTTCGAAACTCTTTCATTGTTCTCGGAATTCCGCTGAAGTTTAAAAATGCTTCGGAACTCTTCCATTGTTCTCGGAATTCCGCTGACATATAAAAATGCTTTGGAACTCTTCCATTGTTCTCGGAATTCCGCTGAAGTTTAAAAATGCTTCGGAACACTTCCATTGTTCTCGGAATTCCGCTGAAGTTTAAAAATGCTTCGGAACTCTTCCATTGTTCTCGGAATTCCGCTGAAGTTTAAAAATGCTTCGGAACTCTTCCATTGTTCTCGGAATTCCGCTGAAGTTTAAAAATGCTTCGGAACTCTTCCATTGTTCTCGGAATTCCGCTGAAGTTTAAAAATGCTTCGGAACTCTTCCATTGTTCTCGGAATTCCGCTGACATATAAAAATGCTTTGGAACTCTTCCATTGTTCTCGGAATTCCGCTGAAGTTTAAAAATGCTTCGGAACACTTCCATTGTTCTCGGAATTCCGCTGAAGTTTAAAAATGCTTCGGAACTCTTCCATTGTTCTCGGAATTCCGCTGAAGTTTAAAAATGCTTCGGAACTCTTCCATTGTTCTCGGAATTCCGCTGAAGTTTAAAAATGCTTCGGAACTCTTCCATTGTTCTCGAAATTCCGCTGAAGTTTAAAAATGTTTCGGAAATCTTCCATTGTTCTCGGAATTCCGCTGAAATTTAAAAATGCTTTGGAACTCTTCCATTGTTCTCAGATTTCCACTGAAGTTTAAAAATGCTGTGGAACTCTTCCATTGTTCTCGGAATTCCGCTGAAGTTTAAAAATGCTTCGGAACTCTTCCATTGTTCTCGGAATTCCGCTGAAGTTTAAAAATGCTTCGGAACTCTTCCATTGTTCTCGGAATTCCGCTGAAGTTTAAAAATGTTTCGAAACTCTTTCATTGTTCTCGGAATTCCGCTGAAGTTTAAACATGCTTCGGAACTCTTCCATTGTTCTCGGAATTCCGCTGAAGTTTAAAAATGCTTCGGAACTCTTCCATTGTTCTCGGAATTCCGCTGACATATAAAAATGCTTTGGAACTCTTCCATTGTTCTCGGAATTCCGCTGAAGTTTAAAAATGCTTCGGAACACTTCCATTGTTCTCGGAATTCCGCTGAAGTTTAAAAATGCTTCGGAACTCTTCCATTTTTCTCGGAATTCCGCTGAAGTTTAAAAATGCTTCGGAACTCTTCCATTGTTTTCGGAATTCCGCTGAAGTTTAAAAATGCTTCGGAACTCTTCCATTGTTCTCGGAATTCCGCTGAAGTTTAAAAATGCTTTGGAACTCTTCCATTGTTCTCGGAATTCCGCTGACATATAAAAATGCTTTGGAACGCTTCCATTGTTCTCGGAATTCCGCTGAAGTTTAAAAATGCTTCGGAACTCTTCCATTGTTCTCGGAATTCCGCTGAAGTTTAAAAATGCTTTGGAACTCTTCCATTGTTCTCGGAATTCCGCTGACATATAAAAATGCTTTGGAACGCTTCCATTGTTCTCGGAATTCCGCTGAAGTTTAAAAATGCTTCGGAACTCTTCCATTGTTCTCGGAATTCCGCTGAAGTTTAAAAATGCTTCGGAACTCTTCCATTGTTCTCGGAATTCCGCTGAAGTTTAAAAATGTTTCGAAACTCTTTCATTGTTCTCGGAATTCCGCTGAAGTTTAAAAATGCTTCGGAACTCTTCCATTGTTCTCGGAATTCCGCTGACATATAAAAATGCTTTGGAACTCTTCCATTGTTCTCGGAATTCCGCTGAAGTTTAAAAATGCTTCGGAACACTTCCATTGTTCTCGGAATTCCGCTGAAGTTTAAAAATGCTTCGGAACTCTTCCATTGTTCTCGGAATTCCGCTGAAGTTTAAAAATGCTTCGGAACTCTTCCATTGTTCTCGGAATTCCGCTGAAGTTTAAAAATGCTTCGGAACTCTTCCATTGTTCTCGGAATTCCGCTGAAGTTTAAAAATGCTTCGGAACTCTTCCATTGTTCTCGGAATTCCGCTGACATATAAAAATGCTTTGGAACTCTTCCATTGTTCTCGGAATTCCGCTGAAGTTTAAAAATGCTTCGGAACACTTCCATTGTTCTCGGAATTCCGCTGAAGTTTAAAAATGCTTCGGAACTCTTCCATTGTTCTCGGAATTCCGCTGAAGTTTAAAAATGCTTCGGAACTCTTCCATTGTTCTCGGAATTCCGCTGAAGTTTAAAAATGCTTCGGAACTCTTCCATTGTTCTCGAAATTCCGCTGAAGTTTAAAAATGTTTCGGAAATCTTCCATTGTTCTCGGAATTCCGCTGAAATTTAAAAATGCTTTGGAACTCTTCCATTGTTCTCAGATTTCCACTGAAGTTTAAAAATGCTGTGGAACTCTTCCATTGTTCTCGGAATTCCGCTGAAGTTTAAAAATGCTTCGGAACTCTTCCATTGTTCTCGGAATTCCGCTGAAGTTTAAAAATGCTTCGGAACTCTTCCATTGTTCTCGGAATTCCGCTGAAGTTTAAAAATGTTTCGAAACTCTTTCATTGTTCTCGGAATTCCGCTGAA
This sequence comes from Phyllobates terribilis, assembly GCF_046119375.1. Taxonomy (NCBI): domain Eukaryota; kingdom Metazoa; phylum Chordata; class Amphibia; order Anura; family Dendrobatidae; genus Phyllobates; species Phyllobates terribilis. The sequence continues at coordinate 882,621 of NW_027363314.1, forward strand.
GTTTAAAAATGTTTCGAAACTCTTTCATTGTTCTCGGAATTCCGCTGAAGTTTAAAAATGCTTCGGAACTCTTCCATTGTTCTCGGAATTCCGCTGACATATAAAAATGCTTTGGAACTCTTCCATTGTTCTCGGAATTCCGCTGAAGTTTAAAAATGCTTCGGAACGCTTCCATTGTTCTCGGAATTCCGCTGAAGTTTAAAAATGCTTCGGAACTCTTCCATTGTTCTCGGAATTCCGCTGAAGTTTAAAAATGCTTCGGAACTCTTCCATTGTTCTCGGAATTCCGCTGAAGTTTAAAAATGCTTCGGAACTCTTCCATTGTTCTCGGAATTCCGCTGAAGTTTAAAAATGCTTCGGAACTCTTCCATTGTTCTCGGAATTCCGCTGACATATAAAAATGCTTTGGAACTCTTCCATTGTTCTCGGAATTCCGCTGAAGTTTAAAAATGCTTCGGAACACTTCCATTGTTCTCGGAATTCCGCTGAAGTTTAAAAATGCTTCGGAACTCTTCCATTGTTCTCGGAATTCCGCTGAAGTTTAAAAATGCTTCGGAACTCTTCCATTGTTCTCGGAATTCCGCTGAAGTTTAAAAATGCTTCGGAACTCTTCCATTGTTCTCGAAATTCCGCTGAAGTTTAAAAATGTTTCGGAAATCTTCCATTGTTCTCGGAATTCCGCTGAAATTTAAAAATGCTTTGGAACTCTTCCATTGTTCTCAGATTTCCACTGAAGTTTAAAAATGCTGTGGAACTCTTCCATTGTTCTCGGAATTCCGCTGAAGTTTAAAAATGCTTCGGAACTCTTCCATTGTTCTCGGAATTCCGCTGAAGTTTAAAAATGCTTCGGAACTCTTCCATTGTTCTCGGAATTCCGCTGACATATAAAAATGCTTTGGAACTCTTCCATTGTTCTCGGAATTCCGCTGAAGTTTAAAAATGCTTCGGAACTCTTCCATTGTTCTCGGAATTCCGCTGAAGTTTAAAAATGCTTCGGAACTCTTCCATTGTTCTCGGAATTCCGCTGAAGTTTAAAAATGTTTCGAAACTCTTTCATTGTTCTCGGAATTCCGCTGAAGTTTAAAAATGCTTCGGAACTCTTCCATTGTTCTCGGAATTCCGCTGACATATAAAAATGCTTTGGAACTCTTCCATTGTTCTCGGAATTCCGCTGAAGTTTAAAAATGCTTCGGAACTCTTCCATTGTTCTCGGAATTCCGCTGAAGTTTAAAAATGCTTCGGAACTCTTCCATTGTTCTCGGAATTCCGCTGAAGTTTAAAAATGCTTCGGAACTCTTCCATTGTTCTCGGAATTCCGCTGAAGTTTAAAAATGCTTCGGAACTCTTCCATTGTTCTCGGAATTCCGCTGACATATAAAAATGCTTTGGAACTCTTCCATTGTTCTCGGAATTCCGCTGAAGTTTAAAAATGCTTCGGAACACTTCCATTGTTCTCGGAATTCCGCTGAAGTTTAAAAATGCTTCGGAACTCTTCCATTGTTCTCGGAATTCCGCTGAAGTTTAAAAATGCTTCGGAACTCTTCCATTGTTCTCGGAATTCCGCTGAAGTTTAAAAATGCTTCGGAACTCTTCCATTGTTCTCGAAATTCCGCTGAAGTTTAAAAATGTTTCGGAAATCTTCCATTGTTCTCGGAATTCCGCTGAAATTTAAAAATGCTTTGGAACTCTTCCATTGTTCTCAGATTTCCACTGAAGTTTAAAAATGCTGTGGAACTCTTCCATTGTTCTCGGAATTCCGCTGAAGTTTAAAAATGCTTCGGAACTCTTCCATTGTTCTCGGAATTCCGCTGAAGTTTAAAAATGCTTCGGAACTCTTCCATTGTTCTCGGAATTCCGCTGAAGTTTAAAAATGTTTCGAAACTCTTTCATTGTTCTCGGAATTCCGCTGAAGTTTAAACATGCTTCGGAACTCTTCCATTGTTCTCGGAATTCCGCTGAAGTTTAAAAATGCTTCGGAACTCTTCCATTGTTCTCGGAATTCCGCTGACATATAAAAATGCTTTGGAACTCTTCCATTGTTCTCGGAATTCCGCTGAAGTTTAAAAATGCTTCGGAACACTTCCATTGTTCTCGGAATTCCGCTGAAGTTTAAAAATGCTTCGGAACTCTTCCATTTTTCTCGGAATTCCGCTGAAGTTTAAAAATGCTTCGGAACTCTTCCATTGTTTTCGGAATTCCGCTGAAGTTTAAAAATGCTTCGGAACTCTTCCATTGTTCTCGGAATTCCGCTGAAGTTTAAAAATGCTTTGGAACTCTTCCATTGTTCTCGGAATTCCGCTGACATATAAAAATGCTTTGGAACGCTTCCATTGTTCTCGGAATTCCGCTGAAGTTTAAAAATGCTTCGGAACTCTTCCATTGTTCTCGGAATTCCGCTGAAGTTTAAAAATGCTTTGGAACTCTTCCATTGTTCTCGGAATTCCGCTGACATATAAAAATGCTTTGGAACGCTTCCATTGTTCTCGGAATTCCGCTGAAGTTTAAAAATGCTTCGGAACTCTTCCATTGTTCTCGGAATTCCGCTGAAGTTTAAAAATGCTTCGGAACTCTTCCATTGTTCTCGGAATTCCGCTGAAGTTTAAAAATGTTTCGAAACTCTTTCATTGTTCTCGGAATTCCGCTGAAGTTTAAAAATGCTTCGGAACTCTTCCATTGTTCTCGGAATTCCGCTGACATATAAAAATGCTTTGGAACTCTTCCATTGTTCTCGGAATTCCGCTGAAGTTTAAAAATGCTTCGGAACACTTCCATTGTTCTCGGAATTCCGCTGAAGTTTAAAAATGCTTCGGAACTCTTCCATTGTTCTCGGAATTCCGCTGAAGTTTAAAAATGCTTCGGAACTCTTCCATTGTTCTCGGAATTCCGCTGAAGTTTAAAAATGCTTCGGAACTCTTCCATTGTTCTCGGAATTCCGCTGAAGTTTAAAAATGCTTCGGAACTCTTCCATTGTTCTCGGAATTCCGCTGACATATAAAAATGCTTTGGAACTCTTCCATTGTTCTCGGAATTCCGCTGAAGTTTAAAAATGCTTCGGAACACTTCCATTGTTCTCGGAATTCCGCTGAAGTTTAAAAATGCTTCGGAACTCTTCCATTGTTCTCGGAATTCCGCTGAAGTTTAAAAATGCTTCGGAACTCTTCCATTGTTCTCGGAATTCCGCTGAAGTTTAAAAATGCTTCGGAACTCTTCCATTGTTCTCGAAATTCCGCTGAAGTTTAAAAATGTTTCGGAAATCTTCCATTGTTCTCGGAATTCCGCTGAAATTTAAAAATGCTTTGGAACTCTTCCATTGTTCTCAGATTTCCACTGAAGTTTAAAAATGCTGTGGAACTCTTCCATTGTTCTCGGAATTCCGCTGAAGTTTAAAAATGCTTCGGAACTCTTCCATTGTTCTCGGAATTCCGCTGAAGTTTAAAAATGCTTCGGAACTCTTCCATTGTTCTCGGAATTCCGCTGAAGTTTAAAAATGTTTCGAAACTCTTTCATTGTTCTCGGAATTCCGCTGAAGTTTAAAAATGTTTCGAAACTCTTTCATTGTTCTCGGAATTCCGCTGAAGTTTAAAAATGCTTCGGAACTCTTCCATTGTTCTCGGAATTCCGCTGACATATAAAAATGCTTTGGAACTCTTCCATTGTTCTCGGAATTCCGCTGAAGTTTAAAAATGCTTCGGAACACTTCCATTGTTCTCGGAATTCCGCTGAAGTTTAAAAATGCTTCGGAACTCTTCCATTGTTCTCGGAATTCCGCTGAAGTTTAAAAATGCTTCGGAACTCTTCCATTGTTCTCGGAATTCCGCTGAAGTTTAAAAATGCTTCGGAACTCTTCCATTGTTCTCGGAATTCCGCTGAAGTTTAAAAATGCTTCGGAACTCTTCCATTGTTCTCGGAATTCCGCTGACATATAAAAATGCTTTGGAACTCTTCCATTGTTCTCGGAATTCCGCTGAAGTTTAAAAATGCTTCGGAACACTTCCATTGTTCTCGGAATTCCGCTGAAGTTTAAAAATGCTTCGGAACTCTTCCATTGTTCTCGGAATTCCGCTGAAGTTTAAAAATGCTTCGGAACTCTTCCATTGTTCTCGGAATTCCGCTGAAGTTTAAAAATGCTTCGGAACTCTTCCATTGTTCTCGAAATTCCGCTGAAGTTTAAAAATGTTTCGGAAATCTTCCATTGTTCTCGGAATTCCGCTGAAATTTAAAAATGCTTTGGAACTCTTCCATTGTTCTCAGATTTCCACTGAAGTTTAAAAATGCTGTGGAACTCTTCCATTGTTCTCGGAATTCCGCTGAAGTTTAAAAATGCTTCGGAACTCTTCCATTGTTCTCGGAATTCCGCTGAAGTTTAAAAATGCTTCGGAACTCTTCCATTGTTCTCGGAATTCCGCTGACATATAAAAATGCTTTGGAACTCTTCCATTGTTCTCGGAATTCCGCTGAAGTTTAAAAATGCTTCGGAACTCTTCCATTGTTCTCGGAATTCCGCTGAAGTTTAAAAATGCTTCGGAACTCTTCCATTGTTCTCGGAATTCCGCTGAAGTTTAAAAATGCTTCGGAACTCTTCCATTGTTCTCGGAATTCCGCTGAAGTTTAAAAATGCTTCGGAACTCTTCCATTGTTCTCGGAATTCCGCTGAAGTTTAAAAATGCTTCGGAACTCTTCCATTGTTCTCGGAATTCCGCTGACATATAAAAATGCTTTGGAACTCTTCCATTGTTCTCGGAATTCCGCTGAAGTTTAAAAATGCTTCGGAACTCTTCCATTGTTCTCGGAATTCCGCTGAAGTTTAAAAATGCTTCGGAACTCTTCCATTGTTCTCGGAATTCCGCTGAAGTTTAAAAATGTTTCGAAACTCTTTCATTGTTCTCGGAATTCCGCTGAAGTTTAAAAATGCTTCGGAACTCTTCCATTGTTCTCGGAATTCCGCTGACATATAAAAATGCTTTGGAACTCTTCCATTGTTCTCGGAATTCCGCTGAAGTTTAAAAATGCTTCGGAACACTTCCATTGTTCTCGGAATTCCGCTGAAGTTTAAAAATGCTTCGGAGCTCTTCCATTGTTCTCGGAATTCCGCTGAAGTTTAAAAATGCTTCGGAACACTTCCATTGTTCTCGGAATTCCGCTGAAGTTTAAAAATGCTCCGGAACGCTTCCATTGTTCTCGGAATTCTGCTGAAGTTTAAAGATGCTTCGGAACTCTACCATTGTTCTCGGAATTCCGCTGAAGTTTAAAAATGCTTCGGAACTCTTCCATTGTTCTCGGAATTCCGCTGAAGTTTAAAAATGCTCCGGAACGCTTCCATTGTTCTCGGAATTCTGCTGAAGTTTAAAGATGCTTCGGAACTTTTCCATTGTTCTCGGAATTCCGCTGAAGTTTAAAAATGCTTCGGAACTCTTCCATTGTTCTCGGAATTCCGCTGAAGTTTAAAAATGCTTCGGAACTCTTCCATTGTTCTCGGAATTCCGCTGAAGTTTAAAAATGCTTCGGAACTCTTCCATTGTTCTCGGAATTCCGCTGAAGTTTAAAAATGCTTCGGAACTCTTCCATTGTTCTCGGAATTCCGCTGAAGTTTAAAAATGCTTCGGAACTCTTCCATTGTTCTCGGAATTCTGCTGAAGTTTAAAAATGCTTCGGAACTCTTTCATTGTTCTCGGAATTCCGCTGAAGTTTAAAAATGCTTTGGAACTCTTCCATTGTTCTCGGAATTCCGCTGAAGTTTAAAAATGCTTCTGAACTCTTCCATTGTTCTCGGAATTCCGCTGAAGTTTAAAAATGATTCGGAACTCTTCCATTGTTCTCGGAATTCCGCTGACATATAAAAATGCTTTGGAACTCTTCCATTGTTCTCGGAATTCCGCTGAAGTTTAAAAATGTTTCGGAACTCTTCCATTGTTCTCGGAATACCGCTGAAGTTTAAAAATGCTTCGGAACTCTTCCATTGTTCTCGGAATTCCGCTGAAGTTTAAAAATGCTTCGGAACTCTTCCATTGTTCTCGGAATTCCGCTGAAGTTTAAAAATGTTTCGAAACTCTTTCATTGTTCTCGGAATTCCGCTGAAGTTTAAAAATGCTTCGGAACTCTTCCATTGTTCTCGGAATTCCGCTGAAGTTTAAAAATGTTTCGGAACTCTTCCATTGTTCTCGGAATTCTGCTGAAGTTTAAAAATGCTTCGGAACTCTTTCATTGTTCTCGGAATTCCGCTGAAGTTTAAAAATGCTTTGGAACTCTTCCATTGTTCTCGGAATTCCGCTGAAGTTTAAAAATGCTTCTGAACTCTTCCATTGTTCTCGGAATTCCGCTGAAGTTTAAAAATTATTCGGAACTCTTCCATTGTTCTCGGAATTCCGCTGACATATAAAAATGCTTTGGAACTCTTCCATTGTTCTCGGAATTCCGCTGAAGTTTAAAAATGTTTCGGAACTCTTCCATTGTTCTCGGAATTCCGCTGAAGTTTAAAAATGCTTCGGAACTCTTCCATTGTTCTCGGAATTCCGCTGAAGTTTAAAAATGCTTCGGAACTCTTCCATTGTTCTCGGAATTCCGCTGAAGTTTAAAAATGTTTCGAAACTCTTTCATTGTTCTCGGAATTCCGCTGAAGTTTAAAAATGCTTCGGAACTCTTCCATTGTTCTCGGAATTCCACTGAAGTTTAAACATGCTTCGGAACTCTTCCATTGTTCTCGGAATTCCGCTGAAGTTTAAAAATGCTTCGGAACTCTTCCATTGTTCTCGGAATTCCGCTGACATATAAAAATGCTTTGGAACTCTTCCATTGTTCTCGGAATTCCGCTGAAGTTTAAAAATGTTTCGGAACTCTTCCATTGTTCTCGGAATTCCGCTGAAGTTTAAAAATGCTTCGGAACTCTTCCATTGTTCTCGGAATTCCGCTGAAGTTTAAAAATGCTTCGGAACTCTTCCATTGTTCTCGGAATTCCGCTGAAGTTTAAAAATGTTTCGAAACTCTTTCATTGTTCTCGGAATTCCGCTGAAGTTTAAAAATGCTTCGGAACTCTTCCATTGTTCTCGGAATTCCGCTGACATATAAAAATGCTTTGGAACTCTTCCATTGTTCTCGGAATTCCGCTGAAGTTTAAAAATGCTCCGGAACGTTTCCATTGTTCTCGGAATTCTGCTGAAGTTTAAAGATGCTTCGGAACTTTTCCATTGTTCTCGGAATTCCGCTGAAGTTTAAAAATGCTTCGGAACTCTTCCATTGTTCTCGGAATTCCGCTGAAGTTTAAAAATGCTTCGGAACTCTTCCATTGTTCTCGGAATTCCGCTGAAGTTTAAAACTGTTTCGGAACTCTTCCATTGTTCTCGGAATTCTGCTGAAGTTTAAAAATGCTTCGGAACTCTTTCATTGTTCTCGGAATTCCGCTGAAGTTTAAAAATGCTTTGGAACTCTTCCATTGTTCTCGGAATTCCGCTGAAGTTTAAAAATGCTTCTGAACTCTTCCATTGTTCTCGGAATTCCGCTGAAGTTTAAAAATGATTCGGAACTCTTCCATTGTTCTCGGAATTCCGCTGACATATAAAAATGCTTTGGAACTCTTCCATTGTTCTCGGAATTCCGCTGAAGTTTAAAAATGTTTCGGAACTCTTCCATTGTTCTCGGAATTCCGCTGAAGTTTAAAAATGCTTCGGAACTCTTCCATTGTTCTCGGAATTCCGCTGAAGTTTAAAAATGCTTCGGAACTCTTCCATTGTTCTCGGAATTCCGCTGAAGTTTAAAAATGTTTCGAAACTCTTTCATTGTTCTCGGAATTCCGCTGAAGTTTAAAAATGCTTCGGAACTCTTCCATTGTTCTCGGAATTCCGCTGACATATAAAAATGCTTTGGAACTCTTCCATTGTTCTCGGAATTCCGCTGAAGTTTAAAAATGCTTCGGAACACTTCCATTGTTCTCGGAATTCCGCTGAAGTTTAAAAATGCTTCGGAACTCTTCCATTGTTCTCGGAATTCCGCTGAAGTTTAAAAATGCTTCGGAACTCTTCCATTGTTCTCGGAATTCCGCTGAAGTTTAAAAATGCTTCGGAACTCTTCCATTGTTCTCGAAATTCCGCTGAAGTTTAAAAATGCTTTGGAACACTTCCATTGTTCTCAGATTTCCACTGAAGTTTAAAAATGCTGTGGAACTCTTCCATTGTTCCCGGAATTCCGCTGAAGTTTAAAAATGCTTCGGAACTCTTCCATTGTTCTCGGAATTCCGCTGAAGTTTAAAAATGCTTCGGAACTCTTCCATTGTTCTCGGAATTCCGCTGACATATAAAAATGCTTTGGAACTCTTCCATTGTTCTCGGAATTCCGCTGAAGTTTAAAAATGCTTCGGAACACTTCCATTGTTCTCGGAATTCCGCTGAAGTTTAAAAATGCTTCGGAACTCTTCCATTGTTCTCGGAATTCCGCTGAAGTTTAAAAATGCTCCGGAACGCTTCCATTGTTCTCGGAATTCCGCTGAAGTTTAAAAATGCTCCGGAACGCTTCCATTGTTCTCGGAATTCTGCTGAAGTTTAAAGATGCTTCGGAACTTTTCCATTGTTCTCGGAATTCCGCTGAAGTTTAAAAATGCTTCAGAACTCTTCCATTGTTCTCGGAATTCCGCTGACGTTTAAAAATGTTTCGGAACTCTTCCATTGTTCTCGGAATTCTGCTGAAGTTTAAAAATGCTTCGGAACTCTTTCATTGTTCTCGGAATTCCGCTGAAGTTTAAAAATGCTTTGGAACTCTTCCATTGTTCTCGGAATTCCGCTGAAGTTTAAAAATGCTTCTGAACTCTTCCATTGTTCTCGGAATTCCGCTGAAGTTTAAAAATGATTCGGAACTCTTCCATTGTTCTCGGAATTCCGCTGACATATAAAAATGCTTTGGAACTCTTCCATTGTTCTCGGAATTCCGCTGAAGTTTAAAAATGTTTCGGAACTCTTCCATTGTTCTCGGAATTCCGCTGAAGTTTAAAAATGCTTCGGAACTCTTCCATTGTTCTCGGAATTCCGCTGAAGTTTAAAAATGCTTCGGAACTCTTCCATTGTTCTCGGAATTCCGCTGAAGTTTAAAAATGTTTCGAAACTCTTTCATTGTTCTCGGAATTCCGCTGAAGTTTAAAAATGCTTCGGAACTCTTCCATTGTTCTCGGAATTCCGCTGACATATAAAAATGCTTTGGAACTCTTCCATTGTTCTCGGAATTCCGCTGAAGTTTAAAAATGCTTCGGAACACTTCCATTGTTCTCGGAATTCCGCTGAAGTTTAAAAATGCTTCGGAACTCTTCCATTGTTCTCGGAATTCCGCTGAAGTTTAAAAATGCTTCGGAACTCTTCCATTGTTCTCGGAATTCCGCTGAAGTTTAAAAATGCTTCGGAACTCTTCCATTGTTCTCGGAATTCCGCTGAAGTTTAAAAATGCTTCGGAACTCTTCCATTGTTCTCGGAATTCCGCTGACATATAAAAATGCTTTGGAACTCTTCCATTGTTCTCGGAATTCCGCTGAAGTTTAAAAATGCTTCGGAACACTTCCATTGTTCTCGGAATTCCGCTGAAGTTTAAAAATGCTTCGGAACTCTTCCATTGTTCTCGGAATTCCGCTGAAGTTTAAAAATGCTTCGGAACTCTTCCATTGTTCTCGGAATTCCGCTGAAGTTTAAAAATGCTTCGGAACTCTTCCATTGTTCTCGAAATTCCGCTGAAGTTTAAAAATGTTTCGGAAATCTTCCATTGTTCTCGGAATTCCGCTGAAATTTAAAAATGCTTTGGAACTCTTCCATTGTTCTCAGATTTCCACTGAAGTTTAAAAATGCTGTGGAACTCTTCCATTGTTCTCGGAATTCCGCTGAAGTTTAAAAATGCTTCGGAACTCTTCCATTGTTCTCGGAATTCCGCTGAAGTTTAAAAATGCTTCGGAACTCTTCCATTGTTCTCGGAATTCCGCTGAAGTTTAAAAATGTTTCGAAACTCTTTCATTGTTCTCGGAATTCCGCTGAAGTTTAAACATGCTTCGGAACTCTTCCATTGTTCTCGGAATTCCGCTGAAGTTTAAAAATGCTTCGGAACTCTTCCATTGTTCTCGGAATTCCGCTGACATATAAAAATGCTTTGGAACTCTTCCATTGTTCTCGGAATTCCGCTGAAGTTTAAAAATGCTTCGGAACACTTCCATTGTTCTCGGAATTCCGCTGAAGTTTAAAAATGCTTCGGAACTCTTCCATTTTTCTCGGAATTCCGCTGAAGTTTAAAAATGCTTCGGAACTCTTCCATTGTTTTCGGAATTCCGCTGAAGTTTAAAAATGCTTCGGAACTCTTCCATTGTTCTCGGAATTCCGCTGAAGTTTAAAAATGCTTTGGAACTCTTCCATTGTTCTCGGAATTCCGCTGACATATAAAAATGCTTTGGAACGCTTCCATTGTTCTCGGAATTCCGCTGAAGTTTAAAAATGCTTCGGAACTCTTCCATTGTTCTCGGAATTCCGCTGAAGTTTAAAAATGCTTTGGAACTCTTCCATTGTTCTCGGAATTCCGCTGACATATAAAAATGCTTTGGAACGCTTCCATTGTTCTCGGAATTCCGCTGAAGTTTAAAAATGCTTCGGAACTCTTCCATTGTTCTCGGAATTCCGCTGAAGTTTAAAAATGCTTCGGAACTCTTCCATTGTTCTCGGAATTCCGCTGAAGTTTAAAAATGTTTCGAAACTCTTTCATTGTTCTCGGAATTCCGCTGAAGTTTAAAAATGCTTCGGAACTCTTCCATTGTTCTCGGAATTCCGCTGACATATAAAAATGCTTTGGAACTCTTCCATTGTTCTCGGAATTCCGCTGAAGTTTAAAAATGCTTCGGAACACTTCCATTGTTCTCGGAATTCCGCTGAAGTTTAAAAATGCTTCGGAACTCTTCCATTGTTCTCGGAATTCCGCTGAAGTTTAAAAATGCTTCGGAACTCTTCCATTGTTCTCGGAATTCCGCTGAAGTTTAAAAATGCTTCGGAACTCTTCCATTGTTCTCGGAATTCCGCTGAAGTTTAAAAATGCTTCGGAACTCTTCCATTGTTCTCGGAATTCCGCTGACATATAAAAATGCTTTGGAACTCTTCCATTGTTCTCGGAATTCCGCTGAAGTTTAAAAATGCTTCGGAACACTTCCATTGTTCTCGGAATTCCGCTGAAGTTTAAAAATGCTTCGGAACTCTTCCATTGTTCTCGGAATTCCGCTGAAGTTTAAAAATGCTTCGGAACTCTTCCATTGTTCTCGGAATTCCGCTGAAGTTTAAAAATGCTTCGGAACTCTTCCATTGTTCTCGAAATTCCGCTGAAGTTTAAAAATGTTTCGGAAATCTTCCATTGTTCTCGGAATTCCGCTGAAATTTAAAAATGCTTTGGAACTCTTCCATTGTTCTCAGATTTCCACTGAAGTTTAAAAATGCTGTGGAACTCTTCCATTGTTCTCGGAATTCCGCTGAAGTTTAAAAATGCTTCGGAACTCTTCCATTGTTCTCGGAATTCCGCTGAAGTTTAAAAATGCTTCGGAACTCTTCCATTGTTCTCGGAATTCCGCTGAAGTTTAAAAATGTTTCGAAACTCTTTCATTGTTCTCGGAATTCCGCTGAAGTTTAAAAATGTTTCGAAACTCTTTCATTGTTCTCGGAATTCCGCTGAAGTTTAAAAATGCTTCGGAACTCTTCCATTGTTCTCGGAATTCCGCTGACATATAAAAATGCTTTGGAACTCTTCCATTGTTCTCGGAATTCCGCTGAAGTTTAAAAATGCTTCGGAACGCTTCCATTGTTCTCGGAATTCCGCTGAAGTTTAAAAATGCTTCGGAACTCTTCCATTGTTCTCGGAATTCCGCTGAAGTTTAAAAATGCTTCGGAACTCTTCCATTGTTCTCGGAATTCCGCTGAAGTTTAAAAATGCTTCGGAACTCTTCCATTGTTCTCGGAATTCCGCTGAAGTTTAAAAATGCTTCGGAACTCTTCCATTGTTCTCGGAATTCCGCTGACATATAAAAATGCTTTGGAACTCTTCCATTGTTCTCGGAATTCCGCTGAAGTTTAAAAATGCTTCGGAACACTTCCATTGTTCTCGGAATTCCGCTGAAGTTTAAAAATGCTTCGGAACTCTTCCATTGTTCTCGGAATTCCGCTGAAGTTTAAAAATGCTTCGGAACTCTTCCATTGTTCTCGGAATTCCGCTGAAGTTTAAAAATGCTTCGGAACTCTTCCATTGTTCTCGAAATTCCGCTGAAGTTTAAAAATGTTTCGGAAATCTTCCATTGTTCTCGGAATTCCGCTGAAATTTAAAAATGCTTTGGAACTCTTCCATTGTTCTCAGATTTCCACTGAAGTTTAAAAATGCTGTGGAACTCTTCCATTGTTCTCGGAATTCCGCTGAAGTTTAAAAATGCTTCGGAACTCTTCCATTGTTCTCGGAATTCCGCTGAAGTTTAAAAATGCTTCGGAACTCTTCCATTGTTCTCGGAATTCCGCTGACATATAAAAATGCTTTGGAACTCTTCCATTGTTCTCGGAATTCCGCTGAAGTTTAAAAATGCTTCGGAACTCTTCCATTGTTCTCGGAATTCCGCTGAAGTTTAAAAATGCTTCGGAACTCTTCCATTGTTCTCGGAATTCCGCTGAAGTTTAAAAATGTTTCGAAACTCTTTCATTGTTCTCGGAATTCCGCTGAAGTTTAAAAATGCTTCGGAACTCTTCCATTGTTCTCGGAATTCCGCTGACATATAAAAATGCTTTGGAACTCTTCCATTGTTCTCGGAATTCCGCTGAAGTTTAAAAATGCTTCGGAACACTTCCATTGTTCTCGGAATTCCGCTGAAGTTTAAAAATGCTTCGGAGCTCTTCCATTGTTCTCGGAATTCCGCTGAAGTTTAAAAATGCTTCGGAACACTTCCATTGTTCTCGGAATTCCGCTGAAGTTTAAAAATGCTCCGGAACGCTTCCATTGTTCTCGGAATTCTGCTGAAGTTTAAAGATGCTTCGGAACTCTACCATTGTTCTCGGAATTCCGCTGAAGTTTAAAAATGCTTCGGAACTCTTCCATTGTTCTCGGAATTCCGCTGAAGTTTAAAAATGCTCCGGAACGCTTCCATTGTTCTCGGAATTCTGCTGAAGTTTAAAGATGCTTCGGAACTTTTCCATTGTTCTCGGAATTCCGCTGAAGTTTAAAAATGCTTCGGAACTCTTCCATTGTTCTCGGAATTCCGCTGAAGTTTAAAAATGCTTCGGAACTCTTCCATTGTTCTCGGAATTCCGCTGAAGTTTAAAAATGCTTCGGAACTCTTCCATTGTTCTCGGAATTCCGCTGAAGTTTAAAAATGCTTCGGAACTCTTCCATTGTTCTCGGAATTCCGCTGAAGTTTAAAAATGCTTCGGAACTCTTCCATTGTTCTCGGAATTCTGCTGAAGTTTAAAAATGCTTCGGAACTCTTTCATTGTTCTCGGAATTCCGCTGAAGTTTAAAAATGCTTTGGAACTCTTCCATTGTTCTCGGAATTCCGCTGAAGTTTAAAAATGCTTCTGAACTCTTCCATTGTTCTCGGAATTCCGCTGAAGTTTAAAAATGATTCGGAACTCTTCCATTGTTCTCGGAATTCCGCTGACATATAAAAATGCTTTGGAACTCTTCCATTGTTCTCGGAATTCCGCTGAAGTTTAAAAATGTTTCGGAACTCTTCCATTGTTCTCGGAATACCGCTGAAGTTTAAAAATGCTTCGGAACTCTTCCATTGTTCTCGGAATTCCGCTGAAGTTTAAAAATGCTTCGGAACTCTTCCATTGTTCTCGGAATTCCGCTGAAGTTTAAAAATGTTTCGAAACTCTTTCATTGTTCTCGGAATTCCGCTGAAGTTTAAAAATGCTTCGGAACTCTTCCATTGTTCTCGGAATTCCGCTGAAGTTTAAAAATGTTTCGGAACTCTTCCATTGTTCTCGGAATTCTGCTGAAGTTTAAAAATGCTTCGGAACTCTTTCATTGTTCTCGGAATTCCGCTGAAGTTTAAAAATGCTTTGGAACTCTTCCATTGTTCTCGGAATTCCGCTGAAGTTTAAAAATGCTTCTGAACTCTTCCATTGTTCTCGGAATTCCGCTGAAGTTTAAAAATTATTCGGAACTCTTCCATTGTTCTCGGAATTCCGCTGACATATAAAAATGCTTCGGAACACTTCCATTGTTCTCGGAATTCCGCTGAAGTTTAAAAATGCTTCGGAACTCTTCCATTGTTCTCGGAATTCCGCTGAAGTTTAAAAATGCTCCGGAACGCTTCCATTGTTCTCGGAATTCCGCTGAAGTTTAAAAATGCTCCGGAACGCTTCCATTGTTCTCGGAATTCTGCTGAAGTTTAAAGATGCTTCGGAACTTTTCCATTGTTCTCGGAATTCCGCTGAAGTTTAAAAATGCTTCAGAACTCTTCCATTGTTCTCGGAATTCCGCTGACGTTTAAAAATGTTTCGGAACTCTTCCATTGTTCTCGGAATTCTGCTGAAGTTTAAAAATGCTTCGGAACTCTTTCATTGTTCTCGGAATTCCGCTGAAGTTTAAAAATGCTTTGGAACTCTTCCATTGTTCTCGGAATTCCGCTGAAGTTTAAAAATGCTTCTGAACTCTTCCATTGTTCTCGGAATTCCGCTGAAGTTTAAAAATGATTCGGAACTCTTCCATTGTTCTCGGAATTCCGCTGACATATAAAAATGCTTTGGAACTCTTCCATTGTTCTCGGAATTCCGCTGAAGTTTAAAAATGTTTCGGAACTCTTCCATTGTTCTCGGAATTCCGCTGAAGTTTAAAAATGCTTCGGAACTCTTCCATTGTTCTCGGAATTCCGCTGAAGTTTAAAAATGCTTCGGAACTCTTCCATTGTTCTCGGAATTCCGCTGAAGTTTAAAAATGTTTCGAAACTCTTTCATTGTTCTCGGAATTCCGCTGAAGTTTAAAAATGTTTCGAAACTCTTTCATTGTTCTCGGAATTCCGCTGAAGTTTAAAAATGCTTCGGAACTCTTCCATTGTTCTCGGAATTCCGCTGACATATAAAAATGCTTTGGAACTCTTCCATTGTTCTCGGAATTCCGCTGAAGTTTAAAAATGCTTCGGAACACTTCCATTGTTCTCGGAATTCCGCTGAAGTTTAAAAATGCTTCGGAACTCTTCCATTGTTCTCGGAATTCCGCTGAAGTTTAAAAATGCTTCGGAACTCTTCCATTGTTCTCGGAATTCCGCTGAAGTTTAAAAATGCTTCGGAACTCTTCCATTGTTCTCGGAATTCCGCTGAAGTTTAAAAATGCTTCGGAACTCTTCCATTGTTCTCGGAATTCCGCTGACATATAAAAATGCTTTGGAACTCTTCCATTGTTCTCGGAATTCCGCTGAAGTTTAAAAATGCTTCGGAACACTTCCATTGTTCTCGGAATTCCGCTGAAGTTTAAAAATGCTTCGGAACTCTTCCATTGTTCTCGGAATTCCGCTGAAGTTTAAAAATGCTTCGGAACTCTTCCATTGTTCTCGGAATTCCGCTGAAGTTTAAAAATGCTTCGGAACTCTTCCATTGTTCTCGAAATTCCGCTGAAGTTTAAAAATGTTTCGGAAATCTTCCATTGTTCTCGGAATTCCGCTGAAATTTAAAAATGCTTTGGAACTCTTCCATTGTTCTCAGATTTCCACTGAAGTTTAAAAATGCTGTGGAACTCTTCCATTGTTCTCGGAATTCCGCTGAAGTTTAAAAATGCTTCGGAACTCTTCCATTGTTCTCGGAATTCCGCTGAAGTTTAAAAATGCTTCGGAACTCTTCCATTGTTCTCGGAATTCCGCTGACATATAAAAATGCTTTGGAACTCTTCCATTGTTCTCGGAATTCCGCTGAAGTTTAAAAATGCTTCGGAACTCTTCCATTGTTCTCGGAATTCCGCTGAAGTTTAAAAATGCTTCGGAACTCTTCCATTGTTCTCGGAATTCCGCTGAAGTTTAAAAATGTTTCGAAACTCTTTCATTGTTCTCGGAATTCCGCTGAAGTTTAAAAATGCTTCGGAACTCTTCCATTGTTCTCGGAATTCCGCTGACATATAAAAATGCTTTGGAACTCTTCCATTGTTCTCGGAATTCCGCTGAAGTTTAAAAATGCTTCGGAACACTTCCATTGTTCTCGGAATTCCGCTGAAGTTTAAAAATGCTTCGGAGCTCTTCCATTGTTCTCGGAATTCCGCTGAAGTTTAAAAATGCTTCGGAACACTTCCATTGTTCTCGGAATTCCGCTGAAGTTTAAAAATGCTCCGGAACGCTTCCATTGTTCTCGGAATTCTGCTGAAGTTTAAAGATGCTTCGGAACTCTACCATTGTTCTCGGAATTCCGCTGAAGTTTAAAAATGCTTCGGAACTCTTCCATTGTTCTCGGAATTCCGCTGAAGTTTAAAAATGCTCCGGAACGCTTCCATTGTTCTCGGAATTCTGCTGAAGTTTAAAGATGCTTCGGAACTTTTCCATTGTTCTCGGAATTCCGCTGAAGTTTAAAAATGCTTCGGAACTCTTCCATTGTTCTCGGAATTCCGCTGAAGTTTAAAAATGCTTCGGAACTCTTCCATTGTTCTCGGAATTCCGCTGAAGTTTAAAAATGCTTCGGAACTCTTCCATTGTTCTCGGAATTCCGCTGAAGTTTAAAAATGCTTCGGAACTCTTCCATTGTTCTCGGAATTCCGCTGAAGTTTAAAAATGCTTCGGAACTCTTCCATTGTTCTCGGAATTCTGCTGAAGTTTAAAAATGCTTCGGAACTCTTTCATTGTTCTCGGAATTCCGCTGAAGTTTAAAAATGCTTTGGAACTCTTCCATTGTTCTCGGAATTCCGCTGAAGTTTAAAAATGCTTCTGAACTCTTCCATTGTTCTCGGAATTCCGCTGAAGTTTAAAAATGATTCGGAACTCTTCCATTGTTCTCGGAATTCCGCTGACATATAAAAATGCTTTGGAACTCTTCCATTGTTCTCGGAATTCCGCTGAAGTTTAAAAATGTTTCGGAACTCTTCCATTGTTCTCGGAATACCGCTGAAGTTTAAAAATGCTTCGGAACTCTTCCATTGTTCTCGGAATTCCGCTGAAGTTTAAAAATGCTTCGGAACTCTTCCATTGTTCTCGGAATTCCGCTGAAGTTTAAAAATGTTTCGAAACTCTTTCATTGTTCTCGGAATTCCGCTGAAGTTTAAAAATGCTTCGGAACTCTTCCATTGTTCTCGGAATTCCGCTGAAGTTTAAAAATGTTTCGGAACTCTTCCATTGTTCTCGGAATTCTGCTGAAGTTTAAAAATGCTTCGGAACTCTTTCATTGTTCTCGGAATTCCGCTGAAGTTTAAAAATGCTTTGGAACTCTTCCATTGTTCTCGGAATTCCGCTGAAGTTTAAAAATGCTTCTGAACTCTTCCATTGTTCTCGGAATTCCGCTGAAGTTTAAAAATTATTCGGAACTCTTCCATTGTTCTCGGAATTCCGCTGACATATAAAAATGCTTCGGAACACTTCCATTGTTCTCGGAATTCCGCTGAAGTTTAAAAATGCTTCGGAACTCTTCCATTGTTCTCGGAATTCCGCTGAAGTTTAAAAATGCTCCGGAACGCTTCCATTGTTCTCGGAATTCCGCTGAAGTTTAAAAATGCTCCGGAACGCTTCCATTGTTCTCGGAATTCTGCTGAAGTTTAAAGATGCTTCGGAACTTTTCCATTGTTCTCGGAATTCCGCTGAAGTTTAAAAATGCTTCAGAACTCTTCCATTGTTCTCGGAATTCCGCTGACGTTTAAAAATGTTTCGGAACTCTTCCATTGTTCTCGGAATTCTGCTGAAGTTTAAAAATGCTTCGGAACTCTTTCATTGTTCTCGGAATTCCGCTGAAGTTTAAAAATGCTTTGGAACTCTTCCATTGTTCTCGGAATTCCGCTGAAGTTTAAAAATGCTTCTGAACTCTTCCATTGTTCTCGGAATTCCGCTGAAGTTTAAAAATGATTCGGAACTCTTCCATTGTTCTCGGAATTCCGCTGACATATAAAAATGCTTTGGAACTCTTCCATTGTTCTCGGAATTCCGCTGAAGTTTAAAAATGTTTCGGAACTCTTCCATTGTTCTCGGAATTCCGCTGAAGTTTAAAAATGCTTCGGAACTCTTCCATTGTTCTCGGAATTCCGCTGAAGTTTAAAAATGCTTCGGAACTCTTCCATTGTTCTCGGAATTCCGCTGAAGTTTAAAAATGTTTCGAAACTCTTTCATTGTTCTCGGAATTCCGCTGAAGTTTAAAAATGCTTCGGAACTCTTCCATTGTTCTCGGAATTCCGCTGACATATAAAAATGCTTTGGAACTCTTCCATTGTTCTCGGAATTCCGCTGAAGTTTAAAAATGCTTCGGAACACTTCCATTGTTCTCGGAATTCCGCTGAAGTTTAAAAATGCTTCGGAACTCTTCCATTGTTCTCGGAATTCCGCTGAAGTTTAAAAATGCTTCGGAACTCTTCCATTGTTCTCGGAATTCCGCTGAAGTTTAAAAATGCTTCGGAACTCTTCCATTGTTCTCGGAATTCCGCTGAAGTTTAAAAATGCTTCGGAACTCTTCCATTGTTCTCGGAATTCCGCTGACATATAAAAATGCTTTGGAACTCTTCCATTGTTCTCGGAATTCCGCTGAAGTTTAAAAATGCTTCGGAACACTTCCATTGTTCTCGGAATTCCGCTGAAGTTTAAAAATGCTTCGGAACTCTTCCATTGTTCTCGGAATTCCGCTGAAGTTTAAAAATGCTTCGGAACTCTTCCATTGTTCTCGGAATTCCGCTGAAGTTTAAAAATGCTTCGGAACTCTTCCATTGTTCTCGAAATTCCGCTGAAGTTTAAAAATGTTTCGGAAATCTTCCATTGTTCTCGGAATTCCGCTGAAATTTAAAAATGCTTTGGAACTCTTCCATTGTTCTCAGATTTCCACTGAAGTTTAAAAATGCTGTGGAACTCTTCCATTGTTCTCGGAATTCCGCTGAAGTTTAAAAATGCTTCGGAACTCTTCCATTGTTCTCGGAATTCCGCTGAAGTTTAAAAATGCTTCGGAACTCTTCCATTGTTCTCGGAATTCCGCTGAAGTTTAAAAATGTTTCGAAACTCTTTCATTGTTCTCGGAATTCCGCTGAAGTTTAAACATGCTTCGGAACTCTTCCATTGTTCTCGGAATTCCGCTGAAGTTTAAAAATGCTTCGGAACTCTTCCATTGTTCTCGGAATTCCGCTGACATATAAAAATGCTTTGGAACTCTTCCATTGTTCTCGGAATTCCGCTGAAGTTTAAAAATGCTTCGGAACACTTCCATTGTTCTCGGAATTCCGCTGAAGTTTAAAAATGCTTCGGAACTCTTCCATTTTTCTCGGAATTCCGCTGAAGTTTAAAAATGCTTCGGAACTCTTCCATTGTTTTCGGAATTCCGCTGAAGTTTAAAAATGCTTCGGAACTCTTCCATTGTTCTCGGAATTCCGCTGAAGTTTAAAAATGCTTTGGAACTCTTCCATTGTTCTCGGAATTCCGCTGACATATAAAAATGCTTTGGAACGCTTCCATTGTTCTCGGAATTCCGCTGAAGTTTAAAAATGCTTCGGAACTCTTCCATTGTTCTCGGAATTCCGCTGAAGTTTAAAAATGCTTTGGAACTCTTCCATTGTTCTCGGAATTCCGCTGACATATAAAAATGCTTTGGAACGCTTCCATTGTTCTCGGAATTCCGCTGAAGTTTAAAAATGCTTCGGAACTCTTCCATTGTTCTCGGAATTCCGCTGAAGTTTAAAAATGCTTCGGAACTCTTCCATTGTTCTCGGAATTCCGCTGAAGTTTAAAAATGTTTCGAAACTCTTTCATTGTTCTCGGAATTCCGCTGAAGTTTAAAAATGCTTCGGAACTCTTCCATTGTTCTCGGAATTCCGCTGACATATAAAAATGCTTTGGAACTCTTCCATTGTTCTCGGAATTCCGCTGAAGTTTAAAAATGCTTCGGAACACTTCCATTGTTCTCGGAATTCCGCTGAAGTTTAAAAATGCTTCGGAACTCTTCCATTGTTCTCGGAATTCCGCTGAAGTTTAAAAATGCTTCGGAACTCTTCCATTGTTCTCGGAATTCCGCTGAAGTTTAAAAATGCTTCGGAACTCTTCCATTGTTCTCGGAATTCCGCTGAAGTTTAAAAATGCTTCGGAACTCTTCCATTGTTCTCGGAATTCCGCTGACATATAAAAATGCTTTGGAACTCTTCCATTGTTCTCGGAATTCCGCTGAAGTTTAAAAATGCTTCGGAACACTTCCATTGTTCTCGGAATTCCGCTGAAGTTTAAAAATGCTTCGGAACTCTTCCATTGTTCTCGGAATTCCGCTGAAGTTTAAAAATGCTTCGGAACTCTTCCATTGTTCTCGGAATTCCGCTGAAGTTTAAAAATGCTTCGGAACTCTTCCATTGTTCTCGAAATTCCGCTGAAGTTTAAAAATGTTTCGGAAATCTTCCATTGTTCTCGGAATTCCGCTGAAATTTAAAAATGCTTTGGAACTCTTCCATTGTTCTCAGATTTCCACTGAAGTTTAAAAATGCTGTGGAACTCTTCCATTGTTCTCGGAATTCCGCTGAAGTTTAAAAATGCTTCGGAACTCTTCCATTGTTCTCGGAATTCCGCTGAAGTTTAAAAATGCTTCGGAACTCTTCCATTGTTCTCGGAATTCCGCTGAAGTTTAAAAATGTTTCGAAACTCTTTCATTGTTCTCGGAATTCCGCTGAAGTTTAAAAATGTTTCGAAACTCTTTCATTGTTCTCGGAATTCCGCTGAAGTTTAAAAATGCTTCGGAACTCTTCCATTGTTCTCGGAATTCCGCTGACATATAAAAATGCTTTGGAACTCTTCCATTGTTCTCGGAATTCCGCTGAAGTTTAAAAATGCTTCGGAACACTTCCATTGTTCTCGGAATTCCGCTGAAGTTTAAAAATGCTTCGGAACTCTTCCATTGTTCTCGGAATTCCGCTGAAGTTTAAAAATGCTTCGGAACTCTTCCATTGTTCTCGGAATTCCGCTGAAGTTTAAAAATGCTTCGGAACTCTTCCATTGTTCTCGGAATTCCGCTGAAGTTTAAAAATGCTTCGGAACTCTTCCATTGTTCTCGGAATTCCGCTGACATATAAAAATGCTTTGGAACTCTTCCATTGTTCTCGGAATTCCGCTGAAGTTTAAAAATGCTTCGGAACACTTCCATTGTTCTCGGAATTCCGCTGAAGTTTAAAAATGCTTCGGAACTCTTCCATTGTTCTCGGAATTCCGCTGAAGTTTAAAAATGCTTCGGAACTCTTCCATTGTTCTCGGAATTCCGCTGAAGTTTAAAAATGCTTCGGAACTCTTCCATTGTTCTCGAAATTCCGCTGAAGTTTAAAAATGTTTCGGAAATCTTCCATTGTTCTCGGAATTCCGCTGAAATTTAAAAATGCTTTGGAACTCTTCCATTGTTCTCAGATTTCCACTGAAGTTTAAAAATGCTGTGGAACTCTTCCATTGTTCTCGGAATTCCGCTGAAGTTTAAAAATGCTTCGGAACTCTTCCATTGTTCTCGGAATTCCGCTGAAGTTTAAAAATGCTTCGGAACTCTTCCATTGTTCTCGGAATTCCGCTGACATATAAAAATGCTTTGGAACTCTTCCATTGTTCTCGGAATTCCGCTGAAGTTTAAAAATGCTTCGGAACTCTTCCATTGTTCTCGGAATTCCGCTGAAGTTTAAAAATGCTTCGGAACTCTTCCATTGTTCTCGGAATTCCGCTGAAGTTTAAAAATGTTTCGAAACTCTTTCATTGTTCTCGGAATTCCGCTGAAGTTTAAAAATGCTTCGGAACTCTTCCATTGTTCTCGGAATTCCGCTGACATATAAAAATGCTTTGGAACTCTTCCATTGTTCTCGGAATTCCGCTGAAGTTTAAAAATGCTTCGGAACACTTCCATTGTTCTCGGAATTCCGCTGAAGTTTAAAAATGCTTCGGAGCTCTTCCATTGTTCTCGGAATTCCGCTGAAGTTTAAAAATGCTTCGGAACACTTCCATTGTTCTCGGAATTCCGCTGAAGTTTAAAAATGCTCCGGAACGCTTCCATTGTTCTCGGAATTCTGCTGAAGTTTAAAGATGCTTCGGAACTCTACCATTGTTCTCGGAATTCCGCTGAAGTTTAAAAATGCTTCGGAACTCTTCCATTGTTCTCGGAATTCCGCTGAAGTTTAAAAATGCTCCGGAACGCTTCCATTGTTCTCGGAATTCTGCTGAAGTTTAAAGATGCTTCGGAACTTTTCCATTGTTCTCGGAATTCCGCTGAAGTTTAAAAATGCTTCGGAACTCTTCCATTGTTCTCGGAATTCCGCTGAAGTTTAAAAATGCTTCGGAACTCTTCCATTGTTCTCGGAATTCCGCTGAAGTTTAAAAATGCTTCGGAACTCTTCCATTGTTCTCGGAATTCCGCTGAAGTTTAAAAATGCTTCGGAACTCTTCCATTGTTCTCGGAATTCCGCTGAAGTTTAAAAATGCTTCGGAACTCTTCCATTGTTCTCGGAATTCCGCTGACATATAAAAATGCTTTGGAACTCTTCCATTGTTCTCGGAATTCCGCTGAAGTTTAAAAATGCTTCGGAACTCTTCCATTGTTCTCGGAATTCCGCTGAAGTTTAAAAATGCTTCGGAACTCTTCCATTGTTCTCGGAATTCCGCTGACATATAAAAATGCTTTGGAACTCTTCCATTGTTCTCGGAATTCCGCTGAAGTTTAAAAATGCTTCGGAACTCTTCCATTGTTCTCGGAATTCCGCTGAAGTTTAAAAATGCTTCGGAACTCTTCCATTGTTCTCGGAATTCCGCTGAAGTTTAAAAATGTTTCGAAACTCTTTCATTGTTCTCGGAATTCCGCTGAAGTTTAAAAATGCTTCGGAACTCTTCCATTGTTCTCGGAATTCCGCTGACATATAAAAATGCTTTGGAACTCTTCCATTGTTCTCGGAATTCCGCTGAAGTTTAAAAATGCTTCGGAACACTTCCATTGTTCTCGGAATTCCGCTGAAGTTTAAAAATGCTTCGGAGCTCTTCCATTGTTCTCGGAATTCCGCTGAAGTTTAAAAATGCTTCGGAACACTTCCATTGTTCTCGGAATTCCGCTGAAGTTTAAAAATGCTCCGGAACGCTTCCATTGTTCTCGGAATTCTGCTGAAGTTTAAAGATGCTTCGGAACTCTACCATTGTTCTCGGAATTCCGCTGAAGTTTAAAAATGCTTCGGAACTCTTCCATTGTTCTCGGAATTCCGCTGAAGTTTAAAAATGCTCCGGAACGCTTCCATTGTTCTCGGAATTCTGCTGAAGTTTAAAGATGCTTCGGAACTTTTCCATTGTTCTCGGAATTCCGCTGAAGTTTAAAAATGCTTCGGAACTCTTCCATTGTTCTCGGAATTCCGCTGAAGTTTAAAAATGCTTCGGAACTCTTCCATTGTTCTCGGAATTCCGCTGAAGTTTAAAAATGCTTCGGAACTCTTCCATTGTTCTCGGAATTCCGCTGAAGTTTAAAAATGCTTCGGAACTCTTCCATTGTTCTCGGAATTCCGCTGAAGTTTAAAAATGCTTCGGAACTCTTCCATTGTTCTCGGAATTCTGCTGAAGTTTAAAAATGCTTCGGAACTCTTTCATTGTTCTCGGAATTCCGCTGAAGTTTAAAAATGCTTTGGAACTCTTCCATTGTTCTCGGAATTCCGCTGAAGTTTAAAAATGCTTCTGAACTCTTCCATTGTTCTCGGAATTCCGCTGAAGTTTAAAAATGATTCGGAACTCTTCCATTGTTCTCGGAATTCCGCTGACATATAAAAATGCTTTGGAACTCTTCCATTGTTCTCGGAATTCCGCTGAAGTTTAAAAATGTTTCGGAACTCTTCCATTGTTCTCGGAATACCGCTGAAGTTTAAAAATGCTTCGGAACTCTTCCATTGTTCTCGGAATTCCGCTGAAGTTTAAAAATGCTTCGGAACTCTTCCATTGTTCTCGGAATTCCGCTGAAGTTTAAAAATGTTTCGAAACTCTTTCATTGTTCTCGGAATTCCGCTGAAGTTTAAAAATGCTTCGGAACTCTTCCATTGTTCTCGGAATTCCGCTGAAGTTTAAAAATGTTTCGGAACTCTTCCATTGTTCTCGGAATTCTGCTGAAGTTTAAAAATGCTTCGGAACTCTTTCATTGTTCTCGGAATTCCGCTGAAGTTTAAAAATGCTTTGGAACTCTTCCATTGTTCTCGGAATTCCGCTGAAGTTTAAAAATGCTTCTGAACTCTTCCATTGTTCTCGGAATTCCGCTGAAGTTTAAAAATTATTCGGAACTCTTCCATTGTTCTCGGAATTCCGCTGACATATAAAAATGCTTCGGAACACTTCCATTGTTCTCGGAATTCCGCTGAAGTTTAAAAATGCTTCGGAACTCTTCCATTGTTCTCGGAATTCCGCTGAAGTTTAAAAATGCTCCGGAACGCTTCCATTGTTCTCGGAATTCCGCTGAAGTTTAAAAATGCTCCGGAACGCTTCCATTGTTCTCGGAATTCTGCTGAAGTTTAAAGATGCTTCGGAACTTTTCCATTGTTCTCGGAATTCCGCTGAAGTTTAAAAATGCTTCAGAACTCTTCCATTGTTCTCGGAATTCCGCTGACGTTTAAAAATGTTTCGGAACTCTTCCATTGTTCTCGGAATTCTGCTGAAGTTTAAAAATGCTTCGGAACTCTTTCATTGTTCTCGGAATTCCGCTGAAGTTTAAAAATGCTTTGGAACTCTTCCATTGTTCTCGGAATTCCGCTGAAGTTTAAAAATGCTTCTGAACTCTTCCATTGTTCTCGGAATTCCGCTGAAGTTTAAAAATGATTCGGAACTCTTCCATTGTTCTCGGAATTCCGCTGACATATAAAAATGCTTTGGAACTCTTCCATTGTTCTCGGAATTCCGCTGAAGTTTAAAAATGTTTCGGAACTCTTCCATTGTTCTCGGAATTCCGCTGAAGTTTAAAAATGCTTCGGAACTCTTCCATTGTTCTCGGAATTCCGCTGAAGTTTAAAAATGCTTCGGAACTCTTCCATTGTTCTCGGAATTCCGCTGAAGTTTAAAAATGTTTCGAAACTCTTTCATTGTTCTCGGAATTCCGCTGAAGTTTAAAAATGCTTCGGAACTCTTCCATTGTTCTCGGAATTCCGCTGACATATAAAAATGCTTTGGAACTCTTCCATTGTTCTCGGAATTCCGCTGAAGTTTAAAAATGCTTCGGAACACTTCCATTGTTCTCGGAATTCCGCTGAAGTTTAAAAATGCTTCGGAACTCTTCCATTGTTCTCGGAATTCCGCTGAAGTTTAAAAATGCTTCGGAACTCTTCCATTGTTCTCGGAATTCCGCTGAAGTTTAAAAATGCTTCGGAACTCTTCCATTGTTCTCGGAATTCCGCTGAAGTTTAAAAATGCTTCGGAACTCTTCCATTGTTCTCGGAATTCCGCTGACATATAAAAATGCTTTGGAACTCTTCCATTGTTCTCGGAATTCCGCTGAAGTTTAAAAATGCTTCGGAACACTTCCATTGTTCTCGGAATTCCGCTGAAGTTTAAAAATGCTTCGGAACTCTTCCATTGTTCTCGGAATTCCGCTGAAGTTTAAAAATGCTTCGGAACTCTTCCATTGTTCTCGGAATTCCGCTGAAGTTTAAAAATGCTTCGGAACTCTTCCATTGTTCTCGAAATTCCGCTGAAGTTTAAAAATGTTTCGGAAATCTTCCATTGTTCTCGGAATTCCGCTGAAATTTAAAAATGCTTTGGAACTCTTCCATTGTTCTCAGATTTCCACTGAAGTTTAAAAATGCTGTGGAACTCTTCCATTGTTCTCGGAATTCCGCTGAAGTTTAAAAATGCTTCGGAACTCTTCCATTGTTCTCGGAATTCCGCTGAAGTTTAAAAATGCTTCGGAACTCTTCCATTGTTCTCGGAATTCCGCTGAAGTTTAAAAATGTTTCGAAACTCTTTCATTGTTCTCGGAATTCCGCTGAAGTTTAAACATGCTTCGGAACTCTTCCATTGTTCTCGGAATTCCGCTGAAGTTTAAAAATGCTTCGGAACTCTTCCATTGTTCTCGGAATTCCGCTGACATATAAAAATGCTTTGGAACTCTTCCATTGTTCTCGGAATTCCGCTGAAGTTTAAAAATGCTTCGGAACACTTCCATTGTTCTCGGAATTCCGCTGAAGTTTAAAAATGCTTCGGAACTCTTCCATTTTTCTCGGAATTCCGCTGAAGTTTAAAAATGCTTCGGAACTCTTCCATTGTTTTCGGAATTCCGCTGAAGTTTAAAAATGCTTCGGAACTCTTCCATTGTTCTCGGAATTCCGCTGAAGTTTAAAAATGCTTTGGAACTCTTCCATTGTTCTCGGAATTCCGCTGACATATAAAAATGCTTTGGAACGCTTCCATTGTTCTCGGAATTCCGCTGAAGTTTAAAAATGCTTCGGAACTCTTCCATTGTTCTCGGAATTCCGCTGAAGTTTAAAAATGCTTTGGAACTCTTCCATTGTTCTCGGAATTCCGCTGACATATAAAAATGCTTTGGAACGCTTCCATTGTTCTCGGAATTCCGCTGAAGTTTAAAAATGCTTCGGAACTCTTCCATTGTTCTCGGAATTCCGCTGAAGTTTAAAAATGCTTCGGAACTCTTCCATTGTTCTCGGAATTCCGCTGAAGTTTAAAAATGTTTCGAAACTCTTTCATTGTTCTCGGAATTCCGCTGAAGTTTAAAAATGCTTCGGAACTCTTCCATTGTTCTCGGAATTCCGCTGACATATAAAAATGCTTTGGAACTCTTCCATTGTTCTCGGAATTCCGCTGAAGTTTAAAAATGCTTCGGAACACTTCCATTGTTCTCGGAATTCCGCTGAAGTTTAAAAATGCTTCGGAACTCTTCCATTGTTCTCGGAATTCCGCTGAAGTTTAAAAATGCTTCGGAACTCTTCCATTGTTCTCGGAATTCCGCTGAAGTTTAAAAATGCTTCGGAACTCTTCCATTGTTCTCGGAATTCCGCTGAAGTTTAAAAATGCTTCGGAACTCTTCCATTGTTCTCGGAATTCCGCTGACATATAAAAATGCTTTGGAACTCTTCCATTGTTCTCGGAATTCCGCTGAAGTTTAAAAATGCTTCGGAACACTTCCATTGTTCTCGGAATTCCGCTGAAGTTTAAAAATGCTTCGGAACTCTTCCATTGTTCTCGGAATTCCGCTGAAGTTTAAAAATGCTTCGGAACTCTTCCATTGTTCTCGGAATTCCGCTGAAGTTTAAAAATGCTTCGGAACTCTTCCATTGTTCTCGAAATTCCGCTGAAGTTTAAAAATGTTTCGGAAATCTTCCATTGTTCTCGGAATTCCGCTGAAATTTAAAAATGCTTTGGAACTCTTCCATTGTTCTCAGATTTCCACTGAAGTTTAAAAATGCTGTGGAACTCTTCCATTGTTCTCGGAATTCCGCTGAAGTTTAAAAATGCTTCGGAACTCTTCCATTGTTCTCGGAATTCCGCTGAAGTTTAAAAATGCTTCGGAACTCTTCCATTGTTCTCGGAATTCCGCTGAAGTTTAAAAATGTTTCGAAACTCTTTCATTGTTCTCGGAATTCCGCTGAAGTTTAAAAATGTTTCGAAACTCTTTCATTGTTCTCGGAATTCCGCTGAAGTTTAAAAATGCTTCGGAACTCTTCCATTGTTCTCGGAATTCCGCTGACATATAAAAATGCTTTGGAACTCTTCCATTGTTCTCGGAATTCCGCTGAAGTTTAAAAATGCTTCGGAACACTTCCATTGTTCTCGGAATTCCGCTGAAGTTTAAAAATGCTTCGGAACTCTTCCATTGTTCTCGGAATTCCGCTGAAGTTTAAAAATGCTTCGGAACTCTTCCATTGTTCTCGGAATTCCGCTGAAGTTTAAAAATGCTTCGGAACTCTTCCATTGTTCTCGGAATTCCGCTGAAGTTTAAAAATGCTTCGGAACTCTTCCATTGTTCTCGGAATTCCGCTGACATATAAAAATGCTTTGGAACTCTTCCATTGTTCTCGGAATTCCGCTGAAGTTTAAAAATGCTTCGGAACACTTCCATTGTTCTCGGAATTCCGCTGAAGTTTAAAAATGCTTCGGAACTCTTCCATTGTTCTCGGAATTCCGCTGAAGTTTAAAAATGCTTCGGAACTCTTCCATTGTTCTCGGAATTCCGCTGAAGTTTAAAAATGCTTCGGAACTCTTCCATTGTTCTCGAAATTCCGCTGAAGTTTAAAAATGTTTCGGAAATCTTCCATTGTTCTCGGAATTCCGCTGAAATTTAAAAATGCTTTGGAACTCTTCCATTGTTCTCAGATTTCCACTGAAGTTTAAAAATGCTGTGGAACTCTTCCATTGTTCTCGGAATTCCGCTGAAGTTTAAAAATGCTTCGGAACTCTTCCATTGTTCTCGGAATTCCGCTGAAGTTTAAAAATGCTTCGGAACTCTTCCATTGTTCTCGGAATTCCGCTGACATATAAAAATGCTTTGGAACTCTTCCATTGTTCTCGGAATTCCGCTGAAGTTTAAAAATGCTTCGGAACTCTTCCATTGTTCTCGGAATTCCGCTGAAGTTTAAAAATGCTTCGGAACTCTTCCATTGTTCTCGGAATTCCGCTGAAGTTTAAAAATGTTTCGAAACTCTTTCATTGTTCTCGGAATTCCGCTGAAGTTTAAAAATGCTTCGGAACTCTTCCATTGTTCTCGGAATTCCGCTGACATATAAAAATGCTTTGGAACTCTTCCATTGTTCTCGGAATTCCGCTGAAGTTTAAAAATGCTTCGGAACACTTCCATTGTTCTCGGAATTCCGCTGAAGTTTAAAAATGCTTCGGAGCTCTTCCATTGTTCTCGGAATTCCGCTGAAGTTTAAAAATGCTTCGGAACACTTCCATTGTTCTCGGAATTCCGCTGAAGTTTAAAAATGCTCCGGAACGCTTCCATTGTTCTCGGAATTCTGCTGAAGTTTAAAGATGCTTCGGAACTCTACCATTGTTCTCGGAATTCCGCTGAAGTTTAAAAATGCTTCGGAACTCTTCCATTGTTCTCGGAATTCCGCTGAAGTTTAAAAATGCTCCGGAACGCTTCCATTGTTCTCGGAATTCTGCTGAAGTTTAAAGATGCTTCGGAACTTTTCCATTGTTCTCGGAATTCCGCTGAAGTTTAAAAATGCTTCGGAACTCTTCCATTGTTCTCGGAATTCCGCTGAAGTTTAAAAATGCTTCGGAACTCTTCCATTGTTCTCGGAATTCCGCTGAAGTTTAAAAATGCTTCGGAACTCTTCCATTGTTCTCGGAATTCCGCTGAAGTTTAAAAATGCTTCGGAACTCTTCCATTGTTCTCGGAATTCCGCTGAAGTTTAAAAATGCTTCGGAACTCTTCCATTGTTCTCGGAATTCTGCTGAAGTTTAAAAATGCTTCGGAACTCTTTCATTGTTCTCGGAATTCCGCTGAAGTTTAAAAATGCTTTGGAACTCTTCCATTGTTCTCGGAATTCCGCTGAAGTTTAAAAATGCTTCTGAACTCTTCCATTGTTCTCGGAATTCCGCTGAAGTTTAAAAATGTTTCGGAACTCTTCCATTGTTCTCGGAATTCTGCTGAAGTTTAAAAATGCTTCGGAACTCTTTCATTGTTCTCGGAATTCCGCTGAAGTTTAAAAATGCTTTGGAACTCTTCCATTGTTCTCGGAATTCCGCTGAAGTTTAAAAATGCTTCTGAACTCTTCCATTGTTCTCGGAATTCCGCTGAAGTTTAAAAATTATTCGGAACTCTTCCATTGTTCTCGGAATTCCGCTGACATATAAAAATGCTTTGGAACTCTTCCATTGTTCTCGGAATTCCGCTGAAGTTTAAAAATGTTTCGGAACTCTTCCATTGTTCTCGGAATTCCGCTGAAGTTTAAAAATGCTTCGGAACTCTTCCATTGTTCTCGGAATTCCGCTGAAGTTTAAAAATGCTTCGGAACTCTTCCATTGTTCTCGGAATTCCGCTGAAGTTTAAAAATGTTTCGAAACTCTTTCATTGTTCTCGGAATTCCGCTGAAGTTTAAAAATGCTTCGGAACTCTTCCATTGTTCTCGGAATTCCACTGAAGTTTAAACATGCTTCGGAACTCTTCCATTGTTCTCGGAATTCCGCTGAAGTTTAAAAATGCTTCGGAACTCTTCCATTGTTCTCGGAATTCCGCTGACATATAAAAATGCTTTGGAACTCTTCCATTGTTCTCGGAATTCCGCTGAAGTTTAAAAATGTTTCGGAACTCTTCCATTGTTCTCGGAATTCCGCTGAAGTTTAAAAATGCTTCGGAACTCTTCCATTGTTCTCGGAATTCCGCTGAAGTTTAAAAATGCTTCGGAACTCTTCCATTGTTCTCGGAATTCCGCTGAAGTTTAAAAATGTTTCGAAACTCTTTCATTGTTCTCGGAATTCCGCTGAAGTTTAAAAATGCTTCGGAACTCTTCCATTGTTCTCGGAATTCCGCTGACATATAAAAATGCTTTGGAACTCTTCCATTGTTCTCGGAATTCCGCTGAAGTTTAAAAATGCTCCGGAACGCTTCCATTGTTCTCGGAATTCTGCTGAAGTTTAAAGATGCTTCGGAACTTTTCCATTGTTCTCGGAATTCCGCTGAAGTTTAAAAATGCTTCGGAACTCTTCCATTGTTCTCGGAATTCCGCTGAAGTTTAAAAATGCTTCGGAACTCTTCCATTGTTCTCGGAATTCCGCTGAAGTTTAAAACTGTTTCGGAACTCTTCCATTGTTCTCGGAATTCTGCTGAAGTTTAAAAATGCTTCGGAACTCTTTCATTGTTCTCGGAATTCCGCTGAAGTTTAAAAATGCTTTGGAACTCTTCCATTGTTCTCGGAATTCCGCTGA
Organism: Phyllobates terribilis; assembly: GCF_046119375.1. Classification (NCBI taxonomy): domain Eukaryota; kingdom Metazoa; phylum Chordata; class Amphibia; order Anura; family Dendrobatidae; genus Phyllobates; species Phyllobates terribilis. Next base: position 913,588 of record NW_027363314.1, read on the forward strand.
AGTTTAAAAATGCTTCTGAACTCTTCCATTGTTCTCGGAATTCCGCTGAAGTTTAAAAATGATTCGGAACTCTTCCATTGTTCTCGGAATTCCGCTGACATATAAAAATGCTTTGGAACTCTTCCATTGTTCTCGGAATTCCGCTGAAGTTTAAAAATGTTTCGGAACTCTTCCATTGTTCTCGGAATTCCGCTGAAGTTTAAAAATGCTTCGGAACTCTTCCATTGTTCTCGGAATTCCGCTGAAGTTTAAAAATGCTTCGGAACTCTTCCATTGTTCTCGGAATTCCGCTGAAGTTTAAAAATGTTTCGAAACTCTTTCATTGTTCTCGGAATTCCGCTGAAGTTTAAAAATGCTTCGGAACTCTTCCATTGTTCTCGGAATTCCGCTGACATATAAAAATGCTTTGGAACTCTTCCATTGTTCTCGGAATTCCGCTGAAGTTTAAAAATGCTTCGGAACACTTCCATTGTTCTCGGAATTCCGCTGAAGTTTAAAAATGCTTCGGAACTCTTCCATTGTTCTCGGAATTCCGCTGAAGTTTAAAAATGCTTCGGAACTCTTCCATTGTTCTCGGAATTCCGCTGAAGTTTAAAAATGCTTCGGAACTCTTCCATTGTTCTCGAAATTCCGCTGAAGTTTAAAAATGCTTTGGAACACTTCCATTGTTCTCAGATTTCCACTGAAGTTTAAAAATGCTGTGGAACTCTTCCATTGTTCCCGGAATTCCGCTGAAGTTTAAAAATGCTTCGGAACTCTTCCATTGTTCTCGGAATTCCGCTGAAGTTTAAAAATGCTTCGGAACTCTTCCATTGTTCTCGGAATTCCGCTGACATATAAAAATGCTTTGGAACTCTTCCATTGTTCTCGGAATTCCGCTGAAGTTTAAAAATGCTTCGGAACACTTCCATTGTTCTCGGAATTCCGCTGAAGTTTAAAAATGCTTCGGAACTCTTCCATTGTTCTCGGAATTCCGCTGAAGTTTAAAAATGCTCCGGAACGCTTCCATTGTTCTCGGAATTCCGCTGAAGTTTAAAAATGCTCCGGAACGCTTCCATTGTTCTCGGAATTCTGCTGAAGTTTAAAGATGCTTCGGAACTTTTCCATTGTTCTCGGAATTCCGCTGAAGTTTAAAAATGCTTCAGAACTCTTCCATTGTTCTCGGAATTCCGCTGACGTTTAAAAATGTTTCGGAACTCTTCCATTGTTCTCGGAATTCTGCTGAAGTTTAAAAATGCTTCGGAACTCTTTCATTGTTCTCGGAATTCCGCTGAAGTTTAAAAATGCTTTGGAACTCTTCCATTGTTCTCGGAATTCCGCTGAAGTTTAAAAATGCTTCTGAACTCTTCCATTGTTCTCGGAATTCCGCTGAAGTTTAAAAATGATTCGGAACTCTTCCATTGTTCTCGGAATTCCGCTGACATATAAAAATGCTTTGGAACTCTTCCATTGTTCTCGGAATTCCGCTGAAGTTTAAAAATGTTTCGGAACTCTTCCATTGTTCTCGGAATTCCGCTGAAGTTTAAAAATGCTTCGGAACTCTTCCATTGTTCTCGGAATTCCGCTGAAGTTTAAAAATGCTTCGGAACTCTTCCATTGTTCTCGGAATTCCGCTGAAGTTTAAAAATGTTTCGAAACTCTTTCATTGTTCTCGGAATTCCGCTGAAGTTTAAAAATGCTTCGGAACTCTTCCATTGTTCTCGGAATTCCGCTGACATATAAAAATGCTTTGGAACTCTTCCATTGTTCTCGGAATTCCGCTGAAGTTTAAAAATGCTTCGGAACACTTCCATTGTTCTCGGAATTCCGCTGAAGTTTAAAAATGCTTCGGAACTCTTCCATTGTTCTCGGAATTCCGCTGAAGTTTAAAAATGCTTCGGAACTCTTCCATTGTTCTCGGAATTCCGCTGAAGTTTAAAAATGCTTCGGAACTCTTCCATTGTTCTCGGAATTCCGCTGAAGTTTAAAAATGCTTCGGAACTCTTCCATTGTTCTCGGAATTCCGCTGACATATAAAAATGCTTTGGAACTCTTCCATTGTTCTCGGAATTCCGCTGAAGTTTAAAAATGCTTCGGAACACTTCCATTGTTCTCGGAATTCCGCTGAAGTTTAAAAATGCTTCGGAACTCTTCCATTGTTCTCGGAATTCCGCTGAAGTTTAAAAATGCTTCGGAACTCTTCCATTGTTCTCGGAATTCCGCTGAAGTTTAAAAATGCTTCGGAACTCTTCCATTGTTCTCGAAATTCCGCTGAAGTGTAAAAATGTTTCGGAAATCTTCCATTGTTCTCGGAATTCCGCTGAAATTTAAAAATGCTTTGGAACTCTTCCATTGTTCTCAGATTTCCACTGAAGTTTAAAAATGCTGTGGAACTCTTCCATTGTTCTCGGAATTCCGCTGAAGTTTAAAAATGCTTCGGAACTCTTCCATTGTTCTCGGAATTCCGCTGAAGTTTAAAAATGCTTCGGAACTCTTCCATTGTTCTCGGAATTCCGCTGAAGTTTAAAAATGTTTCGAAACTCTTTCATTGTTCTCGGAATTCCGCTGAAGTTTAAACATGCTTCGGAACTCTTCCATTGTTCTCGGAATTCCGCTGAAGTTTAAAAATGCTTCGGAACTCTTCCATTGTTCTCGGAATTCCGCTGACATATAAAAATGCTTTGGAACTCTTCCATTGTTCTCGGAATTCCACTGAAGTTTAAAAATGCTTCGGAACACTTCCATTGTTCTCGGAATTCCGCTGAAGTTTAAAAATGCTTCGGAACTCTTCCATTTTTCTCGGAATTCCGCTGAAGTTTAAAAATGCTTCGGAACTCTTCCATTGTTTTCGGAATTCCGCTGAAGTTTAAAAATGCTTCGGAACTCTTCCATTGTTCTCGGAATTCCGCTGAAGTTTAAAAATGCTTTGGAACTCTTCCATTGTTCTCGGAATTCCGCTGACATATAAAAATGCTTTGGAACGCTTCCATTGTTCTCGGAATTCCGCTGAAGTTTAAAAATGCTTCGGAACTCTTCCATTGTTCTCGGAATTCCGCTGAAGTTTAAAAATGCTTTGGAACTCTTCCATTGTTCTCGGAATTCCGCTGACATATAAAAATGCTTTGGAACGCTTCCATTGTTCTCGGAATTCCGCTGAAGTTTAAAAATGCTTCGGAACTCTTCCATTGTTCTCGGAATTCCGCTGAAGTTTAAAAATGCTTCGGAACTCTTCCATTGTTCTCGGAATTCCGCTGAAGTTTAAAAATGTTTCGAAACTCTTTCATTGTTCTCGGAATTCCGCTGAAGTTTAAAAATGCTTCGGAACTCTTCCATTGTTCTCGGAATTCCGCTGACATATAAAAATGCTTTGGAACTCTTCCATTGTTCTCGGAATTCCGCTGAAGTTTAAAAATGCTTCGGAACACTTCCATTGTTCTCGGAATTCCGCTGAAGTTTAAAAATGCTTCGGAACTCTTCCATTGTTCTCGGAATTCCGCTGAAGTTTAAAAATGCTTCGGAACTCTTCCATTGTTCTCGGAATTCCGCTGAAGTTTAAAAATGCTTCGGAACTCTTCCATTGTTCTCGGAATTCCGCTGAAGTTTAAAAATGCTTCGGAACTCTTCCATTGTTCTCGGAATTCCGCTGACATATAAAAATGCTTTGGAACTCTTCCATTGTTCTCGGAATTCCGCTGAAGTTTAAAAATGCTTCGGAACACTTCCATTGTTCTCGGAATTCCGCTGAAGTTTAAAAATGCTTCGGAACTCTTCCATTGTTCTCGGAATTCCGCTGAAGTTTAAAAATGCTTCGGAACTCTTCCATTGTTCTCGGAATTCCGCTGAAGTTTAAAAATGCTTCGGAACTCTTCCATTGTTCTCGAAATTCCGCTGAAGTTTAAAAATGTTTCGGAAATCTTCCATTGTTCTCGGAATTCCGCTGAAATTTAAAAATGCTTTGGAACTCTTCCATTGTTCTCAGATTTCCACTGAAGTTTAAAAATGCTGTGGAACTCTTCCATTGTTCTCGGAATTCCGCTGAAGTTTAAAAATGCTTCGGAACTCTTCCATTGTTCTCGGAATTCCGCTGAAGTTTAAAAATGCTTCGGAACTCTTCCATTGTTCTCGGAATTCCGCTGAAGTTTAAAAATGTTTCGAAACTCTTTCATTGTTCTCGGAATTCCGCTGAAGTTTAAAAATGCTTCGGAACTCTTCCATTGTTCTCGGAATTCCACTGAAGTTTAAACATGCTTCGGAACTCTTCCATTGTTCTCGGAATTCCGCTGAAGTTTAAAAATGCTTCGGAACTCTTCCATTGTTCTCGGAATTCCGCTGACATATAAAAATGCTTTGGAACTCTTCCATTGTTCTCGGAATTCCGCTGAAGTTTAAAAATGCTTCGGAACACTTCCATTGTTCTCGGAATTCCGCTGAAGTTTAAAAATGCTTCGGAACTCTTCCATTTTTCTCGGAATTCCGCTGAAGTTTAAAAATGCTTCGGAACTCTTCCATTGTTTTCGGAATTCCGCTGAAGTTTAAAAATGCTTCGGAACTCTTCCATTGTTCTCGGAATTCCGCTGAAGTTTAAAAATGCTTTGGAACTCTTCCATTGTTCTCGGAATTCCGCTGACATATAAAAATGCTTTGGAACGCTTCCATTGTTCTCGGAATTCCGCTGAAGTTTAAAAATGCTTCGGAACACTTCCATTGTTCTCGGAATTCCGCTGAAGTTTAAAAATGCTTCGGAACACTTCCATTGTTCTCGGAATTCCGCTGAAGTTTAAAAATGCTTCGGAACGCTTCCATTGTTCTCGGAATTCTGCTGAAGTTTAAAGATGCTTCGGAACTCTACCATTGTTCTCGGAATTCCGCTGAAGTTTAAAAATGCTTCGGAACACTTCCATTGTTCTCGGAATTCCGCTGAAGTTTAAAAATGCTTCGGAACTCTTCCATTGTTCTCAGAATTCCGCTGAAGTTTAAAAATGCTTCGGAACTCTTCCATTGTTCTCGGAATTCCGCTGAAGTTTAAAAATGCTTCGGAACTCTACCATTGTTCTCGGAATTCCGCTGAAGTTTAAAAATGCTTCGGAACTCTTCCATTGTTCTCGGAATTCCGCTGAAGTTTAAAAATGCTCCGGAACGCTTCCATTGTTCTCGGAATTCTGCTGAAGTTTAAAGATGCTTCGGAACTTTTCCATTGTTCTCGGAATTCCGCTGAAGTTTAAAAATGCTTCGGAACTCTTCCATTGTTCTCGGAATTCCGCTGAAGTTTAAAAATGCTTTGGAACTCTTCCATTGTTCTCGGAATTCCGCTGAAGTTTAAAAATGCTTCGGAACTCTTCCATTGTTCTCGGAATTCCGCTGAAGTTTAAAAATGCTTCGGAACTCTTCCATTGTTCTCGGAATTCCGCTGACATATAAAAATGCTTTGGAACTCTTCCATTGTTCTCAGAATTCCGCTGAAGTTTAAAAATGCTTCGGAACACTTCCATTGTTCTCGGAATTCCGCTGAAGTTTAAAAATGCTTCGGAACTCTTCCATTGTTCTCGGAATTCCGCTGAAGTTTAAAAATGCTTCGGAACTCTTCCATTGTTCTCGGAATTCCGCTGAAGTTTAAAAATGCTTCGGAACTCTTCCATTGTTCTCGAAATTCCGCTGAAGTTTAAAAATGCTTTGGAACTCTTCCATTGTTCTCAGATTTCCACTGAAGTTTAAAAATGCTGTGGAACTCTTCCATTGTTCCCGGAATTCCGCTGAAGTTTAAAAATGCTTCGGAACTCTTCCATTGTTCTCGGAATTCCGCTGAAGTTTAAAAATGCTTCGGAACTCTTCCATTGTTCTCGGAATTCTGCTGAAGTTTAAAAATGCTTCGGAACTCTTTCATTGTTCTCGGAATTCCGCTGAAGTTTAAAAATGCTTTGGAACTCTTCCATTGTTCTCGGAATTCCGCTGAAGTTTAAAAATGCTTCTGAACTCTTCCATTGTTCTCGGAATTCCGCTGAAGTTTAAAAATGATTCGGAACTCTTCCATTGTTCACGGAATTCCGCTGACATATAAAAATGCTTTGGAACTCTTCCATTGTTCTCGGAATTCCGCTGAAGTTTAAAAATGTTTCGGAACTCTTCCATTGTTCTCGGAATTCCGCTGAAGTTTAAAAATGCTTCGGAACTCTTCCATTGTTCTCGGAATTCCGCTGAAGTTTAAAAATGCTTCGGAACTCTTCCATTGTTCTCGGAATTCCGCTGAAGTTTAAAAATGCTTCGGAACTCTTCCATTGTTCTCGGAATTCCGGTGAAGTTTAAAAATGTTTCGAAACTCTTTCATTGTTCTCGGAATTCCGCTGAAGTTTAAAAATGCTTCGGAAATCTTCCATTGTTCTCGGAATTCCGCTGACATATAAAAATGCTTTGGAACTCTTCCATTGTTCTCGGAATTCCGCTGAAGTTTAAAAATGCTTCGGAACACTTCCATTGTTCTCGGAATTCCGCTGAAGTTTAAAAATGCTTCGGAACTCTTCCATTGTTCTCGGAATTCCGCTGAAGTTTAAAAATGCTTCGGAACTCTTCCATTGTTCTCGGAATTCCGCTGAAGTTTAAAAATGCTTCGGAACTCTTCCATTGTTCTCGGAATTCCGCTGAAGTTTAAAAATGCTTCGGAACTCTTCCATTGTTCTCGGAATTCCGCTGACATATAAAAATGCTTTGGAACTCTTCCATTGTTCTCGGAATTCCGCTGAAGTTTAAAAATGCTTCGGAACACTTCCATTGTTCTCGGAATTCCGCTGAAGTTTAAAAATGCTTCGGAACTCTTCCATTGTTCTCGGAATTCCGCTGAAGTTTAAAAATGCTTCGGAACTCTTCCATTGTTCTCGGAATTCCGCTGAAGTTTAAAAATGCTTCGGAACTCTTCCATTGTTCTCGAAATTCCGCTGAAGTTTAAAAATGTTTCGGAAATCTTCCATTGTTCTCGGAATTCCGCTGAAATTTAAAAATGCTTTGGAACTCTTCCATTGTTCTCAGATTTCCACTGAAGTTTAAAAATGCTGTGGAACTCTTCCATTGTTCTCGGAATTCCGCTGAAGTTTAAAAATGCTTCGGAACTCTTCCATTGTTCTCGGAATTCCGCTGAAGTTTAAAAATGCTTCGGAACTCTTCCATTGTTCTCGGAATTCCGCTGAAGTTTAAAAATGTTTCGAAACTCTTTCATTGTTCTCGGAATTCCGCTGAAGTTTAAAAATGCTTCGGAACTCTTCCATTGTTCTCGGAATTCCACTGAAGTTTAAACATGCTTCGGAACTCTTCCATTGTTCTCGGAATTCCGCTGAAGTTTAAAAATGCTTCGGAACTCTTCCATTGTTCTCGGAATTCCGCTGACATATAAAAATGCTTTGGAACTCTTCCATTGTTCTCGGAATTCCGCTGAAGTTTAAAAATGCTTCGGAACACTTCCATTGTTCTCGGAATTCCGCTGAAGTTTAAAAATGCTTCGGAACTCTTCCATTTTTCTCGGAATTCCGCTGAAGTTTAAAAATGCTTCGGAACTCTTCCATTGTTTTCGGAATTCTGCTGAAGTTTAAAAATGCTTCGGAACTCTTCCATTGTTCTCGGAATTCCGCTGAAGTTTAAAAATGCTTTGGAACTCTTCCATTGTTCTCGGAATTCCGCTGACATATAAAAATGCTTTGGAACGCTTCCATTGTTCTCGGAATTCCGCTGAAGTTTAAAAATGCTTCGGAACACTTCCATTGTTCTCGGAATTCCGCTGAAGTTTAAAAATGCTTCGGAACTCTTCCATTGTTCTCGGAATTCCGCTGAAGTTTAAAAATGCTCCGGAACGCTTCCATTGTTCTCGGAATTCCGCTGAAGTTTAAAAATGCTCCGGAACGCTTCCATTGTTCTCGGAATTCCGCTGAAGTTTAAAAATGATTCGGAACTCTTCCATTGTTCTCGGAATTCCGCTGACATATAAAAATGCTTTGGAACTCTTCCATTGTTCTCGGAATTCCGCTGAAGTTTAAAAATGCTTCGGAACACTTCCATTGTTCTCGGAATTCCGCTGAAGTTTAAAAATGATTCGGAACTCTTCCATTGTTCTCGGAATTCCGCTGACATATAAAAATGCTTTGGAACTCTTCCATTGTTCTCGGAATTCCGCTGAAGTTTAAAAATGTTTCGGAACTCTTCCATTGTTCTCGGAATTCCGCTGAAGTTTAAAAATGCTTCGGAACTCTTCCATTGTTCTCGGAATTCCGCTGAAGTTTAAAAATGCTTCGGAACTCTTCCATTGTTCTCGGAATTCCGCTGAAGTTTAAAAATGTTTCGAAACTCTTTCATTGTTCTCGGAATTCCGCTGAAGTTTAAAAATGCTTCGGAACTCTTCCATTGTTCTCGGAATTCCGCTGACATATAAAAATGCTTTGGAACTCTTCCATTGTTCTCGGAATTCCGCTGAAGTTTAAAAATGCTTCGGAACACTTCCATTGTTCTCGGAATTCCGCTGAAGTTTAAAAATGCTTCGGAACTCTTCCATTGTTCTCGGAATTCCGCTGAAGTTTAAAAATGCTTCGGAACTCTTCCATTGTTCTCGGAATTCCGCTGAAGTTTAAAAATGCTTCGGAACTCTTCCATTGTTCTCGGAATTCCGCTGAAGTTTAAAAATGCTTCGGAACTCTTCCATTGTTCTCGGAATTCCGCTGACATATAAAAATGCTTTGGAACTCTTCCATTGTTCTCGGAATTCCGCTGAAGTTTAAAAATGCTTCGGAACTCTTCCATTGTTCTCGAAATTCCGCTGAAGTGTAAAAATGTTTCGGAAATCTTCCATTGTTCTCGGAATTCCGCTGAAATTTAAAAATGCTTTGGAACTCTTCCATTGTTCTCAGATTTCCACTGAAGTTTAAAAATGCTGTGGAACTCTTCCATTGTTCTCGGAATTCCGCTGAAGTTTAAAAATGCTTCGGAACTCTTCCATTGTTCTCGGAATTCCGCTGAAGTTTAAAAATGCTTCGGAACTCTTCCATTGTTCTCGGAATTCCGCTGAAGTTTAAAAATGTTTCGAAACTCTTTCATTGTTCTCGGAATTCCGCTGAAGTTTAAACATGCTTCGGAACTCTTCCATTGTTCTCGGAATTCCGCTGAAGTTTAAAAATGCTTCGGAACTCTTCCATTGTTCTCGGAATTCCGCTGACATATAAAAATGCTTTGGAACTCTTCCATTGTTCTCGGAATTCCGCTGAAGTTTAAAAATGCTTCGGAACACTTCCATTGTTCTCGGAATTCCGCTGAAGTTTAAAAATGCTTCGGAACTCTTCCATTTTTCTCGGAATTCCGCTGAAGTTTAAAAATGCTTCGGAACTCTTCCATTGTTTTCGGAATTCCGCTGAAGTTTAAAAATGCTTCGGAACTCTTCCATTGTTCTCGGAATTCCGCTGAAGTTTAAAAATGCTTTGGAACTCTTCCATTGTTCTCGGAATTCCGCTGACATATAAAAATGCTTTGGAACGCTTCCATTGTTCTCGGAATTCCGCTGAAGTTTAAAAATGCTTCGGAACTCTTCCATTGTTCTCGGAATTCCGCTGAAGTTTAAAAATGCTTTGGAACTCTTCCATTGTTCTCGGAATTCCGCTGACATATAAAAATGCTTTGGAACGCTTCCATTGTTCTCGGAATTCCGCTGAAGTTTAAAAATGCTTCGGAACTCTTCCATTGTTCTCGGAATTCCGCTGAAGTTTAAAAATGCTTCGGAACTCTTCCATTGTTCTCGGAATTCCGCTGAAGTTTAAAAATGTTTCGAAACTCTTTCATTGTTCTCGGAATTCCGCTGAAGTTTAAAAATGCTTCGGAACTCTTCCATTGTTCTCGGAATTCCGCTGACATATAAAAATGCTTTGGAACTCTTCCATTGTTCTCGGAATTCCGCTGAAGTTTAAAAATGCTTCGGAACACTTCCATTGTTCTCGGAATTCCGCTGAAGTTTAAAAATGCTTCGGAACTCTTCCATTGTTCTCGGAATTCCGCTGAAGTTTAAAAATGCTTCGGAACTCTTCCATTGTTCTCGGAATTCCGCTGAAGTTTAAAAATGCTTCGGAACTCTTCCATTGTTCTCGGAATTCCGCTGAAGTTTAAAAATGCTTCGGAACTCTTCCATTGTTCTCGGAATTCCGCTGACATATAAAAATGCTTTGGAACTCTTCCATTGTTCTCGGAATTCCGCTGAAGTTTAAAAATGCTTCGGAACACTTCCATTGTTCTCGGAATTCCGCTGAAGTTTAAAAATGCTTCGGAACTCTTCCATTGTTCTCGGAATTCCGCTGAAGTTTAAAAATGCTTCGGAACTCTTCCATTGTTCTCGGAATTCCGCTGAAGTTTAAAAATGCTTTGGAACTCTTCCATTGTTCTCGGAATTCCGCTGACATATAAAAATGCTTTGGAACGCTTCCATTGTTCTCGGAATTCCGCTGAAGTTTAAAAATGCTTCGGAACTCTTCCATTGTTCTCGGAATTCCGCTGAAGTTTAAAATGCTTCGGAACTCTTCCATTGTTCTCGGAATTCCGCTGACATATAAAAATGCTTTGGAACTCTTCCATTGTTCTCGGAATTCCGCTGAAGTTTAAAAATGCTTCGTAACACTTCCATTGTTCTCGGAATTCCGCTGAAGTTTAAAAATGCTTCGGAACTCTTCCATTGTTCTCGGAATTCCGCTGAAGTTTAAAAATGCTTCGGAACTCTTCCATTGTTCTCGGAATTCCGCTGAAGTTTAAAAATGCTTCGGAACTCTTCCATTGTTCTCGGAATTCCGCTGAAGTTTAAAAATGCTTCGGAACTCTTCCATTGTTCTCGGAATTCCGCTGACATATAAAAATGCTTTGGAACTCTTCCATTGTTCTCGGAATTCCGCTGAAGTTTAAAAATGCTTCGGAACACTTCCATTGTTCTCGGAATTCCGCTGAAGTTTAAAAATGCTTCGGAACTCTTCCATTGTTCTCGGAATTCCGCTGAAGTTTAAAAATGCTTCGGAACTCTTCCATTGTTCTCGGAATTCCGCTGAAGTTTAAAAATGCTTCGGAACTCTTCCATTGTTCTCGAAATTCCGCTGAAGTTTAAAAATGTTTCGGAAATCTTCCATTGTTCTCGGAATTCCGCTGAAATTTAAAAATGCTTTGGAACTCTTCCATTGTTCTCAGATTTCCACTGAAGTTTAAAAATGCTGTGGAACTCTTCCATTGTTCTCGGAATTCCGCTGAAGTTTAAAAATGCTTCGGAACTCTTCCATTGTTCTCGGAATTCCGCTGAAGTTTAAAAATGCTTCGGAACTCTTCCATTGTTCTCGGAATTCCGCTGAAGTTTAAAAATGTTTCGAAACTCTTTCATTGTTCTCGGAATTCCGCTGAAGTTTAAAAATGCTTCGGAACTCTTCCATTGTTCTCGGAATTCCACTGAAGTTTAAACATGCTTCGGAACTCTTCCATTGTTCTCGGAATTCCGCTGAAGTTTAAAAATGCTTCGGAACTCTTCCATTGTTCTCGGAATTCCGCTGACATATAAAAATGCTTTGGAACTCTTCCATTGTTCTCGGAATTCCGCTGAAGTTTAAAAATGCTTCGGAACACTTCCATTGTTCTCGGAATTCCGCTGAAGTTTAAAAATGCTTCGGAACTCTTCCATTTTTCTCGGAATTCCGCTGAAGTTTAAAAATGCTTCGGAACTCTTCCATTGTTTTCGGAATTCCGCTGAAGTTTAAAAATGCTTCGGAACTCTTCCATTGTTCTCGGAATTCCGCTGAAGTTTAAAAATGCTTTGGAACTCTTCCATTGTTCTCGGAATTCCGCTGACATATAAAAATGCTTTGGAACGCTTCCATTGTTCTCGGAATTCCGCTGAAGTTTAAAAATGCTTCGGAACACTTCCATTGTTCTCGGAATTCCGCTGAAGTTTAAAAATGCTTCGGAACACTTCCATTGTTCTCGGAATTCCGCTGAAGTTTAAAAATGCTTCGGAACGCTTCCATTGTTCTCGGAATTCTGCTGAAGTTTAAAGATGCTTCGGAACTCTACCATTGTTCTCGGAATTCCGCTGAAGTTTAAAAATGCTTCGGAACACTTCCATTGTTCTCGGAATTCCGCTGAAGTTTAAAAATGCTTCGGAACTCTTCCATTGTTCTCAGAATTCCGCTGAAGTTTAAAAATGCTTCGGAACTCTTCCATTGTTCTCGGAATTCCGCTGAAGTTTAAAAATGCTTCGGAACTCTACCATTGTTCTCGGAATTCCGCTGAAGTTTAAAAATGCTTCGGAACTCTTCCATTGTTCTCGGAATTCCGCTGAAGTTTAAAAATGCTCCGGAACGCTTCCATTGTTCTCGGAATTCTGCTGAAGTTTAAAGATGCTTCGGAACTTTTCCATTGTTCTCGGAATTCCGCTGAAGTTTAAAAATGCTTCGGAACTCTTCCATTGTTCTCGGAATTCCGCTGAAGTTTAAAAATGCTTTGGAACTCTTCCATTGTTCTCGGAATTCCGCTGAAGTTTAAAAATGCTTCGGAACTCTTCCATTGTTCTCGGAATTCCGCTGAAGTTTAAAAATGCTTCGGAACTCTTCCATTGTTCTCGGAATTCCGCTGACATATAAAAATGCTTTGGAACTCTTCCATTGTTCTCAGAATTCCGCTGAAGTTTAAAAATGCTTCGGAACACTTCCATTGTTCTCGGAATTCCGCTGAAGTTTAAAAATGCTTCGGAACTCTTCCATTGTTCTCGGAATTCCGCTGAAGTTTAAAAATGCTTCGGAACTCTTCCATTGTTCTCGGAATTCCGCTGAAGTTTAAAAATGCTTCGGAACTCTTCCATTGTTCTCGAAATTCCGCTGAAGTTTAAAAATGCTTTGGAACTCTTCCATTGTTCTCAGATTTCCACTGAAGTTTAAAAATGCTGTGGAACTCTTCCATTGTTCCCGGAATTCCGCTGAAGTTTAAAAATGCTTCGGAACTCTTCCATTGTTCTCGGAATTCCGCTGAAGTTTAAAAATGCTTCGGAACTCTTCCATTGTTCTCGGAATTCTGCTGAAGTTTAAAAATGCTTCGGAACTCTTTCATTGTTCTCGGAATTCCGCTGAAGTTTAAAAATGCTTTGGAACTCTTCCATTGTTCTCGGAATTCCGCTGAAGTTTAAAAATGCTTCTGAACTCTTCCATTGTTCTCGGAATTCCGCTGAAGTTTAAAAATGATTCGGAACTCTTCCATTGTTCACGGAATTCCGCTGACATATAAAAATGCTTTGGAACTCTTCCATTGTTCTCGGAATTCCGCTGAAGTTTAAAAATGTTTCGGAACTCTTCCATTGTTCTCGGAATTCCGCTGAAGTTTAAAAATGCTTCGGAACTCTTCCATTGTTCTCGGAATTCCGCTGAAGTTTAAAAATGCTTCGGAACTCTTCCATTGTTCTCGGAATTCCGCTGAAGTTTAAAAATGCTTCGGAACTCTTCCATTGTTCTCGGAATTCCGGTGAAGTTTAAAAATGTTTCGAAACTCTTTCATTGTTCTCGGAATTCCGCTGAAGTTTAAAAATGCTTCGGAACTCTTCCATTGTTCTCGGAATTCCGCTGACATATAAAAATGCTTTGGAACTCTTCCATTGTTCTCGGAATTCCGCTGAAGTTTAAAAATGCTTCGGAACACTTCCATTGTTCTCGGAATTCCGCTGAAGTTTAAAAATGCTTCGGAACTCTTCCATTGTTCTCGGAATTCCGCTGAAGTTTAAAAATGCTTCGGAACTCTTCCATTGTTCTCGGAATTCCGCTGAAGTTTAAAAATGCTTCGGAACTCTTCCATTGTTCTCGGAATTCCGCTGAAGTTTAAAAATGCTTCGGAACTCTTCCATTGTTCTCGGAATTCCGCTGACATATAAAAATGCTTTGGAACTCTTCCATTGTTCTCGGAATTCCGCTGAAGTTTAAAAATGCTTCGGAACACTTCCATTGTTCTCGGAATTCCGCTGAAGTTTAAAAATGCTTCGGAACTCTTCCATTGTTCTCGGAATTCCGCTGAAGTTTAAAAATGCTTCGGAACTCTTCCATTGTTCTCGGAATTCCGCTGAAGTTTAAAAATGCTTCGGAACTCTTCCATTGTTCTCGAAATTCCGCTGAAGTTTAAAAATGTTTCGGAAATCTTCCATTGTTCTCGGAATTCCGCTGAAATTTAAAAATGCTTTGGAACTCTTCCATTGTTCTCAGATTTCCACTGAAGTTTAAAAATGCTGTGGAACTCTTCCATTGTTCTCGGAATTCCGCTGAAGTTTAAAAATGCTTCGGAACTCTTCCATTGTTCTCGGAATTCCGCTGAAGTTTAAAAATGCTTCGGAACTCTTCCATTGTTCTCGGAATTCCGCTGAAGTTTAAAAATGTTTCGAAACTCTTTCATTGTTCTCGGAATTCCGCTGAAGTTTAAAAATGCTTCGGAACTCTTCCATTGTTCTCGGAATTCCACTGAAGTTTAAACATGCTTCGGAACTCTTCCATTGTTCTCGGAATTCCGCTGAAGTTTAAAAATGCTTCGGAACTCTTCCATTGTTCTCGGAATTCCGCTGACATATAAAAATGCTTTGGAACTCTTCCATTGTTCTCGGAATTCCGCTGAAGTTTAAAAATGCTTCGGAACACTTCCATTGTTCTCGGAATTCCGCTGAAGTTTAAAAATGCTTCGGAACTCTTCCATTTTTCTCGGAATTCCGCTGAAGTTTAAAAATGCTTCGGAACTCTTCCATTGTTTTCGGAATTCCGCTGAAGTTTAAAAATGCTTCGGAACTCTTCCATTGTTCTCGGAATTCCGCTGAAGTTTAAAAATGCTTTGGAACTCTTCCATTGTTCTCGGAATTCCGCTGACATATAAAAATGCTTTGGAACGCTTCCATTGTTCTCGGAATTCCGCTGAAGTTTAAAAATGCTTCGGAACACTTCCATTGTTCTCGGAATTCCGCTGAAGTTTAAAAATGCTTCGGAACTCTTCCATTGTTCTCGGAATTCCGCTGAAGTTTAAAAATGCTCCGGAACGCTTCCATTGTTCTCGGAATTCCGCTGAAGTTTAAAAATGCTCCGGAACGCTTCCATTGTTCTCGGAATTCCGCTGAAGTTTAAAAATGATTCGGAACTCTTCCATTGTTCTCGGAATTCCGCTGACATATAAAAATGCTTTGGAACTCTTCCATTGTTCTCGGAATTCCGCTGAAGTTTAAAAATGCTTCGGAACACTTCCATTGTTCTCGGAATTCCGCTGAAGTTTAAAAATGATTCGGAACTCTTCCATTGTTCTCGGAATTCCGCTGACATATAAAAATGCTTTGGAACTCTTCCATTGTTCTCGGAATTCCGCTGAAGTTTAAAAATGTTTCGGAACTCTTCCATTGTTCTCGGAATTCCGCTGAAGTTTAAAAATGCTTCGGAACTCTTCCATTGTTCTCGGAATTCCGCTGAAGTTTAAAAATGCTTCGGAACTCTTCCATTGTTCTCGGAATTCCGCTGAAGTTTAAAAATGTTTCGAAACTCTTTCATTGTTCTCGGAATTCCGCTGAAGTTTAAAAATGCTTCGGAACTCTTCCATTGTTCTCGGAATTCCGCTGACATATAAAAATGCTTTGGAACTCTTCCATTGTTCTCGGAATTCCGCTGAAGTTTAAAAATGCTTCGGAACACTTCCATTGTTCTCGGAATTCCGCTGAAGTTTAAAAATGCTTCGGAACTCTTCCATTGTTCTCGGAATTCCGCTGAAGTTTAAAAATGCTTCGGAACTCTTCCATTGTTCTCGGAATTCCGCTGAAGTTTAAAAATGCTTCGGAACTCTTCCATTGTTCTCGGAATTCCGCTGAAGTTTAAAAATGCTTCGGAACTCTTCCATTGTTCTCGGAATTCCGCTGACATATAAAAATGCTTTGGAACTCTTCCATTGTTCTCGGAATTCCGCTGAAGTTTAAAAATGCTTCGGAACTCTTCCATTGTTCTCGAAATTCCGCTGAAGTGTAAAAATGTTTCGGAAATCTTCCATTGTTCTCGGAATTCCGCTGAAATTTAAAAATGCTTTGGAACTCTTCCAT
Organism: Phyllobates terribilis; assembly: GCF_046119375.1. Lineage (NCBI taxonomy): Eukaryota > Metazoa > Chordata > Amphibia > Anura > Dendrobatidae > Phyllobates > Phyllobates terribilis. The sequence goes on from NW_027363314.1 coordinate 929,639, forward strand.
TGTTCTCAGATTTCCACTGAAGTTTAAAAATGCTGTGGAACTCTTCCATTGTTCTCGGAATTCCGCTGAAGTTTAAAAATGCTTCGGAACTCTTCCATTGTTCTCGGAATTCCGCTGAAGTTTAAAAATGCTTCGGAACTCTTCCATTGTTCTCGGAATTCCGCTGAAGTTTAAAAATGTTTCGAAACTCTTTCATTGTTCTCGGAATTCCGCTGAAGTTTAAACATGCTTCGGAACTCTTCCATTGTTCTCGGAATTCCGCTGAAGTTTAAAAATGCTTCGGAACTCTTCCATTGTTCTCGGAATTCCGCTGACATATAAAAATGCTTTGGAACTCTTCCATTGTTCTCGGAATTCCGCTGAAGTTTAAAAATGCTTCGGAACACTTCCATTGTTCTCGGAATTCCGCTGAAGTTTAAAAATGCTTCGGAACTCTTCCATTTTTCTCGGAATTCCGCTGAAGTTTAAAAATGCTTCGGAACTCTTCCATTGTTTTCGGAATTCCGCTGAAGTTTAAAAATGCTTCGGAACTCTTCCATTGTTTTCGGAATTCCGCTGAAGTTTAAAAATGCTTCGGAACTCTTCCATTGTTCTCGGAATTCCGCTGAAGTTTAAAAATGCTTTGGAACTCTTCCATTGTTCTCGGAATTCCGCTGACATATAAAAATGCTTTGGAACGCTTCCATTGTTCTCGGAATTCCGCTGAAGTTTAAAAATGCTTCGGAACTCTTCCATTGTTCTCGGAATTCCGCTGAAGTTTAAAAATGCTTTGGAACTCTTCCATTGTTCTCGGAATTCCGCTGACATATAAAAATGCTTTGGAACGCTTCCATTGTTCTCGGAATTCCGCTGAAGTTTAAAAATGCTTCGGAACTCTTCCATTGTTCTCGGAATTCCGCTGAAGTTTAAAAATGCTTCGGAACTCTTCCATTGTTCTCGGAATTCCGCTGAAGTGTAAAAATGTTTCGGAAATCTTCCATTGTTCTCGGAATTCCGCTGAAATTTAAAAATGCTTTGGAACTCTTCCATTGTTCTCAGATTTCCACTGAAGTTTAAAAATGCTGTGGAACTCTTCCATTGTTCTCGGAATTCCGCTGAAGTTTAAAAATGCTTCGGAACTCTTCCATTGTTCTCGGAATTCCGCTGAAGTTTAAAAATGCTTCGGAACTCTTCCATTGTTCTCGGAATTCCGCTGAAGTTTAAAAATGTTTCGAAACTCTTTCATTGTTCTCGGAATTCCGCTGAAGTTTAAACATGCTTCGGAACTCTTCCATTGTTCTCGGAATTCCGCTGAAGTTTAAAAATGCTTCGGAACTCTTCCATTGTTCTCGGAATTCCGCTGACATATAAAAATGCTTTGGAACTCTTCCATTGTTCTCGGAATTCCGCTGAAGTTTAAAAATGCTTCGGAACACTTCCATTGTTCTCGGAATTCCGCTGAAGTTTAAAAATGCTTCGGAACTCTTCCATTTTTCTCGGAATTCCGCTGAAGTTTAAAAATGCTTCGGAACTCTTCCATTGTTTTCGGAATTCCGCTGAAGTTTAAAAATGCTTCGGAACTCTTCCATTGTTTTCGGAATTCCGCTGAAGTTTAAAAATGCTTCGGAACTCTTCCATTGTTCTCGGAATTCCGCTGAAGTTTAAAAATGCTTTGGAACTCTTCCATTGTTCTCGGAATTCCGCTGACATATAAAAATGCTTTGGAACGCTTCCATTGTTCTCGGAATTCCGCTGAAGTTTAAAAATGCTTCGGAACTCTTCCATTGTTCTCGGAATTCCGCTGAAGTTTAAAAATGCTTTGGAACTCTTCCATTGTTCTCGGAATTCCGCTGACATATAAAAATGCTTTGGAACGCTTCCATTGTTCTCGGAATTCCGCTGAAGTTTAAAAATGCTTCGGAACTCTTCCATTGTTCTCGGAATTCCGCTGAAGTTTAAAAATGCTTCGGAACTCTTCCATTGTTCTCGGAATTCCGCTGAAGTGTAAAAATGTTTCGGAAATCTTCCATTGTTCTCGGAATTCCGCTGAAATTTAAAAATGCTTTGGAACTCTTCCATTGTTCTCAGATTTCCACTGAAGTTTAAAAATGCTGTGGAACTCTTCCATTGTTCTCGGAATTCCGCTGAAGTTTAAAAATGCTTCGGAACTCTTCCATTGTTCTCGGAATTCCGCTGAAGTTTAAAAATGCTTCGGAACTCTTCCATTGTTCTCGGAATTCCGCTGAAGTTTAAAAATGTTTCGAAACTCTTTCATTGTTCTCGGAATTCCGCTGAAGTTTAAACATGCTTCGGAACTCTTCCATTGTTCTCGGAATTCCGCTGAAGTTTAAAAATGCTTCGGAACTCTTCCATTGTTCTCGGAATTCCGCTGACATATAAAAATGCTTTGGAACTCTTCCATTGTTCTCGGAATTCCGCTGAAGTTTAAAAATGCTTCGGAACACTTCCATTGTTCTCGGAATTCCGCTGAAGTTTAAAAATGCTTCGGAACTCTTCCATTTTTCTCGGAATTCCGCTGAAGTTTAAAAATGCTTCGGAACTCTTCCATTGTTTTCGGAATTCCGCTGAAGTTTAAAAATGCTTCGGAACTCTTCCATTGTTCTCGGAATTCCGCTGAAGTTTAAAAATGCTTTGGAACTCTTCCATTGTTCTCGGAATTCCGCTGACATATAAAAATGCTTTGGAACGCTTCCATTGTTCTCGGAATTCCGCTGAAGTTTAAAAATGCTTCGGAACTCTTCCATTGTTCTCGGAATTCCGCTGAAGTTTAAAAATGCTTTGGAACTCTTCCATTGTTCTCGGAATTCCGCTGACATATAAAAATGCTTTGGAACGCTTCCATTGTTCTCGGAATTCCGCTGAAGTTTAAAAATGCTTCGGAACTCTTCCATTGTTCTCGGAATTCCGCTGAAGTTTAAAAATGCTTCGGAACTCTTCCATTGTTCTCGGAATTCCGCTGAAGTTTAAAAATATTTCGAAACTCTTTCATTGTTCTCGGAATTCCGCTGAAGTTTAAAAATGCTTCGGAACTCTTCCATTGTTCTCGGAATTCCGCTGACATATAAAAATGCTTTGGAACTCTTCCATTGTTCTCGGAATTCCGCTGAAGTTTAAAAATGCTTCGGAACACTTCCATTGTTCTCGGAATTCCGCTGAAGTTTAAAAATGCTTCGGAACTCTTCCATTGTTCTCGGAATTCCGCTGAAGTTTAAAAATGCTTCGGAACTCTTCCATTGTTCTCGGAATTCCGCTGAAGTTTAAAAATGCTTCGGAACTCTTCCATTGTTCTCGGAATTCCGCTGACATATAAAAATGCTTTGGAACTCTTCCATTGTTCTCGGAATTCCGCTGAAGTTTAAAAATGTTTCGGAACTCTTCCATTGTTCTCGGAATTCCGCTGAAGTTTAAAAATGCTTCGGAACTCTTCCATTGTTCTCGGAATTCCGCTGAAGTTTAAAAATGCTTCGGAACTCTTCCATTGTTCTCGGAATTCCGCTGAAGTTTAAAAATGTTTCGAAACTCTTTCATTGTTCTCGGAATTCCGCTGAAGTTTAAAAATGCTTCGGAACTCTTCCATTGTTCTCGGAATTCCGCTGACATATAAAAATGCTTTGGAACTCTTCCATTGTTCTCGGAATTCCGCTGAAGTTTAAAAATGCTTCGGAACACTTCCATTGTTCTCGGAATTCCGCTGAAGTTTAAAAATGCTTCGGAACTCTTCCATTGTTCTCGGAATTCCGCTGAAGTTTAAAAATGCTTCGGAACTCTTCCATTGTTCTCGGAATTCCGCTGAAGTTTAAAAATGCTTCGGAACTCTTCCATTGTTCTCGGAATTCCGCTGAAGTTTAAAAATGCTTCGGAACTCTTCCATTGTTCTCGGAATTCCGCTGACATATAAAAATGCTTTGGAACTCTTCCATTGTTCTCGGAATTCCGCTGAAGTTTAAAAATGCTTCGGAACTCTTCCATTGTTCTCGAAATTCCGCTGAAGTGTAAAAATGTTTCGGAAATCTTCCATTGTTCTCGGAATTCCGCTGAAATTTAAAAATGCTTTGGAACTCTTCCATTGTTCTCAGATTTCCACTGAAGTTTAAAAATGCTGTGGAACTCTTCCATTGTTCTCGGAATTCCGCTGAAGTTTAAAAATGCTTCGGAACTCTTCCATTGTTCTCGGAATTCCGCTGAAGTTTAAAAATGCTTCGGAACTCTTCCATTGTTCTCGGAATTCCGCTGAAGTTTAAAAATGTTTCGAAACTCTTTCATTGTTCTCGGAATTCCGCTGAAGTTTAAACATGCTTCGGAACTCTTCCATTGTTCTCGGAATTCCGCTGAAGTTTAAAAATGCTTCGGAACTCTTCCATTGTTCTCGGAATTCCGCTGACATATAAAAATGCTTTGGAACTCTTCCATTGTTCTCGGAATTCCGCTGAAGTTTAAAAATGCTTCGGAACACTTCCATTGTTCTCGGAATTCCGCTGAAGTTTAAAAATGCTTCGGAACTCTTCCATTTTTCTCGGAATTCCGCTGAAGTTTAAAAATGCTTCGGAACTCTTCCATTGTTTTCGGAATTCCGCTGAAGTTTAAAAATGCTTCGGAACTCTTCCATTGTTTTCGGAATTCCGCTGAAGTTTAAAAATGCTTCGGAACTCTTCCATTGTTCTCGGAATTCCGCTGAAGTTTAAAAATGCTTTGGAACTCTTCCATTGTTCTCGGAATTCCGCTGACATATAAAAATGCTTTGGAACGCTTCCATTGTTCTCGGAATTCCGCTGAAGTTTAAAAATGCTTCGGAACTCTTCCATTGTTCTCGGAATTCCGCTGAAGTTTAAAAATGCTTTGGAACTCTTCCATTGTTCTCGGAATTCCGCTGACATATAAAAATGCTTTGGAACGCTTCCATTGTTCTCGGAATTCCGCTGAAGTTTAAAAATGCTTCGGAACTCTTCCATTGTTCTCGGAATTCCGCTGAAGTTTAAAAATGCTTCGGAACTCTTCCATTGTTCTCGGAATTCCGCTGAAGTGTAAAAATGTTTCGGAAATCTTCCATTGTTCTCGGAATTCCGCTGAAATTTAAAAATGCTTTGGAACTCTTCCATTGTTCTCAGATTTCCACTGAAGTTTAAAAATGCTGTGGAACTCTTCCATTGTTCTCGGAATTCCGCTGAAGTTTAAAAATGCTTCGGAACTCTTCCATTGTTCTCGGAATTCCGCTGAAGTTTAAAAATGCTTCGGAACTCTTCCATTGTTCTCGGAATTCCGCTGAAGTTTAAAAATGTTTCGAAACTCTTTCATTGTTCTCGGAATTCCGCTGAAGTTTAAACATGCTTCGGAACTCTTCCATTGTTCTCGGAATTCCGCTGAAGTTTAAAAATGCTTCGGAACTCTTCCATTGTTCTCGGAATTCCGCTGACATATAAAAATGCTTTGGAACTCTTCCATTGTTCTCGGAATTCCGCTGAAGTTTAAAAATGCTTCGGAACACTTCCATTGTTCTCGGAATTCCGCTGAAGTTTAAAAATGCTTCGGAACTCTTCCATTTTTCTCGGAATTCCGCTGAAGTTTAAAAATGCTTCGGAACTCTTCCATTGTTTTCGGAATTCCGCTGAAGTTTAAAAATGCTTCGGAACTCTTCCATTGTTTTCGGAATTCCGCTGAAGTTTAAAAATGCTTCGGAACTCTTCCATTGTTCTCGGAATTCCGCTGAAGTTTAAAAATGCTTTGGAACTCTTCCATTGTTCTCGGAATTCCGCTGACATATAAAAATGCTTTGGAACGCTTCCATTGTTCTCGGAATTCCGCTGAAGTTTAAAAATGCTTCGGAACTCTTCCATTGTTCTCGGAATTCCGCTGAAGTTTAAAAATGCTTTGGAACTCTTCCATTGTTCTCGGAATTCCGCTGACATATAAAAATGCTTTGGAACGCTTCCATTGTTCTCGGAATTCCGCTGAAGTTTAAAAATGCTTCGGAACTCTTCCATTGTTCTCGGAATTCCGCTGAAGTTTAAAAATGCTTCGGAACTCTTCCATTGTTCTCGGAATTCCGCTGAAGTGTAAAAATGTTTCGGAAATCTTCCATTGTTCTCGGAATTCCGCTGAAATTTAAAAATGCTTTGGAACTCTTCCATTGTTCTCAGATTTCCACTGAAGTTTAAAAATGCTGTGGAACTCTTCCATTGTTCTCGGAATTCCGCTGAAGTTTAAAAATGCTTCGGAACTCTTCCATTGTTCTCGGAATTCCGCTGAAGTTTAAAAATGCTTCGGAACTCTTCCATTGTTCTCGGAATTCCGCTGAAGTTTAAAAATGTTTCGAAACTCTTTCATTGTTCTCGGAATTCCGCTGAAGTTTAAACATGCTTCGGAACTCTTCCATTGTTCTCGGAATTCCGCTGAAGTTTAAAAATGCTTCGGAACTCTTCCATTGTTCTCGGAATTCCGCTGACATATAAAAATGCTTTGGAACTCTTCCATTGTTCTCGGAATTCCGCTGAAGTTTAAAAATGCTTCGGAACACTTCCATTGTTCTCGGAATTCCGCTGAAGTTTAAAAATGCTTCGGAACTCTTCCATTTTTCTCGGAATTCCGCTGAAGTTTAAAAATGCTTCGGAACTCTTCCATTGTTTTCGGAATTCCGCTGAAGTTTAAAAATGCTTCGGAACTCTTCCATTGTTCTCGGAATTCCGCTGAAGTTTAAAAATGCTTTGGAACTCTTCCATTGTTCTCGGAATTCCGCTGACATATAAAAATGCTTTGGAACGCTTCCATTGTTCTCGGAATTCCGCTGAAGTTTAAAAATGCTTCGGAACTCTTCCATTGTTCTCGGAATTCCGCTGAAGTTTAAAAATGCTTTGGAACTCTTCCATTGTTCTCGGAATTCCGCTGACATATAAAAATGCTTTGGAACGCTTCCATTGTTCTCGGAATTCCGCTGAAGTTTAAAAATGCTTCGGAACTCTTCCATTGTTCTCGGAATTCCGCTGAAGTTTAAAAATGCTTCGGAACTCTTCCATTGTTCTCGGAATTCCGCTGAAGTTTAAAAATATTTCGAAACTCTTTCATTGTTCTCGGAATTCCGCTGAAGTTTAAAAATGCTTCGGAACTCTTCCATTGTTCTCGGAATTCCGCTGACATATAAAAATGCTTTGGAACTCTTCCATTGTTCTCGGAATTCCGCTGAAGTTTAAAAATGCTTCGGAACACTTCCATTGTTCTCGGAATTCCGCTGAAGTTTAAAAATGCTTCGGAACTCTTCCATTGTTCTCGGAATTCCGCTGAAGTTTAAAAATGCTTCGGAACTCTTCCATTGTTCTCGGAATTCCGCTGAAGTTTAAAAATGCTTCGGAACTCTTCCATTGTTCTCGGAATTCCGCTGAAGTTTAAAAATGCTTCGGAACTCTTCCATTGTTCTCGGAATTCCGCTGACATATAAAAATGCTTTGGAACTCTTCCATTGTTCTCGGAATTCCGCTGAAGTTTAAAAATGCTTCGGAACACTTCCATTGTTCTCGGAATTCCGCTGAAGTTTAAAAATGCTTCGGAACTCTTCCATTGTTCTCGGAATTCCGCTGAAGTTTAAAAATGCTTCGGAACTCTTCCATTGTTCTCGGAATTCCGCTGAAGTTTAAAAATGCTTCGGAACTCTTCCATTGTTCTCGAAATTCCGCTGAAGTTTAAAAATGTTTCGGAAATCTTCCATTGTTCTCGGAATTCCGCTGAAATTTAAAAATGCTTTGGAACTCTTCCATTGTTCTCAGATTTCCACTGAAGTTTAAAAATGCTGTGGAACTCTTCCATTGTTCTCGGAATTCCGCTGAAGTTTAAAAATGCTTCGGAACTCTTCCATTGTTCTCGGAATTCCGCTGAAGTTTAAAAATGCTTCGAAACTCTTCCATTGTTCTCGGAATTCCGCTGACATATAAAAATGCTTTGGAACTCTTCCATTGTTCTCAGAATTCCGCTGAAGTTTAAAAATGCTTCGGAACACTTCCATTGTTCTCGGAATTCCGCTGAAGTTTAAAAATGCTTCGGAACTCTTCCATTGTTCTCGGAATTCCGCTGAAGTTTAAAAATGCTTCGGAACTCTTCCATTGTTCTCGGAATTCCGCTGAAGTTTAAAAATGCTTCGGAACTCTTCCATTGTTCTCGAAATTCCGCTGAAGTTTAAAAATGCTTTGGAACTCTTCCATTGTTCTCAGATTTCCACTGAAGTTTAAAAATGCTGTGGAACTCTTCCATTGTTCCCGGAATTCCGCTGAAGTTTAAAAATGCTTCGGAACTCTTCCATTGTTCTCGGAATTCCGCTGAAGTTTAAAAATGCTTCGGAACTCTTCCATTGTTCTCGGAATTCTGCTGAAGTTTAAAAATGCTTCGGAACTCTTTCATTGTTCTCGGAATTCCGCTGAAGTTTAAAAATGCTTTGGAACTCTTCCATTGTTCTCGGAATTCCGCTGAAGTTTAAAAATGCTTCTGAACTCTTCCATTGTTCTCGGAATTCCGCTGAAGTTTAAAAATGATTCGGAACTCTTCCATTGTTCACGGAATTCCGCTGACATATAAAAATGCTTTGGAACTCTTCCATTGTTCTCGGAATTCCGCTGAAGTTTAAAAATGTTTCGGAACTCTTCCATTGTTCTCGGAATTCCGCTGAAGTTTAAAAATGCTTCGGAACTCTTCCATTGTTCTCGGAATTCCGCTGAAGTTTAAAAATGCTTCGGAACTCTTCCATTGTTCTCGGAATTCCGCTGAAGTTTAAAAATGCTTCGGAACTCTTCCATTGTTCTCGGAATTCCGGTGAAGTTTAAAAATGTTTCGAAACTCTTTCATTGTTCTCGGAATTCCGCTGAAGTTTAAAAATGCTTCGGAACTCTTCCATTGTTCTCGGAATTCCGCTGACATATAAAAATGCTTTGGAACTCTTCCATTGTTCTCGGAATTCCGCTGAAGTTTAAAAATGCTTCGGAACACTTCCATTGTTCTCGGAATTCCGCTGAAGTTTAAAAATGCTTCGGAACTCTTCCATTGTTCTCGGAATTCCGCTGAAGTTTAAAAATGCTTCGGAACTCTTCCATTGTTCTCGGAATTCCGCTGAAGTTTAAAAATGCTTCGGAACTCTTCCATTGTTCTCGGAATTCCGCTGAAGTTTAAAAATGCTTCGGAACTCTTCCATTGTTCTCGGAATTCCGCTGACATATAAAAATGCTTTGGAACTCTTCCATTGTTCTCGGAATTCCGCTGAAGTTTAAAAATGCTTCGGAACACTTCCATTGTTCTCGGAATTCCGCTGAAGTTTAAAAATGCTTCGGAACTCTTCCATTGTTCTCGGAATTCCGCTGAAGTTTAAAAATGCTTCGGAACTCTTCCATTGTTCTCGGAATTCCGCTGAAGTTTAAAAATGCTTCGGAACTCTTCCATTGTTCTCGAAATTCCGCTGAAGTTTAAAAATGTTTCGGAAATCTTCCATTGTTCTCGGAATTCCGCTGAAATTTAAAAATGCTTTGGAACTCTTCCATTGTTCTCAGATTTCCACTGAAGTTTAAAAATGCTGTGGAACTCTTCCATTGTTCTCGGAATTCCGCTGAAGTTTAAAAATGCTTCGGAACTCTTCCATTGTTCTCGGAATTCCGCTGAAGTTTAAAAATGCTTCGGAACTCTTCCATTGTTCTCGGAATTCCGCTGAAGTTTAAAAATGTTTCGAAACTCTTTCATTGTTCTCGGAATTCCGCTGAAGTTTAAAAATGCTTCGGAACTCTTCCATTGTTCTCGGAATTCCACTGAAGTTTAAACATGCTTCGGAACTCTTCCATTGTTCTCGGAATTCCGCTGAAGTTTAAAAATGCTTCGGAACTCTTCCATTGTTCTCGGAATTCCGCTGACATATAAAAATGCTTTGGAACTCTTCCATTGTTCTCGGAATTCCGCTGAAGTTTAAAAATGCTTCGGAACACTTCCATTGTTCTCGGAATTCCGCTGAAGTTTAAAAATGCTTCGGAACTCTTCCATTTTTCTCGGAATTCCGCTGAAGTTTAAAAATGCTTCGGAACTCTTCCATTGTTTTCGGAATTCCGCTGAAGTTTAAAAATGCTTCGGAACTCTTCCATTGTTCTCGGAATTCCGCTGAAGTTTAAAAATGCTTTGGAACTCTTCCATTGTTCTCGGAATTCCGCTGACATATAAAAATGCTTTGGAACGCTTCCATTGTTCTCGGAATTCCGCTGAAGTTTAAAAATGCTTCGGAACACTTCCATTGTTCTCGGAATTCCGCTGAAGTTTAAAAATGCTTCGGAACTCTTCCATTGTTCTCGGAATTCCGCTGAAGTTTAAAAATGCTCCGGAACGCTTCCATTGTTCTCGGAATTCCGCTGAAGTTTAAAAATGCTCCGGAACGCTTCCATTGTTCTCGGAATTCCGCTGAAGTTTAAAAATGATTCGGAACTCTTCCATTGTTCTCGGAATTCCGCTGACATATAAAAATGCTTTGGAACTCTTCCATTGTTCTCGGAATTCCGCTGAAGTTTAAAAATGCTTCGGAACACTTCCATTGTTCTCGGAATTCCGCTGAAGTTTAAAAATGATTCGGAACTCTTCCATTGTTCTCGGAATTCCGCTGACATATAAAAATGCTTTGGAACTCTTCCATTGTTCTCGGAATTCCGCTGAAGTTTAAAAATGTTTCGGAACTCTTCCATTGTTCTCGGAATTCCGCTGAAGTTTAAAAATGCTTCGGAACTCTTCCATTGTTCTCGGAATTCCGCTGAAGTTTAAAAATGCTTCGGAACTCTTCCATTGTTCTCGGAATTCCGCTGAAGTTTAAAAATGTTTCGAAACTCTTTCATTGTTCTCGGAATTCCGCTGAAGTTTAAAAATGCTTCGGAACTCTTCCATTGTTCTCGGAATTCCGCTGACATATAAAAATGCTTTGGAACTCTTCCATTGTTCTCGGAATTCCGCTGAAGTTTAAAAATGCTTCGGAACACTTCCATTGTTCTCGGAATTCCGCTGAAGTTTAAAAATGCTTCGGAACTCTTCCATTGTTCTCGGAATTCCGCTGAAGTTTAAAAATGCTTCGGAACTCTTCCATTGTTCTCGGAATTCCGCTGAAGTTTAAAAATGCTTCGGAACTCTTCCATTGTTCTCGGAATTCCGCTGAAGTTTAAAAATGCTTCGGAACTCTTCCATTGTTCTCGGAATTCCGCTGACATATAAAAATGCTTTGGAACTCTTCCATTGTTCTCGGAATTCCGCTGAAGTTTAAAAATGCTTCGGAACTCTTCCATTGTTCTCGAAATTCCGCTGAAGTGTAAAAATGTTTCGGAAATCTTCCATTGTTCTCGGAATTCCGCTGAAATTTAAAAATGCTTTGGAACTCTTCCATTGTTCTCAGATTTCCACTGAAGTTTAAAAATGCTGTGGAACTCTTCCATTGTTCTCGGAATTCCGCTGAAGTTTAAAAATGCTTCGGAACTCTTCCATTGTTCTCGGAATTCCGCTGAAGTTTAAAAATGCTTCGGAACTCTTCCATTGTTCTCGGAATTCCGCTGAAGTTTAAAAATGTTTCGAAACTCTTTCATTGTTCTCGGAATTCCGCTGAAGTTTAAACATGCTTCGGAACTCTTCCATTGTTCTCGGAATTCCGCTGAAGTTTAAAAATGCTTCGGAACTCTTCCATTGTTCTCGGAATTCCGCTGACATATAAAAATGCTTTGGAACTCTTCCATTGTTCTCGGAATTCCGCTGAAGTTTAAAAATGCTTCGGAACACTTCCATTGTTCTCGGAATTCCGCTGAAGTTTAAAAATGCTTCGGAACTCTTCCATTTTTCTCGGAATTCCGCTGAAGTTTAAAAATGCTTCGGAACTCTTCCATTGTTTTCGGAATTCCGCTGAAGTTTAAAAATGCTTCGGAACTCTTCCATTGTTTTCGGAATTCCGCTGAAGTTTAAAAATGCTTCGGAACTCTTCCATTGTTCTCGGAATTCCGCTGAAGTTTAAAAATGCTTTGGAACTCTTCCATTGTTCTCGGAATTCCGCTGACATATAAAAATGCTTTGGAACGCTTCCATTGTTCTCGGAATTCCGCTGAAGTTTAAAAATGCTTCGGAACTCTTCCATTGTTCTCGGAATTCCGCTGAAGTTTAAAAATGCTTTGGAACTCTTCCATTGTTCTCGGAATTCCGCTGACATATAAAAATGCTTTGGAACGCTTCCATTGTTCTCGGAATTCCGCTGAAGTTTAAAAATGCTTCGGAACTCTTCCATTGTTCTCGGAATTCCGCTGAAGTTTAAAAATGCTTCGGAACTCTTCCATTGTTCTCGGAATTCCGCTGAAGTGTAAAAATGTTTCGGAAATCTTCCATTGTTCTCGGAATTCCGCTGAAATTTAAAAATGCTTTGGAACTCTTCCATTGTTCTCAGATTTCCACTGAAGTTTAAAAATGCTGTGGAACTCTTCCATTGTTCTCGGAATTCCGCTGAAGTTTAAAAATGCTTCGGAACTCTTCCATTGTTCTCGGAATTCCGCTGAAGTTTAAAAATGCTTCGGAACTCTTCCATTGTTCTCGGAATTCCGCTGAAGTTTAAAAATGTTTCGAAACTCTTTCATTGTTCTCGGAATTCCGCTGAAGTTTAAACATGCTTCGGAACTCTTCCATTGTTCTCGGAATTCCGCTGAAGTTTAAAAATGCTTCGGAACTCTTCCATTGTTCTCGGAATTCCGCTGACATATAAAAATGCTTTGGAACTCTTCCATTGTTCTCGGAATTCCGCTGAAGTTTAAAAATGCTTCGGAACACTTCCATTGTTCTCGGAATTCCGCTGAAGTTTAAAAATGCTTCGGAACTCTTCCATTTTTCTCGGAATTCCGCTGAAGTTTAAAAATGCTTCGGAACTCTTCCATTGTTTTCGGAATTCCGCTGAAGTTTAAAAATGCTTCGGAACTCTTCCATTGTTCTCGGAATTCCGCTGAAGTTTAAAAATGCTTTGGAACTCTTCCATTGTTCTCGGAATTCCGCTGACATATAAAAATGCTTTGGAACGCTTCCATTGTTCTCGGAATTCCGCTGAAGTTTAAAAATGCTTCGGAACTCTTCCATTGTTCTCGGAATTCCGCTGAAGTTTAAAAATGCTTTGGAACTCTTCCATTGTTCTCGGAATTCCGCTGACATATAAAAATGCTTTGGAACGCTTCCATTGTTCTCGGAATTCCGCTGAAGTTTAAAAATGCTTCGGAACTCTTCCATTGTTCTCGGAATTCCGCTGAAGTTTAAAAATGCTTCGGAACTCTTCCATTGTTCTCGGAATTCCGCTGAAGTTTAAAAATATTTCGAAACTCTTTCATTGTTCTCGGAATTCCGCTGAAGTTTAAAAATGCTTCGGAACTCTTCCATTGTTCTCGGAATTCCGCTGACATATAAAAATGCTTTGGAACTCTTCCATTGTTCTCGGAATTCCGCTGAAGTTTAAAAATGCTTCGGAACACTTCCATTGTTCTCGGAATTCCGCTGAAGTTTAAAAATGCTTCGGAACTCTTCCATTGTTCTCGGAATTCCGCTGAAGTTTAAAAATGCTTCGGAACTCTTCCATTGTTCTCGGAATTCCGCTGAAGTTTAAAAATGCTTCGGAACTCTTCCATTGTTCTCGGAATTCCGCTGAAGTTTAAAAATGCTTCGGAACTCTTCCATTGTTCTCGGAATTCCGCTGACATATAAAAATGCTTTGGAACTCTTCCATTGTTCTCGGAATTCCGCTGAAGTTTAAAAATGCTTCGGAACACTTCCATTGTTCTCGGAATTCCGCTGAAGTTTAAAAATGCTTCGGAACTCTTCCATTGTTCTCGGAATTCCGCTGAAGTTTAAAAATGCTTCGGAACTCTTCCATTGTTCTCGGAATTCCGCTGAAGTTTAAAAATGCTTCGGAACTCTTCCATTGTTCTCGAAATTCCGCTGAAGTTTAAAAATGTTTCGGAAATCTTCCATTGTTCTCGGAATTCCGCTGAAATTTAAAAATGCTTTGGAACTCTTCCATTGTTCTCAGATTTCCACTGAAGTTTAAAAATGCTGTGGAACTCTTCCATTGTTCTCGGAATTCCGCTGAAGTTTAAAAATGCTTCGGAACTCTTCCATTGTTCTCGGAATTCCGCTGAAGTTTAAAAATGCTTCGGAACTCTTCCATTGTTCTCGGAATTCCGCTGAAGTTTAAAAATGTTTCGAAACTCTTTCATTGTTCTCGGAATTCCGCTGAAGTTTAAAAATGCTTCGGAACTCTTCCATTGTTCTCGGAATTCCACTGAAGTTTAAACATGCTTCGGAACTCTTCCATTGTTCTCGGAATTCCGCTGAAGTTTAAAAATGCTTCGGAACTCTTCCATTGTTCTCGGAATTCCGCTGACATATAAAAATGCTTTGGAACTCTTCCATTGTTCTCGGAATTCCGCTGAAGTTTAAAAATGCTTCGGAACACTTCCATTGTTCTCGGAATTCCGCTGAAGTTTAAAAATGCTTCGGAACTCTTCCATTTTTCTCGGAATTCCGCTGAAGTTTAAAAATGCTTCGGAACTCTTCCATTGTTTTCGGAATTCCGCTGAAGTTTAAAAATGCTTCGGAACTCTTCCATTGTTCTCGGAATTCCGCTGAAGTTTAAAAATGCTTTGGAACTCTTCCATTGTTCTCGGAATTCCGCTGACATATAAAAATGCTTTGGAACGCTTCCATTGTTCTCGGAATTCCGCTGAAGTTTAAAAATGCTTCGGAACACTTCCATTGTTCTCGGAATTCCGCTGAAGTTTAAAAATGCTTCGGAACACTTCCATTGTTCTCGGAATTCCGCTGAAGTTTAAAAATGCTTCGGAACGCTTCCATTGTTCTCGGAATTCTGCTGAAGTTTAAAGATGCTTCGGAACTCTACCATTGTTCTCGGAATTCCGCTGAAGTTTAAAAATGCTTCGGAACACTTCCATTGTTCTCGGAATTCCGCTGAAGTTTAAAAATGCTTCGGAACTCTTCCATTGTTCTCAGAATTCCGCTGAAGTTTAAAAATGCTTCGGAACTCTTCCATTGTTCTCGGAATTCCGCTGAAGTTTAAAAATGCTTCGGAACTCTACCATTGTTCTCGGAATTCCGCTGAAGTTTAAAAATGCTTCGGAACTCTTCCATTGTTCTCGGAATTCCGCTGAAGTTTAAAAATGCTCCGGAACGCTTCCATTGTTCTCGGAATTCTGCTGAAGTTTAAAGATGCTTCGGAACTTTTCCATTGTTCTCGGAATTCCGCTGAAGTTTAAAAATGCTTCGGAACTCTTCCATTGTTCTCGGAATTCCGCTGAAGTTTAAAAATGCTTTGGAACTCTTCCATTGTTCTCGGAATTCCGCTGAAGTTTAAAAATGCTTCGGAACTCTTCCATTGTTCTCGGAATTCCGCTGAAGTTTAAAAATGCTTCGGAACTCTTCCATTGTTCTCGGAATTCCGCTGACATATAAAAATGCTTTGGAACTCTTCCATTGTTCTCAGAATTCCGCTGAAGTTTAAAAATGCTTCGGAACACTTCCATTGTTCTCGGAATTCCGCTGAAGTTTAAAAATGCTTCGGAACTCTTCCATTGTTCTCGGAATTCCGCTGAAGTTTAAAAATGCTTCGGAACTCTTCCATTGTTCTCGGAATTCCGCTGAAGTTTAAAAATGCTTCGGAACTCTTCCATTGTTCTCGAAATTCCGCTGAAGTTTAAAAATGCTTTGGAACTCTTCCATTGTTCTCAGATTTCCACTGAAGTTTAAAAATGCTGTGGAACTCTTCCATTGTTCCCGGAATTCCGCTGAAGTTTAAAAATGCTTCGGAACTCTTCCATTGTTCTCGGAATTCCGCTGAAGTTTAAAAATGCTTCGGAACTCTTCCATTGTTCTCGGAATTCTGCTGAAGTTTAAAAATGCTTCGGAACTCTTTCATTGTTCTCGGAATTCCGCTGAAGTTTAAAAATGCTTTGGAACTCTTCCATTGTTCTCGGAATTCCGCTGAAGTTTAAAAATGCTTCTGAACTCTTCCATTGTTCTCGGAATTCCGCTGAAGTTTAAAAATGATTCGGAACTCTTCCATTGTTCACGGAATTCCGCTGACATATAAAAATGCTTTGGAACTCTTCCATTGTTCTCGGAATTCCGCTGAAGTTTAAAAATGTTTCGGAACTCTTCCATTGTTCTCGGAATTCCGCTGAAGTTTAAAAATGCTTCGGAACTCTTCCATTGTTCTCGGAATTCCGCTGAAGTTTAAAAATGCTTCGGAACTCTTCCATTGTTCTCGGAATTCCGCTGAAGTTTAAAAATGCTTCGGAACTCTTCCATTGTTCTCGGAATTCCGGTGAAGTTTAAAAATGTTTCGAAACTCTTTCATTGTTCTCGGAATTCCGCTGAAGTTTAAAAATGCTTCGGAACTCTTCCATTGTTCTCGGAATTCCGCTGACATATAAAAATGCTTTGGAACTCTTCCATTGTTCTCGGAATTCCGCTGAAGTTTAAAAATGCTTCGGAACACTTCCATTGTTCTCGGAATTCCGCTGAAGTTTAAAAATGCTTCGGAACTCTTCCATTGTTCTCGGAATTCCGCTGAAGTTTAAAAATGCTTCGGAACTCTTCCATTGTTCTCGGAATTCCGCTGAAGTTTAAAAATGCTTCGGAACTCTTCCATTGTTCTCGGAATTCCGCTGAAGTTTAAAAATGCTTCGGAACTCTTCCATTGTTCTCGGAATTCCGCTGACATATAAAAATGCTTTGGAACTCTTCCATTGTTCTCGGAATTCCGCTGAAGTTTAAAAATGCTTCGGAACACTTCCATTGTTCTCGGAATTCCGCTGAAGTTTAAAAATGCTTCGGAACTCTTCCATTGTTCTCGGAATTCCGCTGAAGTTTAAAAATGCTTCGGAACTCTTCCATTGTTCTCGGAATTCCGCTGAAGTTTAAAAATGCTTCGGAACTCTTCCATTGTTCTCGAAATTCCGCTGAAGTTTAAAAATGTTTCGGAAATCTTCCATTGTTCTCGGAATTCCGCTGAAATTTAAAAATGCTTTGGAACTCTTCCATTGTTCTCAGATTTCCACTGAAGTTTAAAAATGCTGTGGAACTCTTCCATTGTTCTCGGAATTCCGCTGAAGTTTAAAAATGCTTCGGAACTCTTCCATTGTTCTCGGAATTCCGCTGAAGTTTAAAAATGCTTCGGAACTCTTCCATTGTTCTCGGAATTCCACTGAAGTTTAAACATGCTTCGGAACTCTTCCATTGTTCTCGGAATTCCGCTGAAGTTTAAAAATGCTTCGGAACTCTTCCATTGTTCTCGGAATTCCGCTGACATATAAAAATGCTTTGGAACTCTTCCATTGTTCTCGGAATTCCGCTGAAGTTTAAAAATGCTTCGGAACACTTCCATTGTTCTCGGAATTCCGCTGAAGTTTAAAAATGCTTCGGAACTCTTCCATTTTTCTCGGAATTCCGCTGAAGTTTAAAAATGCTTCGGAACTCTTCCATTGTTTTCGGAATTCCGCTGAAGTTTAAAAATGCTTCGGAACTCTTCCATTGTTCTCGGAATTCCGCTGAAGTTTAAAAATGCTTTGGAACTCTTCCATTGTTCTCGGAATTCCGCTGACATATAAAAATGCTTTGGAACGCTTCCATTGTTCTCGGAATTCCGCTGAAGTTTAAAAATGCTTCGGAACACTTCCATTGTTCTCGGAATTCCGCTGAAGTTTAAAAATGCTTCGGAACTCTTCCATTGTTCTCGGAATTCCGCTGAAGTTTAAAAATGCTCCGGAACGCTTCCATTGTTCTCGGAATTCCGCTGAAGTTTAAAAATGCTCCGGAACGCTTCCATTGTTCTCGGAATTCCGCTGAAGTTTAAAAATGATTCGGAACTCTTCCATTGTTCTCGGAATTCCGCTGACATATAAAAATGCTTTGGAACTCTTCCATTGTTCTCGGAATTCCGCTGAAGTTTAAAAATGCTTCGGAACACTTCCATTGTTCTCGGAATTCCGCTGAAGTTTAAAAATGATTCGGAACTCTTCCATTGTTCTCGGAATTCCGCTGACATATAAAAATGCTTTGGAACTCTTCCATTGTTCTCGGAATTCCGCTGAAGTTTAAAAATGTTTCGGAACTCTTCCATTGTTCTCGGAATTCCGCTGAAGTTTAAAAATGCTTCGGAACTCTTCCATTGTTCTCGGAATTCCGCTGAAGTTTAAAAATGCTTCGGAACTCTTCCATTGTTCTCGGAATTCCGCTGAAGTTTAAAAATGTTTCGAAACTCTTTCATTGTTCTCGGAATTCCGCTGAAGTTTAAAAATGCTTCGGAACTCTTCCATTGTTCTCGGAATTCCGCTGACATATAAAAATGCTTTGGAACTCTTCCATTGTTCTCGGAATTCCGCTGAAGTTTAAAAATGCTTCGGAACACTTCCATTGTTCTCGGAATTCCGCTGAAGTTTAAAAATGCTTCGGAACTCTTCCATTGTTCTCGGAATTCCGCTGAAGTTTAAAAATGCTTCGGAACTCTTCCATTGTTCTCGGAATTCCGCTGAAGTTTAAAAATGCTTCGGAACTCTTCCATTGTTCTCGGAATTCCGCTGAAGTTTAAAAATGCTTCGGAACTCTTCCATTGTTCTCGGAATTCCGCTGACATATAAAAATGCTTTGGAACTCTTCCATTGTTCTCGGAATTCCGCTGAAGTTTAAAAATGCTTCGGAACACTTCCATTGTTCTCGGAATTCCGCTGAAGTTTAAAAATGCTTCGGAACTCTTCCATTGTTCTCGGAATTCCGCTGAAGTTTAAAAATGCTTCGGAACTCTTCCATTGTTCTCGGAATTCCGCTGAAGTTTAAAAATGCTTCGGAACTCTTCCATTGTTCTCGAAATTCCGCTGAAGTTTAAAAATGTTTCGGAAATCTTCCATTGTTCTCGGAATTCCGCTGAAATTTAAAAATGCTTTGGAACTCTTCCATTGTTCTCAGATTTCCACTGAAGTTTAAAAATGCTGTGGAACTCTTCCATTGTTCTCGGAATTCCGCTGAAGTTTAAAAATGCTTCGGAACTCTTCCATTGTTCTCGGAATTCCGCTGAAGTTTAAAAATGCTTCGGAACTCTTCCATTGTTCTCGGAATTCCGCTGAAGTTTAAAAATGTTTCGAAACTCTTTCATTGTTCTCGGAATTCCGCTGAAGTTTAAACATGCTTCGGAACTCTTCCATTGTTCTCGGAATTCCGCTGAAGTTTAAAAATGCTTCGGAACTCTTCCATTGTTCTCGGAATTCCGCTGACATATAAAAATGCTTTGGAACTCTTCCATTGTTCTCGGAATTCCGCTGAAGTTTAAAAATGCTTCGGAACACTTCCATTGTTCTCGGAATTCCGCTGAAGTTTAAAAATGCTTCGGAACTCTTCCATTTTTCTCGGAATTCCGCTGAAGTTTAAAAATGCTTCGGAACTCTTCCATTGTTTTCGGAATTCCGCTGAAGTTTAAAAATGCTTCGGAACTCTTCCATTGTTCTCGGAATTCCGCTGAAGTTTAAAAATGCTTTGGAACTCTTCCATTGTTCTCGGAATTCCGCTGACATATAAAAATGCTTTGGAACGCTTCCATTGTTCTCGGAATTCCGCTGAAGTTTAAAAATGCTTCGGAACTCTTCCATTGTTCTCGGAATTCCGCTGAAGTTTAAAAATGCTTTGGAACTCTTCCATTGTTCTCGGAATTCCGCTGACATATAAAAATGCTTTGGAACGCTTCCATTGTTCTCGGAATTCCGCTGAAGTTTAAAAATGCTTCGGAACTCTTCCATTGTTCTCGGAATTCCGCTGAAGTTTAAAAATGCTTCGGAACTCTTCCATTGTTCTCGGAATTCCGCTGAAGTTTAAAAATGTTTCGAAACTCTTTCATTGTTCTCGGAATTCCGCTGAAGTTTAAAAATGCTTCGGAACTCTTCCATTGTTCTCGGAATTCCGCTGACATATAAAAATGCTTTGGAACTCTTCCATTGTTCTCGGAATTCCGCTGAAGTTTAAAAATGCTTCGGAACACTTCCATTGTTCTCGGAATTCCGCTGAAGTTTAAAAATGCTTCGGAACTCTTCCATTGTTCTCGGAATTCCGCTGAAGTTTAAAAATGCTTCGGAACTCTTCCATTGTTCTCGGAATTCCGCTGAAGTTTAAAAATGCTTCGGAACTCTTCCATTGTTCTCGGAATTCCGCTGAAGTTTAAAAATGCTTCGGAACTCTTCCATTGTTCTCGGAATTCCGCTGACATATAAAAATGCTTTGGAACTCTTCCATTGTTCTCGGAATTCCGCTGAAGTTTAAAAATGCTTCGGAACACTTCCATTGTTCTCGGAATTCCGCTGAAGTTTAAAAATGCTTCGGAACTCTTCCATTGTTCTCGGAATTCCGCTGAAGTTTAAAAATGCTTCGGAACTCTTCCATTGTTCTCGGAATTCCGCTGAAGTTTAAAAATGCTTCGGAACTCTTCCATTGTTCTCGAAATTCCGCTGAAGTTTAAAAATGTTTCGGAAATCTTCCATTGTTCTCGGAATTCCGCTGAAATTTAAAAATGCTTTGGAACTCTTCCATTGTTCTCAGATTTCCACTGAAGTTTAAAAATGCTGTGGAACTCTTCCATTGTTCTCGGAATTCCGCTGAAGTTTAAAAATGCTTCGGAACTCTTCCATTGTTCTCGGAATTCCGCTGAAGTTTAAAAATGCTTCGGAACTCTTCCATTGTTCTCGGAATTCCGCTGAAGTTTAAAAATGTTTCGAAACTCTTTCATTGTTCTCGGAATTCCGCTGAAGTTTAAAAATGCTTCGGAACTCTTCCATTGTTCTCGGAATTCCACTGAAGTTTAAACATGCTTCGGAACTCTTCCATTGTTCTCGGAATTCCGCTGAAGTTTAAAAATGCTTCGGAACTCTTCCATTGTTCTCGGAATTCCGCTGACATATAAAAATGCTTTGGAACTCTTCCATTGTTCTCGGAATTCCGCTGAAGTTTAAAAATGCTTCGGAACACTTCCATTGTTCTCGGAATTCCGCTGAAGTTTAAAAATGCTTCGGAACTCTTCCATTTTTCTCGGAATTCCGCTGAAGTTTAAAAATGCTTCGGAACTCTTCCATTGTTTTCGGAATTCCGCTGAAGTTTAAAAATGCTTCGGAACTCTTCCATTGTTCTCGGAATTCCGCTGAAGTTTAAAAATGCTTTGGAACTCTTCCATTGTTCTCGGAATTCCGCTGACATATAAAAATGCTTTGGAACGCTTCCATTGTTCTCGGAATTCCGCTGAAGTTTAAAAATGCTTCGGAACACTTCCATTGTTCTCGGAATTCCGCTGAAGTTTAAAAATGCTTCGGAACACTTCCATTGTTCTCGGAATTCCGCTGAAGTTTAAAAATGCTTCGGAACGCTTCCATTGTTCTCGGAATTCTGCTGAAGTTTAAAGATGCTTCGGAACTCTACCATTGTTCTCGGAATTCCGCTGAAGTTTAAAAATGCTTCGGAACTCTTCCATTGTTCTCGGAATTCCGCTGAAGTTTAAAAATGCTTTGGAACTCTTCCATTGTTCTCGGAATTCCGCTGAAGTTTAAAAATGCTACGGAACTCTTCCATTGTTCTCGGAATTCCGCTGAAGTTTAAAAATGCTTCGGAACTCTTCCATTGTTCTCGGAATTCCGCTGACATATAAAAATGCTTTGGAACTCTTCCATTGTTCTCAGAATTCCGCTGAAGTTTAAAAATGCTTCGGAACACTTCCATTGTTCTCGGAATTCCGCTGAAGTTTAAAAATGCTTCGGAACTCTTCCATTGTTCTCGGAATTCCGCTGAAGTTTAAAAATGCTTCGGAACTCTTCCATTGTTCTCGGAATTCCGCTGACATATAAAAATGCTTTGGAACTCTTCCATTGTTCTCGGAATTCCGCTGAAGTTTAAAAATGCTTCGGAACACTTCCATTGTTCTCGGAATTCCGCTGAAGTTTAAAAATGCTTCGGAACTCTTCCATTGTTCTCGGAATTCCGCTGAAGTTTAAAAATGCTTCGGAACTCTTCCATTGTTCTCGGAATTCCGCTGAAGTTTAAAAATGCTTCGGAACTCTTCCATTGTTCTCGAAATTCCGCTGAAGTTTAAAAATGTTTCGGAAATCTTCCATTGTTCTCGGAATTCCGCTGAAATTTAAAAATGCTTTGGAACTCTTCCATTGTTCTCAGATTTCCACTGAAGTTTAAAAATGCTGTGGAACTCTTCCATTGTTCTCGGAATTCCGCTGAAGTTTAAAAATGCTTCGGAACTCTTCCATTGTTCTCGGAATTCCGCTGAAGTTTAAAAATGCTTCGGAACTCTTCCATTGTTCTCGGAATTCCGCTGAAGTTTAAAAATGTTTCGAAACTCTTTCATTGTTCTCGGAATTCCGCTGAAGTTTAAACATGCTTCGGAACTCTTCCATTGTTCTCGGAATTCCGCTGAAGTTTAAAAATGCTTCGGAACTCTTCCATTGTTCTCGGAATTCCGCTGACATATAAAAATGCTTTGGAACTCTTCCATTGTTCTCGGAATTCCGCTGAAGTTTAAAAATGCTTCGGAACACTTCCATTGTTCTCGGAATTCCGCTGAAGTTTAAAAATGCTTCGGAACTCTTCCATTTTTCTCGGAATTCCGCTGAAGTTTAAAAATGCTTCGGAACTCTTCCATTGTTCTCGGAATTCCGCTGAAGTTTAAAAATGCTTTGGAACTCTTCCATTGTTCTCGGAATTCCGCTGACATATAAAAATGCTTTGGAACGCTTCCATTGTTCTCGGAATTCCGCTGACATATAAAAATGCTTTGGAACGCTTCCATTGTTCTCGGAATTCCGCTGAAGTTTAAAAATGCTTCGGAACTCTTCCATTGTTCTCGGAATTCCGCTGAAGTTTAAAAATGCTTCGGAACTCTTCCATTGTTCTCGGAATTCCGCTGAAGTTTAAAAATGTTTCGAAACTCTTTCATTGTTCTCGGAATTCCGCTGAAGTTTAAAAATGCTTCGGAACTCTTCCATTGTTCTCGGAATTCCGCTGAAGTTTAAAAATGTTTCGAAACTCTTTCATTGTTCTCGGAATTCCGCTGAAGTTTAAAAATGCTTCGGAACTCTTCCATTTTTCTCGGAATTCCGCTGAAGTTTAAAAATGCTTCGGAACTCTTCCATTGTTCTCGGAATTCCGCTGAAGTTTAAAAATGCTTTGGAACTCTTCCATTGTTCTCGGAATTCCGCTGACATATAAAAATGCTTTGGAACGCTTCCATTGTTCTCGGAATTCCGCTGAAGTTTAAAAATGCTTCGGAACTCTTCCATTGTTCTCGGAATTCCGCTGAAGTTTAAAAATGCTTCGGAACTCTTCCATTGTTCTCGGAATTCCGCTGACATATAAAAATGCTTTGGAACTCTTCCATTGTTCTCGGAATTCCGCTGAAGTTTAAAAATGCTTTGGAACTCTTCCATTGTTCTCGGAATTCCGCTGAAGTTTAAAAATGCTTCGGAACACTTCCATTGTTCTCGGAATTCCGCTGAAGTTTAAAAATGCTTCGGAACTCTTCCATTGTTCTCGGAATTCCGCTGAAGTTTAAAAATGCTTTGGAACTCTTCCATTGTTCTCGGAATTCCGCTGACATATAAAAATGCTTTGGAACGCTTCCATTGTTCTCGGAATTCCGCTGAAGTTTAAAAATGCTTCGGAACTCTTCCATTGTTCTCGGAATTCCGCTGAAGTTTAAAAATGCTTTGGAACTCTTCCATTGTTCTCGGAATTCCGCTGACATATAAAAATGCTTTGGAACGCTTCCATTGTTCTCGGAATTCCGCTGAAGTTTAAAAATGCTTCGGAACTCTTCCATTGTTCTCGGAATTCCGCTGAAGTTTAAAAATGCTTCGGAACTCTTCCATTGTTCTCGGAATTCCGCTGAAGTTTAAAAATGTTTCGAAACTCTTTCATTGTTCTCGGAATTCCGCTGAAGTTTAAAAATGCTTCGGAACTCTTCCATTTTTCTCGGAATTCCGCTGAAGTTTAAAAATGCTTCGGAACTCTTCCATTGTTCTCGGAATTCCGCTGAAGTTTAAAAATGCTTTGGAACTCTTCCATTGTTCTCGGAATTCCGCTGACATATAAAAATGCTTTGGAACGCTTCCATTGTTCTCGGAATTCCGCTGAAGTTTAAAAATGCTTCGGAACTCTTCCATTGTTCTCGGAATTCCGCTGAAGTTTAAAAATGCTTTGGAACTCTTCCATTGTTCTCGGAATTCCGCTGACATATAAAAATGCTTTGGAACGCTTCCATTGTTCTCGGAATTCCGCTGAAGTTTAAAAATGCTTCGGAACTCTTCCATTGTTCTCGGAATTCCGCTGAAGTTTAAAAATGTTTCGAAACTCTTTCATTGTTCTCGGAATTCCGCTGAAGTTTAAAAATGCTTCGGAACTCTTCCATTGTTCTCGGAATTCCGCTGACATATAAAAATGCTTTGGAACTCTTCCATTGTTCTCGGAATTCCGCTGAAGTTTAAAAATGCTTCGGAACACTTCCATTGTTCTCGGAATTCCGCTGAAGTTTAAAAATGCTTCGGAACTCTTCCATTGTTCTCGGAATTCCGCTGAAGTTTAAAAATGCTTCGGAACTCTTCCATTGTTCTCGGAATTCCGCTGAAGTTTAAAAATGCTTCGGAACTCTTCCATTGTTCTCGGAATTCCGCTGAAGTTTAAAAATGCTTCGGAACTCTTCCATTGTTCTCGGAATTCCGCTGACATATAAAAATGCTTTGGAACTCTTCCATTGTTCTCGGAATTCCGCTGAAGTTTAAAAATGCTTCGGAACACTTCCATTGTTCTCGGAATTCCGCTGAAGTTTAAAAATGCTTCGGAACTCTTCCATTGTTCTCGGAATTCCGCTGAAGTTTAAAAATGCTTCGGAACTCTTCCATTGTTCTCGGAATTCCGCTGAAGTTTAAAAATGCTTCGGAACTCTTCCATTGTTCTCGAAATCCTGCTGAAGTTTAAAAATGTTTCGGAAATCTTCCATTGTTCTCGGAATTCCGCTGAAATTTAAAAATGCTTTGGAACTCTTCCATTGTTCTCAGATTTCCACTGAAGTTTAAAAATGCTGTGGAACTCTTCCATTGTTCTCGGAATTCCGCTGAAGTTTAAAAATGCTTCGGAACTCTTCCATTGTTCTCGGAATTCCGCTGAAGTTTAAAAATGCTTCGGAACTCTTCCATTGTTCTCGGAATTCCGCTGAAGTTTAAAAATGTTTCGAAACTCTTTCATTGTTCTCGGAATTCCGCTGAAGTTTAAAAATGCTTCGGAACTCTTCCATTGTTCTCGGAATTCCACTGAAGTTTAAACATGCTTCGGAACTCTTCCATTGTTCTCGGAATTCCGCTGAAGTTTAAAAATGCTTCGGAACTCTTCCATTGTTCTCGGAATTCCGCTGACATATAAAAATGCTTTGGAACTCTTCCATTGTTCTCGGAATTCCGCTGAAGTTTAAAAATGCTTCGGAACACTTCCATTGTTCTCGGAATTCCGCTGAAGTTTAAAAATGCTTCGGAACTCTTCCATTTTTCTCGGAATTCCGCTGAAGTTTAAAAATGCTTCGGAACTCTTCCATTGTTTTCGGAATTCCGCTGAAGTTTAAAAATGCTTCGGAACTCTTCCATTGTTCTCGGAATTCCGCTGAAGTTTAAAAATGCTTTGGAACTCTTCCAT
Organism: Phyllobates terribilis; assembly: GCF_046119375.1. Classification (NCBI taxonomy): domain Eukaryota; kingdom Metazoa; phylum Chordata; class Amphibia; order Anura; family Dendrobatidae; genus Phyllobates; species Phyllobates terribilis. The sequence goes on from NW_027363314.1 coordinate 955,364, forward strand.
TGTTCTCGGAATTCCGCTGACATATAAAAATGCTTTGGAACGCTTCCATTGTTCTCGGAATTCCGCTGAAGTTTAAAAATGCTTCGGAACACTTCCATTGTTCTCGGAATTCCGCTGAAGTTTAAAAATGCTTCGGAACACTTCCATTGTTCTCGGAATTCCGCTGAAGTTTAAAAATGCTTCGGAACGCTTCCATTGTTCTCGGAATTCTGCTGAAGTTTAAAGATGCTTCGGAACTCTACCATTGTTCTCGGAATTCCGCTGAAGTTTAAAAATGCTTCGGAACACTTCCATTGTTCTCGGAATTCCGCTGAAGTTTAAAAATGCTTCGGAACTCTTCCATTGTTCTCAGAATTCCGCTGAAGTTTAAAAATGCTTCGGAACTCTTCCATTGTTCTCGGAATTCCGCTGAAGTTTAAAAATGCTTCGGAACTCTACCATTGTTCTCGGAATTCCGCTGAAGTTTAAAAATGCTTCGGAACTCTTCCATTGTTCTCGGAATTCCGCTGAAGTTTAAAAATGCTCCGGAACGCTTCCATTGTTCTCGGAATTCTGCTGAAGTTTAAAGATGCTTCGGAACTTTTCCATTGTTCTCGGAATTCCGCTGAAGTTTAAAAATGCTTCGGAACTCTTCCATTGTTCTCGGAATTCCGCTGAAGTTTAAAAATGCTTTGGAACTCTTCCATTGTTCTCGGAATTCCGCTGAAGTTTAAAAATGCTTCGGAACTCTTCCATTGTTCTCGGAATTCCGCTGAAGTTTAAAAATGCTTCGGAACTCTTCCATTGTTCTCGGAATTCCGCTGACATATAAAAATGCTTTGGAACTCTTCCATTGTTCTCAGAATTCCGCTGAAGTTTAAAAATGCTTCGGAACACTTCCATTGTTCTCGGAATTCCGCTGAAGTTTAAAAATGCTTCGGAACTCTTCCATTGTTCTCGGAATTCCGCTGAAGTTTAAAAATGCTTCGGAACTCTTCCATTGTTCTCGGAATTCCGCTGAAGTTTAAAAATGCTTCGGAACTCTTCCATTGTTCTCGAAATTCCGCTGAAGTTTAAAAATGCTTTGGAACTCTTCCATTGTTCTCAGATTTCCACTGAAGTTTAAAAATGCTGTGGAACTCTTCCATTGTTCCCGGAATTCCGCTGAAGTTTAAAAATGCTTCGGAACTCTTCCATTGTTCTCGGAATTCCGCTGAAGTTTAAAAATGCTTCGGAACTCTTCCATTGTTCTCGGAATTCTGCTGAAGTTTAAAAATGCTTCGGAACTCTTTCATTGTTCTCGGAATTCCGCTGAAGTTTAAAAATGCTTTGGAACTCTTCCATTGTTCTCGGAATTCCGCTGAAGTTTAAAAATGCTTCTGAACTCTTCCATTGTTCTCGGAATTCCGCTGAAGTTTAAAAATGATTCGGAACTCTTCCATTGTTCACGGAATTCCGCTGACATATAAAAATGCTTTGGAACTCTTCCATTGTTCTCGGAATTCCGCTGAAGTTTAAAAATGTTTCGGAACTCTTCCATTGTTCTCGGAATTCCGCTGAAGTTTAAAAATGCTTCTGAACTCTTCCATTGTTCTCGGAATTCCGCTGAAGTTTAAAAATGATTCGGAACTCTTCCATTGTTCACGGAATTCCGCTGACATATAAAAATGCTTTGGAACTCTTCCATTGTTCTCGGAATTCCGCTGAAGTTTAAAAATGTTTCGGAACTCTTCCATTGTTCTCGGAATTCCGCTGAAGTTTAAAAATGCTTCGGAACTCTTCCATTGTTCTCGGAATTCCGCTGAAGTTTAAAAATGCTTCGGAACTCTTCCATTGTTCTCGGAATTCCGCTGAAGTTTAAAAATGCTTCGGAACTCTTCCATTGTTCTCGGAATTCCGCTGAAGTTTAAAAATGTTTCGAAACTCTTTCATTGTTCTCGGAATTCCGCTGAAGTTTAAAAATGCTTCGGAACTCTTCCATTGTTCTCGGAATTCCGCTGACATATAAAAATGCTTTGGAACTCTTCCATTGTTCTCGGAATTCCGCTGAAGTTTAAAAATGCTTCGGAACACTTCCATTGTTCTCGGAATTCCGCTGAAGTTTAAAAATGCTTCGGAACTCTTCCATTGTTCTCGGAATTCCGCTGAAGTTTAAAAATGCTTCGGAACTCTTCCATTGTTCTCGGAATTCCGCTGAAGTTTAAAAATGCTTCGGAACTCTTCCATTGTTCTCGAAATTCCGCTGAAGTTTAAAAATGCTTTGGAACTCTTCCATTGTTCTCAGATTTCCACTGAAGTTTAAAAATGCTGTGGAACTCTTCCATTGTTCCCGGAATTCCGCTGAAGTTTAAAAATGCTTCGGAACTCTTCCATTGTTCTCGGAATTCCGCTGAAGTTTAAAAATGCTTCGGAACTCTTCCATTGTTCTCGGAATTCCGCTGACATATAAAAATGCTTTGGAACTCTTCCATTGTTCTCGGAATTCCGCTGAAGTTTAAAAATGCTTCGGAACACTTCCATTGTTCTCGGAATTCCGCTGAAGTTTAAAAATGCTTCGGAACTCTTCCATTGTTCTCGGAATTCCGCTGAAGTTTAAAAATGCTCCGGAACGCTTCCATTGTTCTCGGAATTCCGCTGAAGTTTAAAAATGCTCCGGAACGCTTCCATTGTTCTCGGAATTCTGCTGAAGTTTAAAGATGCTTCGGAACTTTTCCATTGTTCTCGGAATTCCGCTGAAGTTTAAAAATGCTTCAGAACTCTTCCATTGTTCTCGGAATTCCGCTGACGTTTAAAAATGTTTCGGAACTCTTCCATTGTTCTCGGAATTCTGCTGAAGTTTAAAAATGCTTCGGAACTCTTTCATTGTTCTCGGAATTCCGCTGAAGTTTAAAAATGCTTTGGAACTCTTCCATTGTTCTCGTAATTCCGCTGAAGTTTAAAAATGCTTCTGAACTCTTCCATTGTTCTCGGAATTCCGCTGAAGTTTAAAAATGATTCGGAACTCTTCCATTGTTCTCGGAATTCCGCTGACATATAAAAATGCTTTGGAACTCTTCCATTGTTCTCGGAATTCCGCTGAAGTTTAAAAATGTTTCGGAACTCTTCCATTGTTCTCGGAATTCCGCTGAAGTTTAAAAATGCTTCGGAACTCTTCCATTGTTCTCGGAATTCCGCTGAAGTTTAAAAATGCTTCGGAACTCTTCCATTGTTCTCGGAATTCCGCTGAAGTTTAAAAATGTTTCGAAACTCTTTCATTGTTCTCGGAATTCCGCTGAAGTTTAAAAATGCTTCGGAACTCTTCCATTGTTCTCGGAATTCCGCTGACATATAAAAATGCTTTGGAACTCTTCCATTGTTCTCGGAATTCCGCTGAAGTTTAAAAATGCTTCGGAACACTTCCATTGTTCTCGGAATTCCGCTGAAGTTTAAAAATGCTTCGGAACTCTTCAATTGTTCTCGGAATTCCGCTGAAGTTTAAAAATGCTTCGGAACTCTTCCATTGTTCTCGGAATTCCGCTGAAGTTTAAAAATGCTTCGGAACTCTTCCATTGTTCTCGGAATTCCGCTGAAGTTTAAAAATGCTTCGGAACTCTTCCATTGTTCTCGAAATTCCGCTGAAGTTTAAAAATGCTTTGGAACTCTTCCATTGTTCTCAGATTTCCACTGAAGTTTAAAAATGCTGTGGAACTCTTCCATTGTTCCCGGAATTCCGCTGAAGTTTAAAAATGCTTCGGAACTCTTCCATTGTTCTCGGAATTCCGCTGAAGTTTAAAAATGCTTCGGAACACTTCCATTGTTCTCGGAATTCCGCTGAAGTTTAAAAATGCTTCTGAACTCTTCCATTGTTCTCGGAATTCCGCTGAAGTTTAAAAATGATTCGGAACTCTTCCATTGTTCACGGAATTCCGCTGACATATAAAAATGATTTGGAACTCTTCCATTGTTCTCGGAATTCCGCTGAAGTTTAAAAATGTTTCGGAACTCTTCCATTGTTCTCGGAATTCCGCTGAAGTTTAAAAATGCTTCGGAACTCTTCCATTGTTCTCGGAATTCCGCTGAAGTTTAAAAATGCTTCGGAACTCTTCCATTGTTCTCGGAATTCCGCTGAAGTTTAAAAATGCTTCGGAACTCTTCCATTGTTCTCGGAATTCCGCTGAAGTTTAAAAATGTTTCGAAACTCTTTCATTGTTCTCGGAATTCCGCTGAAGTTTAAAAATGCTTCGGAACTCTTCCATTGTTCTCGGAATTCCGCTGACATATAAAAATGCTTTGGAACTCTTCCATTGTTCTCGGAATTCCGCTGAAGTTTAAAAATGCTTCGGAACACTTCCATTGTTCTCGGAATTCCGCTGAAGTTTAAAAATGCTTCGGAACTCTTCCATTGTTCTCGGAATTCCGCTGAAGTTTAAAAATGCTTCGGAACTCTTCCATTGTTCTCGGAATTCCGCTGAAGTTTAAAAATGCTTCGGAACTCTTCCATTGTTCTCGAAATTCCGCTGAAGTTTAAAAATGTTTCGGAAATCTTCCATTGTTCTCGGAATTCCGCTGAAATTTAAAAATGCTTTGGAACTCTTCCATTGTTCTCAGATTTCCACTGAAGTTTAAAAATGCTGTGGAACTCTTCCATTGTTCTCGGAATTCCGCTGAAGTTTAAAAATGCTTCGGAACTCTTCCATTGTTCTCGGAATTCCGCTGAAGTTTAAAAATGCTTCGGAACTCTTCCATTGTTCTCGGAATTCCGCTGAAGTTTAAAAATGTTTCGAAACTCTTTCATTGTTCTCGGAATTCCGCTGAAGTTTAAAAATGCTTCGGAACTCTTCCATTGTTCTCGGAATTCCACTGAAGTTTAAACATGCTTCGGAACTCTTCCATTGTTCTCGGAATTCCGCTGAAGTTTAAAAATGCTTCGGAACTCTTCCATTGTTCTCGGAATTCCGCTGACATATAAAAATGCTTTGGAACTCTTCCATTGTTCTCGGAATTCCGCTGAAGTTTAAAAATGCTTCGGAACACTTCCATTGTTCTCGGAATTCCGCTGAAGTTTAAAAATGCTTCGGAACTCTTCCATTTTTCTCGGAATTCCGCTGAAGTTTAAAAATGCTTCGGAACTCTTCCATTGTTTTCGGAATTCCGCTGAAGTTTAAAAATGCTTCGGAACTCTTCCATTGTTCTCGGAATTCCGCTGAAGTTTAAAAATGCTTTGGAACTCTTCCATTGTTCTCGGAATTCCGCTGACATATAAAAATGCTTTGGAACGCTTCCATTGTTCTCGGAATTCCGCTGAAGTTTAAAAATGCTTCGGAACACTTCCATTGTTCTCGGAATTCCGCTGAAGTTTAAAAATGCTTCGGAACACTTCCATTGTTCTCGGAATTCCGCTGAATTTTAAAAATGCTTCGGAACGCTTCCATTGTTCTCGGAATTCTGCTGAAGTTTAAAGATGCTTCGGAACTCTACCATTGTTCTCGGAATTCCGCTGAAGTTTAAAAATGCTTCGGAACACTTCCATTGTTCTCGGAATTCCGCTGAAGTTTAAAAATGCTTCGGAACTCTTCCATTGTTCTCAGAATTCCGCTGAAGTTTAAAAATGCTTCGGAACTCTTCCATTGTTCTCGGAATTCCGCTGAAGTTTAAAAATGCTTCGGAACTCTACCATTGTTCTCGGAATTCCGCTGAAGTTTAAAAATGCTTCGGAACTCTTCCATTGTTCTCGGAATTCCGCTGAAGTTTAAAAATGCTCCGGAACGCTTCCATTGTTCTCGGAATTCTGCTGAAGTTTAAAGATGCTTCGGAACTTTTCCATTGTTCTCGGAATTCCGCTGAAGTTTAAAAATGCTTCGGAACTCTTCCATTGTTCTCGGAATTCCGCTGAAGTTTAAAAATGCTTTGGAACTCTTCCATTGTTCTCGGAATTCCGCTGAAGTTTAAAAATGCTTCGGAACTCTTCCATTGTTCTCGGAATTCCGCTGAAGTTTAAAAATGCTTCGGAACTCTTCCATTGTTCTCGGAATTCCGCTGACATATAAAAATGCTTTGGAACTCTTCCATTGTTCTCAGAATTCCGCTGAAGTTTAAAAATGCTTCGGAACACTTCCATTGTTCTCGGAATTCCGCTGAAGTTTAAAAATGCTTCGGAACTCTTCCATTGTTCTCGGAATTCCGCTGAAGTTTAAAAATGCTTCGGAACTCTTCCATTGTTCTCGGAATTCCGCTGAAGTTTAAAAATGCTTCGGAACTCTTCCATTGTTCTCGAAATTCCGCTGAAGTTTAAAAATGCTTTGGAACTCTTCCATTGTTCTCAGATTTCCACTGAAGTTTAAAAATGCTGTGGAACTCTTCCATTGTTCCCGGAATTCCGCTGAAGTTTAAAAATGCTTCGGAACTCTTCCATTGTTCTCGGAATTCCGCTGAAGTTTAAAAATGCTTCGGAACTCTTCCATTGTTCTCGGAATTCTGCTGAAGTTTAAAAATGCTTCGGAACTCTTTCATTGTTCTCGGAATTCCGCTGAAGTTTAAAAATGCTTTGGAACTCTTCCATTGTTCTCGGAATTCCGCTGAAGTTTAAAAATGCTTCTGAACTCTTCCATTGTTCTCGGAATTCCGCTGAAGTTTAAAAATGATTCGGAACTCTTCCATTGTTCACGGAATTCCGCTGACATATAAAAATGCTTTGGAACTCTTCCATTGTTCTCGGAATTCCGCTGAAGTTTAAAAATGTTTCGGAACTCTTCCATTGTTCTCGGAATTCCGCTGAAGTTTAAAAATGCTTCGGAACTCTTCCATTGTTCTCGGAATTCCGCTGAAGTTTAAAAATGCTTCGGAACTCTTCCATTGTTCTCGGAATTCCGCTGAAGTTTAAAAATGCTTCGGAACTCTTCCATTGTTCTCGGAATTCCGCTGAAGTTTAAAAATGTTTCGAAACTCTTTCATTGTTCTCGGAATTCCGCTGAAGTTTAAAAATGCTTCGGAACTCTTCCATTGTTCTCGGAATTCCGCTGACATATAAAAATGCTTTGGAACTCTTCCATTGTTCTCGGAATTCCGCTGAAGTTTAAAAATGCTTCGGAACACTTCCATTGTTCTCGGAATTCCGCTGAAGTTTAAAAATGCTTCGGAACTCTTCCATTGTTCTCGGAATTCCGCTGAAGTTTAAAAATGCTTCGGAACTCTTCCATTGTTCTCGGAATTCCGCTGAAGTTTAAAAATGCTTCGGAACTCTTCCATTGTTCTCGAAATTCCGCTGAAGTTTAAAAATGCTTTGGAACTCTTCCATTGTTCTCAGATTTCCACTGAAGTTTAAAAATGCTGTGGAACTCTTCCATTGTTCCCGGAATTCCGCTGAAGTTTAAAAATGCTTCGGAACTCTTCCATTGTTCTCGGAATTCCGCTGAAGTTTAAAAATGCTTCGGAACTCTTCCATTGTTCTCGGAATTCCGCTGACATATAAAAATGCTTTGGAACTCTTCCATTGTTCTCGGAATTCCGCTGAAGTTTAAAAATGCTTCGGAACACTTCCATTGTTCTCGGAATTCCGCTGAAGTTTAAAAATGCTTCGGAACTCTTCCATTGTTCTCGGAATTCCGCTGAAGTTTAAAAATGCTCCGGAACGCTTCCATTGTTCTCGGAATTCCGCTGAAGTTTAAAAATGCTCCGGAACGCTTCCATTGTTCTCGGAATTCTGCTGAAGTTTAAAGATGCTTCGGAACTTTTCCATTGTTCTCGGAATTCCGCTGAAGTTTAAAAATGCTTCAGAACTCTTCCATTGTTCTCGGAATTCCGCTGACGTTTAAAAATGTTTCGGAACTCTTCCATTGTTCTCGGAATTCTGCTGAAGTTTAAAAATGCTTCGGAACTCTTTCATTGTTCTCGGAATTCCGCTGAAGTTTAAAAATGCTTTGGAACTCTTCCATTGTTCTCGTAATTCCGCTGAAGTTTAAAAATGCTTCTGAACTCTTCCATTGTTCTCGGAATTCCGCTGAAGTTTAAAAATGATTCGGAACTCTTCCATTGTTCTCGGAATTCCGCTGACATATAAAAATGCTTTGGAACTCTTCCATTGTTCTCGGAATTCCGCTGAAGTTTAAAAATGTTTCGGAACTCTTCCATTGTTCTCGGAATTCCGCTGAAGTTTAAAAATGCTTCGGAACTCTTCCATTGTTCTCGGAATTCCGCTGAAGTTTAAAAATGCTTCGGAACTCTTCCATTGTTCTCGGAATTCCGCTGAAGTTTAAAAATGTTTCGAAACTCTTTCATTGTTCTCGGAATTCCGCTGAAGTTTAAAAATGCTTCGGAACTCTTCCATTGTTCTCGGAATTCCGCTGACATATAAAAATGCTTTGGAACTCTTCCATTGTTCTCGGAATTCCGCTGAAGTTTAAAAATGCTTCGGAACACTTCCATTGTTCTCGGAATTCCGCTGAAGTTTAAAAATGCTTCGGCACTCTTCAATTGTTCTCGGAATTCCGCTGAAGTTTAAAAATGCTTCGGAACTCTTCCATTGTTCTCGGAATTCCGCTGAAGTTTAAAAATGCTTCGGAACTCTTCCATTGTTCTCGGAATTCCGCTGAAGTTTAAAAATGCTTCGGAACTCTTCCATTGTTCTCGAAATTCCGCTGAAGTTTAAAAATGCTTTGGAACTCTTCCATTGTTCTCAGATTTCCACTGAAGTTTAAAAATGCTGTGGAACTCTTCCATTGTTCCCGGAATTCCGCTGAAGTTTAAAAATGCTTCGGAACTCTTCCATTGTTCTCGGAATTCCGCTGAAGTTTAAAAATGCTTCGGAACTCTTCCATTGTTCTCGGAATTCTGCTGAAGTTTAAAAATGCTTCGGAACTCTTTCATTGTTCTCGGAATTCCGCTGAAGTTTAAAAATGCTTTGGAACTCTTCCATTGTTCTCGGAATTCCGCTGAAGTTTAAAAATGCTTCTGAACTCTTCCATTGTTCTCGGAATTCCGCTGAAGTTTAAAAATGATTCGGAACTCTTCCATTGTTCACGGAATTCCGCTGACATATAAAAATGCTTTGGAACTCTTCCATTGTTCTCGGAATTCCGCTGAAGTTTAAAAATGTTTCGGAACTCTTCCATTGTTCTCGGAATTCCGCTGAAGTTTAAAAATGCTTCGGAACTCTTCCATTGTTCTCGGAATTCCGCTGAAGTTTAAAAATGCTTCGGAACTCTTCCATTGTTCTCGGAATTCCGCTGAAGTTTAAAAATGCTCCGGAACGCTTCCATTGTTCTCGGAATTCTGCTGAAGTTTAAAGATGCTTCGGAACTTTTCCATTGTTCTCGGAATTCCGCTGAAGTTTAAAAATGCTTCGGAACTCTTCCATTGTTCTCGGAATTCCGCTGAAGTTTAAAAATGCTTTGGAACTCTTCCATTGTTCTCGGAATTCCGCTGAAGTTTAAAAATGCTTCGGAACTCTTCCATTGTTCTCGGAATTCCGCTGAAGTTTAAAAATGCTTCGGAACTCTTCCATTGTTCTCGGAATTCCGCTGACATATAAAAATGCTTTGGAACTCTTCCATTGTTCTCAGAATTCCGCTGAAGTTTAAAAATGCTTCGGAACACTTCCATTGTTCTCGGAATTCCGCTGAAGTTTAAAAATGCTTCGGAACTCTTCCATTGTTCTCGGAATTCCGCTGAAGTTTAAAAATGCTTCGGAACTCTTCCATTGTTCTCGGAATTCCGCTGAAGTTTAAAAATGCTTCGGAACTCTTCCATTGTTCTCGAAATTCCGCTGAAGTTTAAAAATGCTTTGGAACTCTTCCATTGTTCTCAGATTTCCACTGAAGTTTAAAAATGCTGTGGAACTCTTCCATTGTTCCCGGAATTCCGCTGAAGTTTAAAAATGCTTCGGAACTCTTCCATTGTTCTCGGAATTCCGCTGAAGTTTAAAAATGCTTCGGAACTCTTCCATTGTTCTCGGAATTCTGCTGAAGTTTAAAAATGCTTCGGAACTCTTTCATTGTTCTCGGAATTCCGCTGAAGTTTAAAAATGCTTTGGAACTCTTCCATTGTTCTCGGAATTCCGCTGAAGTTTAAAAATGCTTCTGAACTCTTCCATTGTTCTCGGAATTCCGCTGAAGTTTAAAAATGATTCGGAACTCTTCCATTGTTCACGGAATTCCGCTGACATATAAAAATGCTTTGGAACTCTTCCATTGTTCTCGGAATTCCGCTGAAGTTTAAAAATGTTTCGGAACTCTTCCATTGTTCTCGGAATTCCGCTGAAGTTTAAAAATGCTTCGGAACTCTTCCATTGTTCTCGGAATTCCGCTGAAGTTTAAAAATGCTTCGGAACTCTTCCATTGTTCTCGGAATTCCGCTGAAGTTTAAAAATGCTTCGGAACTCTTCCATTGTTCTCGGAATTCCGCTGAAGTTTAAAAATGTTTCGAAACTCTTTCATTGTTCTCGGAATTCCGCTGAAGTTTAAAAATGCTTCGGAACTCTTCCATTGTTCTCGGAATTCCGCTGACATATAAAAATGCTTTGGAACTCTTCCATTGTTCTCGGAATTCCGCTGAAGTTTAAAAATGCTTCGGAACACTTCCATTGTTCTCGGAATTCCGCTGAAGTTTAAAAATGCTTCGGAACTCTTCCATTGTTCTCGGAATTCCGCTGAAGTTTAAAAATGCTTCGGAACTCTTCCATTGTTCTCGGAATTCCGCTGAAGTTTAAAAATGCTTCGGAACTCTTCCATTGTTCTCGAAATTCCGCTGAAGTTTAAAAATGCTTTGGAACTCTTCCATTGTTCTCAGATTTCCACTGAAGTTTAAAAATGCTGTGGAACTCTTCCATTGTTCCCGGAATTCCGCTGAAGTTTAAAAATGCTTCGGAACTCTTCCATTGTTCTCGGAATTCCGCTGAAGTTTAAAAATGCTTCGGAACTCTTCCATTGTTCTCGGAATTCCGCTGACATATAAAAATGCTTTGGAACTCTTCCATTGTTCTCGGAATTCCGCTGAAGTTTAAAAATGCTTCGGAACACTTCCATTGTTCTCGGAATTCCGCTGAAGTTTAAAAATGCTTCGGAACTCTTCCATTGTTCTCGGAATTCCGCTGAAGTTTAAAAATGCTCCGGAACGCTTCCATTGTTCTCGGAATTCCGCTGAAGTTTAAAAATGCTCCGGAACGCTTCCATTGTTCTCGGAATTCTGCTGAAGTTTAAAGATGCTTCGGAACTTTTCCATTGTTCTCGGAATTCCGCTGAAGTTTAAAAATGCTTCAGAACTCTTCCATTGTTCTCGGAATTCCGCTGACGTTTAAAAATGTTTCGGAACTCTTCCATTGTTCTCGGAATTCTGCTGAAGTTTAAAAATGCTTCGGAACTCTTTCATTGTTCTCGGAATTCCGCTGAAGTTTAAAAATGCTTTGGAACTCTTCCATTGTTCTCGTAATTCCGCTGAAGTTTAAAAATGCTTCTGAACTCTTCCATTGTTCTCGGAATTCCGCTGAAGTTTAAAAATGATTCGGAACTCTTCCATTGTTCTCGGAATTCCGCTGACATATAAAAATGCTTTGGAACTCTTCCATTGTTCTCGGAATTCCGCTGAAGTTTAAAAATGCTTCGGAACACTTCCATTGTTCTCGGAATTCCGCTGAAGTTTAAAAATGCTTCGGCACTCTTCAATTGTTCTCGGAATTCCGCTGAAGTTTAAAAATGCTTCGGAACTCTTCCATTGTTCTCGGAATTCCGCTGAAGTTTAAAAATGCTTCGGAACTCTTCCATTGTTCTCGGAATTCCGCTGAAGTTTAAAAATGCTTCGGAACTCTTCCATTGTTCTCGAAATTCCGCTGAAGTTTAAAAATGCTTTGGAACTCTTCCATTGTTCTCAGATTTCCACTGAAGTTTAAAAATGCTGTGGAACTCTTCCATTGTTCCCGGAATTCCGCTGAAGTTTAAAAATGCTTCGGAACTCTTCCATTGTTCTCGGAATTCCGCTGAAGTTTAAAAATGCTTCGGAACTCTTCCATTGTTCTCGGAATTCTGCTGAAGTTTAAAAATGCTTCGGAACTCTTTCATTGTTCTCGGAATTCCGCTGAAGTTTAAAAATGCTTTGGAACTCTTCCATTGTTCTCGGAATTCCGCTGAAGTTTAAAAATGCTTCTGAACTCTTCCATTGTTCTCGGAATTCCGCTGAAGTTTAAAAATGATTCGGAACTCTTCCATTGTTCACGGAATTCCGCTGACATATAAAAATGCTTTGGAACTCTTCCATTGTTCTCGGAATTCCGCTGAAGTTTAAAAATGTTTCGGAACTCTTCCATTGTTCTCGGAATTCCGCTGAAGTTTAAAAATGCTTCGGAACTCTTCCATTGTTCTCGGAATTCCGCTGAAGTTTAAAAATGCTTCGGAACTCTTCCATTGTTCTCGGAATTCCGCTGAAGTTTAAAAATGCTTCGGAACTCTTCCATTGTTCTCGGAATTCCGCTGAAGTTTAAAAATGTTTCGAAACTCTTTCATTGTTCTCGGAATTCCGCTGAAGTTTAAAAATGCTTCGGAACTCTTCCATTGTTCTCGGAATTCCGCTGACATATAAAAATGCTTTGGAACTCTTCCATTGTTCTCGGAATTCCGCTGAAGTTTAAAAATGCTTCGGAACACTTCCATTGTTCTCGGAATTCCGCTGAAGTTTAAAAATGCTTCGGAACTCTTCCATTGTTCTCGGAATTCCGCTGAAGTTTAAAAATGCTTCGGAACTCTTCCATTGTTCTCGGAATTCCGCTGAAGTTTAAAAATGCTTCGGAACTCTTCCATTGTTCTCGAAATTCCGCTGAAGTTTAAAAATGCTTTGGAACTCTTCCATTGTTCTCAGATTTCCACTGAAGTTTAAAAATGCTGTGGAACTCTTCCATTGTTCCCGGAATTCCGCTGAAGTTTAAAAATGCTTCGGAACTCTTCCATTGTTCTCGGAATTCCGCTGAAGTTTAAAAATGCTTCGGAACTCTTCCATTGTTCTCGGAATTCCGCTGACATATAAAAATGCTTTGGAACTCTTCCATTGTTCTCGGAATTCCGCTGAAGTTTAAAAATGCTTCGGAACACTTCCATTGTTCTCGGAATTCCGCTGAAGTTTAAAAATGCTCCGGAACGCTTCCATTGTTCTCGGAATTCCGCTGAAGTTTAAAAATGCTCCGGAACGCTTCCATTGTTCTCGGAATTCTGCTGAAGTTTAAAGATGCTTCGGAACTTTTCCATTGTTCTCGGAATTCCGCTGAAGTTTAAAAATGCTTCAGAACTCTTCCATTGTTCTCGGAATTCCGCTGACGTTTAAAAATGTTTCGGAACTCTTCCATTGTTCTCGGAATTCTGCTGAAGTTTAAAAATGCTTCGGAACTCTTTCATTGTTCTCGGAATTCCGCTGAAGTTTAAAAATGCTTTGGAACTCTTCCATTGTTCTCGGAATTCCGCTGAAGTTTAAAAATGCTTCTGAACTCTTCCATTGTTCTCGGAATTCCGCTGAAGTTTAAAAATGATTCGGAACTCTTCCATTGTTCTCGGAATTCCGCTGACATATAAAAATGCTTTGGAACTCTTCCATTGTTCTCGGAATTCCGCTGAAGTTTAAAAATGTTTCGGAACTCTTCCATTGTTCTCGGAATTCCGCTGAAGTTTAAAAATGCTTCGGAACTCTTCCATTGTTCTCGGAATTCCGCTGAAGTTTAAAAATGCTTCGGAACTCTTCCATTGTTCTCGGAATTCCGCTGAAGTTTAAAAATGTTTCGAAACTCTTTCATTGTTCTCGGAATTCCGCTGAAGTTTAAAAATGCTTCGGAACTCTTCCATTGTTCTCGGAATTCCGCTGACATATAAAAATGCTTTGGAACTCTTCCATTGTTCTCGGAATTCCGCTGAAGTTTAAAAATGCTTCGGAACACTTCCATTGTTCTCGGAATTCCGCTGAAGTTTAAAAATGCTTCGGAACTCTTCCATTGTTCTCGGAATTCCGCTGAAGTTTAAAAATGCTTCGGAACTCTTCCATTGTTCTCGGAATTCCGCTGAAGTTTAAAAATGCTTCGGAACTCTTCCATTGTTCTCGGAATTCCGCTGAAGTTTAAAAATGCTTCGGAACTCTTCCATTGTTCTCGGAATTCCGCTGACATATAAAAATGCTTTGGAACTCTTCCATTGTTCTCGGAATTCCGCTGAAGTTTAAAAATGCTTCGGAACACTTCCATTGTTCTCGGAATTCCGCTGAAGTTTAAAAATGCTTCGGAACTCTTCCATTGTTCTCGGAATTCCGCTGAAGTTTAAAAATGCTTCGGAACTCTTCCATTGTTCTCGGAATTCCGCTGAAGTTTAAAAATGCTTCGGAACTCTTCCATTGTTCTCGAAATTCCGCTGAAGTTTAAAAATGTTTCGGAAATCTTCCATTGTTCTCGGAATTCCGCTGAAATTTAAAAATGCTTTGGAACTCTTCCATTGTTCTCAGATTTCCACTGAAGTTTAAAAATGCTGTGGAACTCTTCCATTGTTCTCGGAATTCCGCTGAAGTTTAAAAATGCTTCGGAACTCTTCCATTGTTCTCGGAATTCCGCTGAAGTTTAAAAATGCTTCGGAACTCTTCCATTGTTCTCGGAATTCCGCTGAAGTTTAAAAATGTTTCGAAACTCTTTCATTGTTCTCGGAATTCCGCTGAAGTTTAAACATGCTTCGGAACTCTTCCATTGTTCTCGGAATTCCGCTGAAGTTTAAAAATGCTTCGGAACTCTTCCATTGTTCTCGGAATTCCGCTGACATATAAAAATGCTTTGGAACTCTTCCATTGTTCTCGGAATTCCGCTGAAGTTTAAAAATGCTTCGGAACACTTCCATTGTTCTCGGAATTCCGCTGAAGTTTAAAAATGCTTCGGAACTCTTCCATTTTTCTCGGAATTCCGCTGAAGTTTAAAAATGCTTCGGAACTCTTCCATTGTTTTCGGAATTCCGCTGAAGTTTAAAAATGCTTCGGAACTCTTCCATTGTTCTCGGAATTCCGCTGAAGTTTAAAAATGCTTTGGAACTCTTCCATTGTTCTCGGAATTCCGCTGACATATAAAAATGCTTTGGAACGCTTCCATTGTTCTCGGAATTCCGCTGAAGTTTAAAAATGCTTCGGAACTCTTCCATTGTTCTCGGAATTCCGCTGAAGTTTAAAAATGCTTCGGAACTCTTCCATTGTTCTCGAAATTCCGCTGAAGTTTAAAAATGTTTCGGAAATCTTCCATTGTTCTCGGAATTCCGCTGAAATTTAAAAATGCTTTGGAACTCTTCCATTGTTCTCAGATTTCCACTGAAGTTTAAAAATGCTGTGGAACTCTTCCATTGTTCTCGGAATTCCGCTGAAGTTTAAAAATGCTTCGGAACTCTTCCATTGTTCTCGGAATTCCGCTGAAGTTTAAAAATGCTTCGGAACTCTTCCATTGTTCTCGGAATTCCGCTGAAGTTTAAAAATGTTTCGAAACTCTTTCATTGTTCTCGGAATTCCGCTGAAGTTTAAAAATGCTTCGGAACTCTTCCATTGTTCTCGGAATTCCACTGAAGTTTAAACATGCTTCGGAACTCTTCCATTGTTCTCGGAATTCCGCTGAAGTTTAAAAATGCTTCGGAACTCTTCCATTGTTCTCGGAATTCCGCTGACATATAAAAATGCTTTGGAACTCTTCCATTGTTCTCGGAATTCCGCTGAAGTTTAAAAATGCTTCGGAACACTTCCATTGTTCTCGGAATTCCGCTGAAGTTTAAAAATGCTTCGGAACTCTTCCATTTTTCTCGGAATTCCGCTGAAGTTTAAAAATGCTTCGGAACTCTTCCATTGTTTTCGGAATTCCGCTGAAGTTTAAAAATGCTTCGGAACTCTTCCATTGTTCTCGGAATTCCGCTGAAGTTTAAAAATGCTTTGGAACTCTTCCATTGTTCTCGGAATTCCGCTGACATATAAAAATGCTTTGGAACGCTTCCATTGTTCTCGGAATTCCGCTGAAGTTTAAAAATGCTTCGGAACACTTCCATTGTTCTCGGAATTCCGCTGAAGTTTAAAAATGCTTCGGAACACTTCCATTGTTCTCGGAATTCCGCTGAAGTTTAAAAATGCTTCGGAACGCTTCCATTGTTCTCGGAATTCTGCTGAAGTTTAAAGATGCTTCGGAACTCTACCATTGTTCTCGGAATTCCGCTGAAGTTTAAAAATGCTTCGGAACACTTCCATTGTTCTCGGAATTCCGCTGAAGTTTAAAAATGCTTCGGAACTCTTCCATTGTTCTCAGAATTCCGCTGAAGTTTAAAAATGCTTCGGAACTCTTCCATTGTTCTCAGAATTCCGCTGAAGTTTAAAAATGCTTCGGAACTCTTCCATTGTTCTCGGAATTCCGCTGAAGTTTAAAAATGCTTCGGAACTCTACCATTGTTCTCGGAATTCCGCTGAAGTTTAAAAATGCTTCGGAACTCTTCCATTGTTCTCGGAATTCCGCTGAAGTTTAAAAATGCTCCGGAACGCTTCCATTGTTCTCGGAATTCTGCTGAAGTTTAAAGATGCTTCGGAACTTTTCCATTGTTCTCGGAATTCCGCTGAAGTTTAAAAATGCTTCGGAACTCTTCCATTGTTCTCGGAATTCCGCTGAAGTTTAAAAATGCTTTGGAACTCTTCCATTGTTCTCGGAATTCCGCTGAAGTTTAAAAATGCTTCGGAACTCTTCCATTGTTCTCGGAATTCCGCTGAAGTTTAAAAATGCTTCGGAACTCTTCCATTGTTCTCGGAATTCCGCTGACATATAAAAATGCTTTGGAACTCTTCCATTGTTCTCAGAATTCCGCTGAAGTTTAAAAATGCTTCGGAACACTTCCATTGTTCTCGGAATTCCGCTGAAGTTTAAAAATGCTTCGGAACTCTTCCATTGTTCTCGGAATTCCGCTGAAGTTTAAAAATGCTTCGGAACTCTTCCATTGTTCTCGGAATTCCGCTGAAGTTTAAAAATGCTTCGGAACTCTTCCATTGTTCTCGAAATTCCGCTGAAGTTTAAAAATGCTTTGGAACTCTTCCATTGTTCTCAGATTTCCACTGAAGTTTAAAAATGCTGTGGAACTCTTCCATTGTTCCCGGAATTCCGCTGAAGTTTAAAAATGCTTCGGAACTCTTCCATTGTTCTCGGAATTCCGCTGAAGTTTAAAAATGCTTCGGAACTCTTCCATTGTTCTCGGAATTCTGCTGAAGTTTAAAAATGCTTCGGAACTCTTTCATTGTTCTCGGAATTCCGCTGAAGTTTAAAAATGCTTTGGAACTCTTCCATTGTTCTCGGAATTCCGCTGAAGTTTAAAAATGCTTCTGAACTCTTCCATTGTTCTCGGAATTCCGCTGAAGTTTAAAAATGATTCGGAACTCTTCCATTGTTCACGGAATTCCGCTGACATATAAAAATGCTTTGGAACTCTTCCATTGTTCTCGGAATTCCGCTGAAGTTTAAAAATGTTTCGGAACTCTTCCATTGTTCTCGGAATTCCGCTGAAGTTTAAAAATGCTTCGGAACTCTTCCATTGTTCTCGGAATTCCGCTGAAGTTTAAAAATGCTTCGGAACTCTTCCATTGTTCTCGGAATTCTGCTGAAGTTTAAAAATGTTTCGAAACTCTTTCATTGTTCTCGGAATTCCGCTGAAGTTTAAAAATGCTTCGGAACTCTTCCATTGTTCTCGGAATTCCGCTGACATATAAAAATGCTTTGGAACTCTTCCATTGTTCTCGGAATTCCGCTGAAGTTTAAAAATGCTTCGGAACACTTCCATTGTTCTCGGAATTCCGCTGAAGTTTAAAAATGCTTCGGAACTCTTCCATTGTTCTCGGAATTCCGCTGAAGTTTAAAAATGCTTCGGAACACTTCCATTGTTCTCGGAATTCCGCTGAAGTTTAAAAATGCTCCGGAACGCTTCCATTGTTCTCGGAATTCTGCTGAAGTTTAAAGATGCTTCGGAACTCTACCATTGTTCTCGGAATTCCGCTGAAGTTTAAAAATGCTTCGGAACTCTTCCATTGTTCTCGGAATTCCGCTGAAGTTTAAAAATGCTCCGGAACGCTTCCATTGTTCTCGGAATTCTGCTGAAGTTTAAAGATGCTTCGGAACTTTTCCATTGTTCTCGGAATTCCGCTGAAGTTTAAAAATGCTTCGGAACTCTTCCATTGTTCTCGGAATTCCGCTGAAGTTTAAAAATGCTTCGGAACTCTTCCATTGTTCTCGGAATTCCGCTGAAGTTTAAAAATGCTTCGGAACTCTTCCATTGTTCTCGGAATTCCGCTGAAGTTTAAAAATGCTTCGGAACTCTTCCATTGTTCTCGGAATTCCGCTGAAGTTTAAAAATGCTTCGGAACTCTTCCATTGTTCTCGGAATTCTGCTGAAGTTTAAAAATGCTTCGGAACTCTTTCATTGTTCTCGGAATTCCGCTGAAGTTTAAAAATGCTTTGGAACTCTTCCATTGTTCTCGGAATTCCGCTGAAGTTTAAAAATGCTTCTGAACTCTTCCATTGTTCTCGGAATTCCGCTGAAGTTTAAAAATGATTCGGAACTCTTCCATTGTTCTCGGAATTCCGCTGACATATAAAAATGCTTTGGAACTCTTCCATTGTTCTCGGAATTCCGCTGAAGTTTAAAAATGTTTCGAAACTCTTTCATTGTTCTCGGAATTCCGCTGAAGTTTAAAAATGCTTCGGAACTCTTCCATTGTTCTCGGAATTCCGCTGACATATAAAAATGCTTTGGAACTCTTCCATTGTTCTCGGAATTCCGCTGAAGTTTAAAAATGCTTCGGAACACTTCCATTGTTCTCGGAATTCCGCTGAAGTTTAAAAATGCTTCGGAACTCTTCCATTGTTCTCGGAATTCCGCTGAAGTTTAAAAATGCTTCGGAACTCTTCCATTGTTCTCGGAATTCCGCTGAAGTTTAAAAATGCTTCGGAACTCTTCCATTGTTCTCGGAATTCCGCTGAAGTTTAAAAATGCTTCGGAACTCTTCCATTGTTCTCGGAATTCCGCTGACATATAAAAATGCTTTGGAACTCTTCCATTGTTCTCGGAATTCCGCTGAAGTTTAAAAATGCTTCGGAACACTTCCATTGTTCTCGGAATTCCGCTGAAGTTTAAAAATGCTTCGGAACTCTTCCATTGTTCTCGGAATTCCGCTGAAGTTTAAAAATGCTTCGGAACTCTTCCATTGTTCTCGGAATTCCGCTGAAGTTTAAAAATGCTTCGGAACTCTTCCATTGTTCTCGAAATTCCGCTGAAGTTTAAAAATGTTTCGGAAATCTTCCATTGTTCTCGGAATTCCGCTGAAATTTAAAAATGCTTTGGAACTCTTCCATTGTTCTCAGATTTCCACTGAAGTTTAAAAATGCTGTGGAACTCTTCCATTGTTCTCGGAATTCCGCTGAAGTTTAAAAATGCTTCGGAACTCTTCCATTGTTCTCGGAATTCCGCTGAAGTTTAAAAATGCTTCGGAACTCTTCCATTGTTCTCGGAATTCCGCTGACATATAAAAATGCTTTGGAACTCTTCCATTGTTCTCGGAATTCCGCTGAAGTTTAAAAATGCTTCGGAACACTTCCATTGTTCTCGGAATTCCGCTGAAGTTTAAAAATGCTTCAGAACTCTTCCATTGTTCTCGGAATTCCGCTGAAGTTTAAAAATGCTTCGGAACTCTTCCATTGTTCTCGGAATTCCGCTGAAGTTTAAAAATGCTTCGGAACTCTTCCATTGTTCTCGAAATTCCGCTGAAGTTTAAAAATGTTTCGGAAATCTTCCATTGTTCTCGGAATTCCGCTGAAATTTAAAAATGCTTTGGAACTCTTCCATTGTTCTCAGATTTCCACTGAAGTTTAAAAATGCTGTGGAACTCTTCCATTGTTCTCGGAATTCCGCTGAAGTTTAAAAATGCTTCGGAACTCTTCCATTGTTCTCGGAATTCCGCTGAAGTTTAAAAATGCTTCGGAACTCTTCCATTGTTCTCGGAATTCCGCTGAAGTTTAAAAATGTTTCGAAACTCTTTCATTGTTCTCGGAATTCCGCTGAAGTTTAAAAATGCTTCGGAACTCTTCCATTGTTCTCGGAATTCCACTGAAGTTTAAACATGCTTCGGAACTCTTCCATTGTTCTCGGAATTCCGCTGAAGTTTAAAAATGCTTCGGAACTCTTCCATTGTTCTCGGAATTCCGCTGACATATAAAAATGCTTTGGAACTCTTCCATTGTTCTCGGAATTCCGCTGAAGTTTAAAAATGCTTCGGAACACTTCCATTGTTCTCGGAATTCCGCTGAAGTTTAAAAATGCTTCGGAACTCTTCCATTGTTTTCGGAATTCCGCTGAAGTTTAAAAATGCTTCGGAACTCTTCCATTGTTCTCGGAATTCCGCTGAAGTTTAAAAATGCTTTGGAACTCTTCCATTGTTCTCGGAATTCCGCTGACATATAAAAATGCTTTGGAACGCTTCCATTGTTCTCGGAATTCCGCTGAAGTTTAAAAATGCTTCGGAACACTTCCATTGTTCTCGGAATTCCGCTGAAGTTTAAAAATGCTTCGGAACACTTCCATTGTTCTCGGAATTCCGCTGAAGTTTAAAAATGCTTCGGAACGCTTCCATTGTTCTCGGAATTCTGCTGAAGTTTAAAGATGCTTCGGAACTCTACCATTGTTCTCGGAATTCCGCTGAAGTTTAAAAATGCTTCGGAACACTTCCATTGTTCTCGGAATTCCGCTGAAGTTTAAAAATGCTTCGGAACTCTTCCATTGTTCTCAGAATTCCGCTGAAGTTTAAAAATGCTTCGGAACTCTTCCATTGTTCTCAGAATTCCGCTGAAGTTTAAAAATGCTTCGGAACTCTTCCATTGTTCTCGGAATTCCGCTGAAGTTTAAAAATGCTTCGGAACTCTACCATTGTTCTCGGAATTCCGCTGAAGTTTAAAAATGCTTCGGAACTCTTCCATTGTTCTCGGAATTCCGCTGAAGTTTAAAAATGCTCCGGAACGCTTCCATTGTTCTCGGAATTCTGCTGAAGTTTAAAGATGGTTCGGAACTTTTCCATTGTTCTCGGAATTCCGCTGAAGTTTAAAAATGCTTCGGAACTCTTCCATTGTTCTCGGAATTCCGCTGAAGTTTAAAAATGCTTTGGAACTCTTCCATTGTTCTCGGAATTCCGCTGAAGTTTAAAAATGCTTCGGAACTCTTCCATTGTTCTCGGAATTCCGCTGAAGTTTAAAAATGCTTCGGAACTCTTCCATTGTTCTCGGAATTCCGCTGACATATAAAAATGCTTTGGAACTCTTCCATTGTTCTCAGAATTCCGCTGAAGTTTAAAAATGCTTCGGAACACTTCCATTGTTCTCGGAATTCCGCTGAAGTTTAAAAATGCTTCGGAACTCTTCCATTGTTCTCGGAATTCCGCTGAAGTTTAAAAATGCTTCGGAACTCTTCCATTGTTCTCGGAATTCCGCTGAAGTTTAAAAATGCTTCGGAACTCTTCCATTGTTCTCGAAATTCCGCTGAAGTTTAAAAATGCTTTGGAACTCTTCCATTGTTCTCAGATTTCCACTGAAGTTTAAAAATGCTGTGGAACTCTTCCATTGTTCCCGGAATTCCGCTGAAGTTTAAAAATGCTTCGGAACTCTTCCATTGTTCTCGGAATTCCGCTGAAGTTTAAAAATGCTTCGGAACTCTTTCATTGTTCTCGGAATTCTGCTGAAGTTTAAAAATGCTTCGGAACTCTTTCATTGTTCTCGGAATTCCGCTGAAGTTTAAAAATGCTTTGGAACTCTTCCATTGTTCTCGGAATTCCGCTGAAGTTTAAAAATGCTTCTGAACTCTTCCATTGTTCTCGGAATTCCGCTGAAGTTTAAAAATGATTCGGAACTCTTCCATTGTTCACGGAATTCCGCTGACATATAAAAATGCTTTGGAACTCTTCCATTGTTCTCGGAATTCCGCTGAAGTTTAAAAATGTTTCGGAACTCTTCCATTGTTCTCGGAATTCCGCTGAAGTTTAAAAATGCTTCGGAACTCTTCCATTGTTCTCGGAATTCCGCTGAAGTTTAAAAATGCTTCGGAACTCTTCCATTGTTCTCGGAATTCTGCTGAAGTTTAAAAATGTTTCGAAACTCTTTCATTGTTCTCGGAATTCCGCTGAAGTTTAAAAATGCTTCGGAACTCTTCCATTGTTCTCGGAATTCCGCTGACATATAAAAATGCTTTGGAACTCTTCCATTGTTCTCGGAATTCCGCTGAAGTTTAAAAATGCTTCGGAACACTTCCATTGTTCTCGGAATTCCGCTGAAGTTTAAAAATGCTTCGGAACTCTTCCATTGTTCTCGGAATTCCGCTGAAGTTTAAAAATGCTTCGGAACACTTCCATTGTTCTCGGAATTCCGCTGAAGTTTAAAAATGCTCCGGAACGCTTCCATTGTTCTCGGAATTCTGCTGAAGTTTAAAGATGCTTCGGAACTCTACCATTGTTCTCGGAATTCCGCTGAAGTTTAAAAATGCTTCGGAACTCTTCCATTGTTCTCGGAATTCCGCTGAAGTTTAAAAATGCTCCGGAACGCTTCCATTGTTCTCGGAATTCTGCTGAAGTTTAAAGATGCTTCGGAACTTTTCCATTGTTCTCGGAATTCCGCTGAAGTTTAAAAATGCTTCGGAGCTCTTCCATTGTTCTCGGAATTCCGCTGAAGTTTAAAAATGCTTCGGAACTCTTCCATTGTTCTCGGAATTCCGCTGAAGTTTAAAAATGCTTCGGAACTCTTCCATTGTTCTCGGAATTCCGCTGAAGTTTAAAAATGCTTCGGAACTCTTCCATTGTTCTCGGAATTCCGCTGAAGTTTAAAAATGCTTCGGAACTCTTCCATTGTTCTCGGAATTCTGCTGAAGTTTAAAAATGCTTCGGAACTCTTTCATTGTTCTCGGAATTCCGCTGAAGTTTAAAAATGCTTTGGAACTCTTCCATTGTTCTCGGAATTCCGCTGAAGTTTAAAAATGCTTCTGAACTCTTCCATTGTTCTCGGAATTCCGCTGAAGTTTAAAAATGATTCGGAACTCTTCCATTGTTCTCGGAATTCCGCTGACATATAAAAATGCTTTGGAACTCTTCCATTGTTCTCGGAATTCCGCTGAAGTTTAAAAATGTTTCGAAACTCTTTCATTGTTCTCGGAATTCCGCTGAAGTTTAAAAATGCTTCGGAACTCTTCCATTGTTCTCGGAATTCCGCTGACATATAAAAATGCTTTGGAACTCTTCCATTGTTCTCGGAATTCCGCTGAAGTTTAAAAATGCTTCGGAACACTTCCATTGTTCTCGGAATTCCGCTGAAGTTTAAAAATGCTTCGGAACTCTTCCATTGTTCTCGGAATTCCGCTGAAGTTTAAAAATGCTTCGGAACTCTTCCATTGTTCTCGGAATTCCGCTGAAGTTTAAAAATGTTTCGAAACTCTTTCATTGTTCTCGGAATTCCGCTGAAGTTTAAAAATGCTTCGGAACTCTTCCATTGTTCTCGGAATTCCACTGAAGTTTAAACATGCTTCGGAACTCTTCCATTGTTCTCGGAATTCCGCTGAAGTTTAAAAATGCTTCGGAACTCTTCCATTGTTCTCGGAATTCCGCTGACATATAAAAATGCTTTGGAACTCTTCCATTGTTCTCGGAATTCCGCTGAAGTTTAAAAATGCTTCGGAACACTTCCATTGTTCTCGGAATTCCGCTGAAGTTTAAAAATGCTTCGGAACTCTTCCATTTTTCTCGGAATTCCGCTGAAGTTTAAAAATGCTTCGGAACTCTTCCATTGTTTTCGGAATTCCGCTGAAGTTTAAAAATGCTTCGGAACTCTTCCATTGTTGTCGGAATTCCGCTGAAGTTTAAAAATGCTTTGGAACTCTTCCATTGTTCTCGGAATTCCGCTGACATATAAAAATGCTTTGGAACGCTTCCATTGTTCTCGGAATTCCGCTGAAGTTTAAAAATGCTTCGGAACACTTCCATTGTTCTCGGAATTCCGCTGAAGTTTAAAAATGCTTCGGAACACTTCCATTGTTCTCGGAATTCCGCTGAAGTTTAAAAATGCTTCGGAACGCTTCCATTGTTCTCGGAATTCTGCTGAAGTTTAAAGATGCTTCGGAACTCTACCATTGTTCTCGGAATTCCGCTGAAGTTTAAAAATGCTTCGGAACACTTCCATTGTTCTCGGAATTCCGCTGAAGTTTAAAAATGCTTCGGAACTCTTCCATTGTTCTCAGAATTCCGCTGAAGTTTAAAAATGCTTCGGAACTCTTCCATTGTTCTCAGAATTCCGCTGAAGTTTAAAAATGCTTCGGAACTCTTCCATTGTTCTCGGAATTCCGCTGAAGTTTAAAAATGCTTCGGAACTCTACCATTGTTCTCGGAATTCCGCTGAAGTTTAAAAATGCTTCGGAACTCTTCCATTGTTCTCGGAATTCTGCTGAAGTTTAAAGATGCTTCGGAACTTTTCCATTGTTCTCGGAATTCCGCTGAAGTTTAAAAATGCTTCGGAACTCTTCCATTGTTCTCGGAATTCCGCTGAAGTTTAAAAATGCTTTGGAACTCTTCCATTGTTCTCGGAATTCCGCTGAAGTTTAAAAATGCTTCGGAACACTTCCATTGTTCTCGGAATTCCGCTGAAGTTTAAAAATGCTCCGGAACGCTTCCATTGTTCTCGGAATTCTGCTGAAGTTTAAAGATGCTTCGGAACTCTACCATTGTTCTCGGAATTCCGCTGAAGTTTAAAAATGCTTCGGAACTCTTCCATTGTTCTCGGAATTCCGCTGAAGTTTAAAAATGCTCCGGAACGCTTCCATTGTTCTCGGAATTCTGCTGAAGTTTAAAGATGCTTCGGAACTTTTCCATTGTTCTCGGAATTCCGCTGAAGTTTAAAAATGCTTCGCAGCTCTTCCATTGTTCTCGGAATTCCGCTGAAGTTTAAAAATGCTTCGGAACTCTTCCATTGTTCTCGGAATTCCGCTGAAGTTTAAAAATGCTTCGGAACTCTTCCATTGTTCTCGGAATTCCGCTGAAGTTTAAAAATGCTTCGGAACTCTTCCATTGTTCTCGGAATTCCGCTGAAGTTTAAAAATGCTTCGGAACTCTTCCATTGTTCTCGGAATTCTGCTGAAGTTTAAAAATGCTTCGGAACTCTTTCATTGTTCTCGGAATTCCGCTGAAGTTTAAAAATGCTTTGGAACTCTTCCATTGTTCTCGGAATTCCGCTGAAGTTTAAAAATGCTTCTGAACTCTTCCATTGTTCTCGGAATTCCGCTGAAGTTTAAAAATGATTCGGAACTCTTCCATTGTTCTCGGAATTCCGCTGACATATAAAAATGCTTTGGAACTCTTCCATTGTTCTCGGAATTCCGCTGAAGTTTAAAAATGTTTCGAAACTCTTTCATTGTTCTCGGAATTCCGCTGAAGTTTAAAAATGCTTCGGAACTCTTCCATTGTTCTCGGAATTCCGCTGACATATAAAAATGCTTTGGAACTCTTCCATTGTTCTCGGAATTCCGCTGAAGTTTAAAAATGCTTCGGAACACTTCCATTGTTCTCGGAATTCCGCTGAAGTTTAAAAATGCTTCGGAACTCTTCCATTGTTCTCGGAATTCCGCTGAAGTTTAAAAATGCTTCGGAACTCTTCCATTGTTCTCGGAATTCCGCTGAAGTTTAAAAATGTTTCGAAACTCTTTCATTGTTCTCGGAATTCCGCTGAAGTTTAAAAATGCTTCGGAACTCTTCCATTGTTCTCGGAATTCCACTGAAGTTTAAACATGCTTCGGAACTCTTCCATTGTTCTCGGAATTCCGCTGAAGTTTAAAAATGCTTCGGAACTCTTCCATTGTTCTCGGAATTCCGCTGACATATAAAAATGCTTTGGAACTCTTCCATTGTTCTCGGAATTCCGCTGAAGTTTAAAAATGCTTCGGAACACTTCCATTGTTCTCGGAATTCCGCTGAAGTTTAAAAATGCTTCGGAACTCTTCCATTTTTCTCGGAATTCCGCTGAAGTTTAAAAATGCTTCGGAACTCTTCCATTGTTTTCGGAATTCCGCTGAAGTTTAAAAATGCTTCGGAACTCTTCCATTGTTGTCGGAATTCCGCTGAAGTTTAAAAATGCTTTGGAACTCTTCCATTGTTCTCGGAATTCCGCTGACATATAAAAATGCTTTGGAACGCTTCCATTGTTCTCGGAATTCCGCTGAAGTTTAAAAATGCTTCGGAACACTTCCATTGTTCTCGGAATTCCGCTGAAGTTTAAAAATGCTTCGGAACACTTCCATTGTTCTCGGAATTCCGCTGAAGTTTAAAAATGCTTCGGAACGCTTCCATTGTTCTCGGAATTCTGCTGAAGTTTAAAGATGCTTCGGAACTCTACCATTGTTCTCGGAATTCCGCTGAAGTTTAAAAATGCTTCGGAACACTTCCATTGTTCTCGGAATTCCGCTGAAGTTTAAAAATGCTTCGGAACTCTTCCATTGTTCTCAGAATTCCGCTGAAGTTTAAAAATGCTTCGGAACTCTTCCATTGTTCTCAGAATTCCGCTGAAGTTTAAAAATGCTTCGGAACTCTTCCATTGTTCTCGGAATTCCGCTGAAGTTTAAAAATGCTTCGGAACTCTACCATTGTTCTCGGAATTCCGCTGAAGTTTAAAAATGCTTCGGAACTCTTCCATTGTTCTCGGAATTCCGCTGAAGTTTAAAAATGCTCCGGAACGCTTCCATTGTTCTCGGAATTCCGCTGAAGTTTAAAAATGATTCGGAACTCTTCCATTGTTCACGGAATTCCGCTGACATATAAAAATGCTTTGGAACTCTTCCATTGTTCTCGGAATTCCGCTGAAGTTTAAAAATGTTTCGGAACTCTTCCATTGTTCTCGGAATTCCGCTGAAGTTTAAAAATGCTTCGGAACTCTTCCATTGTTCTCGGAATTCCGCTGAAGTTTAAAAATGCTTCGGAACTCTTCCATTGTTCTCGGAATTCTGCTGAAGTTTAAAAATGTTTCGAAACTCTTTCATTGTTCTCGGAATTCCGCTGAAGTTTAAAAATGCTTCGGAACTCTTCCATTGTTCTCGGAATTCCGCTGACATATAAAAATGCTTTGGAACTCTTCCATTGTTCTCGGAATTCCGCTGAAGTTTAAAAATGCTTCGGAACACTTCCATTGTTCTCGGAATTCCGCTGAAGTTTAAAAATGCTTCGGAACTCTTCCATTGTTCTCGGAATTCCGCTGAAGTTTAAAAATGCTTCGGAACACTTCCATTGTTCTCGGAATTCCGCTGAAGTTTAAAAATGCTCCGGAACGCTTCCATTGTTCTCGGAATTCTGCTGAAGTTTAAAGATGCTTCGGAACTCTACCATTGTTCTCGGAATTCCGCTGAAGTTTAAAAATGCTTCGGAACTCTTCCATTGTTCTCGGAATTCCGCTGAAGTTTAAAAATGCTCCGGAACGCTTCCATTGTTCTCGGAATTCTGCTGAAGTTTAAAGATGCTTCGGAACTTTTCCATTGTTCTCGGAATTCCGCTGAAGTTTAAAAATGCTTCGGAGCTCTTCCATTGTTCTCGGAATTCCGCTGAAGTTTAAAAATGCTTCGGAACTCTTCCATTGTTCTCGGAATTCCGCTGAAGTTTAAAAATGCTTCGGAACTCTTCCATTGTTCTCGGAATTCCGCTGAAGTTTAAAAATGCTTCGGAACTCTTCCATTGTTCTCGGAATTCCGCTGAAGTTTAAAAATGCTTCGGAACTCTTCCATTGTTCTCGGAATTCTGCTGAAGTTTAAAAATGCTTCGGAACTCTTTCATTGTTCTCGGAATTCCGCTGAAGTTTAAAAATGCTTTGGAACTCTTCCATTGTTCTCGGAATTCCGCTGAAGTTTAAAAATGCTTCTGAACTCTTCCATTGTTCTCGGAATTCCGCTGAAGTTTAAAAATGATTCGGAACTCTTCCATTGTTCTCGGAATTCCGCTGACATATAAAAATGCTTTGGAACTCTTCCATTGTTCTCGGAATTCCGCTGAAGTTTAAAAATGCTTCGGAACTCTTCCATTGTTCTCGGAATTCCGCTGACATATAAAAATGCTTTGGAACTCTTCCATTGTTCTCGGAATTCCGCTGAAGTTTAAAAATGCTTCGGAACACTTCCATTGTTCTCGGAATTCCGCTGAAGTTTAAAAATGCTTCGGAACTCTTCCATTGTTCTCGGAATTCCGCTGAAGTTTAAAAATGCTTCGGAACTCTTCCATTGTTCTCGGAATTCCGCTGAAGTTTAAAAATGTTTCGAAACTCTTTCATTGTTCTCGGAATTCCGCTGAAGTTTAAAAATGCTTCGGAACTCTTCCATTGTTCTCGGAATTCCACTGAAGTTTAAACATGCTTCGGAACTCTTCCATTGTTCTCGGAATTCCGCTGAAGTTTAAAAATGCTTCGGAACTCTTCCATTGTTCTCGGAATTCCGCTGACATATAAAAATGCTTTGGAACTCTTCCATTGTTCTCGGAATTCCGCTGAAGTTTAAAAATGCTTCGGAACACTTCCATTGTTCTCGGAATTCCGCTGAAGTTTAAAAATGCTTCGGAACTCTTCCATTTTTCTCGGAATTCCGCTGAAGTTTAAAAATGCTTCGGAACTCTTCCATTGTTTTCGGAATTCCGCTGAAGTTTAAAAATGCTTCGGAACTCTTCCATTGTTGTCGGAATTCCGCTGAAGTTTAAAAATGCTTTGGAACTCTTCCATTGTTCTCGGAATTCCGCTGACATATAAAAATGCTTTGGAACGCTTCCATTGTTCTCGGAATTCCGCTGAAGTTTAAAAATGCTTCGGAACACTTCCATTGTTCTCGGAATTCCGCTGAAGTTTAAAAATGCTTCGGAACACTTCCATTGTTCTCGGAATTCCGCTGAAGTTTAAAAATGCTTCGGAACGCTTCCATTGTTCTCGGAATTCTGCTGAAGTTTAAAGATGCTTCGGAACTCTACCATTGTTCTCGGAATTCCGCTGAAGTTTAAAAATGCTTCGGAACACTTCCATTGTTCTCGGAATTCCGCTGAAGTTTAAAAATGCTTCGGAACTCTTCCATTGTTCTCAGAATTCCGCTGAAGTTTAAAAATGCTTCGGAACTCTTCCATTGTTCTCAGAATTCCGCTGAAGTTTAAAAATGCTTCGGAACTCTTCCATTGTTCTCGGAATTCCGCTGAAGTTTAAAAATGCTTCGGAACTCTACCATTGTTCTCGGAATTCCGCTGAAGTTTAAAAATGCTTCGGAACTCTTCCATTGTTCTCGGAATTCTGCTGAAGTTTAAAGATGCTTCGGAACTTTTCCATTGTTCTCGGAATTCCGCTGAAGTTTAAAAATGCTTCGGAACTCTTCCATTGTTCTCGGAATTCCGCTGAAGTTTAAAAATGCTTTGGAACTCTTCCATTGTTCTCGGAATTCCGCTGAAGTTTAAAAATGCTTCGGAACACTTCCATTGTTCTCGGAATTCCGCTGAAGTTTAAAAATGCTCCGGAACGCTTCCATTGTTCTCGGAATTCTGCTGAAGTTTAAAGATGCTTCGGAACTCTACCATTGTTCTCGGAATTCCGCTGAAGTTTAAAAATGCTTCGGAACTCTTCCATTGTTCTCGGAATTCCGCTGAAGTTTAAAAATGCTCCGGAACGCTTCCATTGTTCTCGGAATTCTGCTGAAGTTTAAAGATGCTTCGGAACTTTTCCATTGTTCTCGGAATTCCGCTGAAGTTTAAAAATGCTTCGCAGCTCTTCCATTGTTCTCGGAATTCCGCTGAAGTTTAAAAATGCTTCGGAACTCTTCCATTGTTCTCGGAATTCCGCTGAAGTTTAAAAATGCTTCGGAACTCTTCCATTGTTCTCGGAATTCCGCTGAAGTTTAAAAATGCTTCGGAACTCTTCCATTGTTCTCGGAATTCCGCTGAAGTTTAAAAATGCTTCGGAACTCTTCCATTGTTCTCGGAATTCTGCTGAAGTTTAAAAATGCTTCGGAACTCTTTCATTGTTCTCGGAATTCCGCTGAAGTTTAAAAATGCTTTGGAACTCTTCCATTGTTCTCGGAATTCCGCTGAAGTTTAAAAATGCTTCTGAACTCTTCCATTGTTCTCGGAATTCCGCTGAAGTTTAAAAATGATTCGGAACTCTTCCATTGTTCTCGGAATTCCGCTGACATATAAAAATGCTTTGGAACTCTTCCATTGTTCTCGGAATTCCGCTGAAGTTTAAAAATGTTTCGAAACTCTTTCATTGTTCTCGGAATTCCGCTGAAGTTTAAAAATGCTTCGGAACTCTTCCATTGTTCTCGGAATTCCGCTGACATATAAAAATGCTTTGGAACTCTTCCATTGTTCTCGGAATTCCGCTGAAGTTTAAAAATGCTTCGGAACACTTCCATTGTTCTCGGAATTCCGCTGAAGTTTAAAAATGCTTCGGAACTCTTCCATTGTTCTCGGAATTCCGCTGAAGTTTAAAAATGCTTCGGAACTCTTCCATTGTTCTCGGAATTCCGCTGAAGTTTAAAAATGTTTCGAAACTCTTTCATTGTTCTCGGAATTCCGCTGAAGTTTAAAAATGCTTCGGAACTCTTCCATTGTTCTCGGAATTCCACTGAAGTTTCAACATGCTTCGGAACTCTTCCATTGTTCTCGGAATTCCGCTGAAGTTTAAAAATGCTTCGGAACTCTTCCATTGTTCTCGGAATTCCGCTGACATATAAAAATGCTTTGGAACTCTTCCATTGTTCTCGGAATTCCGCTGAAGTTTAAAAATGCTTCGGAACACTTCCATTGTTCTCGGAATTCCGCTGAAGTTTAAAAATGCTTCGGAACTCTTCCATTTTTCTCGGAATTCCGCTGAAGTTTAAAAATGCTTCGGAACTCTTCCATTGTTTTCGGAATTCCGCTGAAGTTTAAAAATGCTTCGGAACTCTTCCATTGTTGTCGGAATTCCGCTGAAGTTTAAAAATGCTTTGGAACTCTTCCATTGTTCTCGGAATTCCGCTGACATATAAAAATGCTTTGGAACGCTTCCATTGTTCTCGGAATTCCGCTGAAGTTTAAAAATGCTTCGGAACACTTCCATTGTTCTCGGAATTCCGCTGAAGTTTAAAAATGCTTCGGAACACTTCCATTGTTCTCGGAATTCCGCTGAAGTTTAAAAATGCTTCGGAACGCTTCCATTGTTCTCGGAATTCTGCTGAAGTTTAAAGATGCTTCGGAACTCTACCATTGTTCTCGGAATTCCGCTGAAGTTTAAAAATGCTTCGGAACACTTCCATTGTTCTCGGAATTCCGCTGAAGTTTAAAAATGCTTCGGAACTCTTCCATTGTTCTCAGAATTCCGCTGAAGTTTAAAAATGCTTCGGAACTCTTCCATTGTTCTCAGAATTCCGCTGAAGTTTAAAAATGCTTCGGAACTCTTCCATTGTTCTCGGAATTCCGCTGAAGTTTAAAAATGCTTCGGAACTCTACCATTGTTCTCGGAATTCCGCTGAAGTTTAAAAATGCTTCGGAACTCTTCCATTGTTCTCGGAATTCCGCTGAAGTTTAAAAATGCTCCGGAACGCTTCCATTGTTCTCGGAATTCTGCTGAAGTTTAAAGATGCTTCGGAACTTTTCCATTGTTCTCGGAATTCCGCTGAAGTTTAAAAATGCTTCGGAACTCTTCCATTGTTCTCGGAATTCCGCTGAAGTTTAAAAATGCTTTGGAACTCTTCCATTGTTCTCGGAATTCCGCTGAAGTTTAAAAATGCTTCGGAACTCTTCCATTGTTCTCGGAATTCCGCTGAAGTTTAAAAATGCTTCGGAACTCTTCCATTGTTCTCGGAATTCCGCTGACATATAAAAATGCTTTGGAACTCTTCCATTGTTCTCAGAATTCCGCTGAAGTTTAAAAATGCTTCGGAACACTTCCATTGTTCTCGGAATTCCGCTGAAGTTTAAAAATGCTTCGGAACTCTTCCATTGTTCTCGGAATTCCGCTGAAGTTTAAAAATGCTTCGGAACTCTTCCATTGTTCTCGGAATTCCGCTGAAGTTTAAAAATGCTTCGGAACTCTTCCATTGTTCTCGAAATTCCGCTGAAGTTTAAAAATGCTTTGGAACTCTTCCATTGTTCTCAGATTTCCACTGAAGTTTAAAAATGCTGTGGAACTCTTCCATTGTTCCCGGAATTCCGCTGAAGTTTAAAAATGCTTCGGAACTCTTCCATTGTTCTCGGAATTCCGCTGAAGTTTAAAAATGCTTCGGAACTCTTCCATTGTTCTCGGAATTCTGCTGAAGTTTAAAAATGCTTCGGAACTCTTTCATTGTTCACGGAATTCCGCTGAAGTTTAAAAATGCTTTGGAACTCTTCCATTGTTCTCGGAATTCCGCTGAAGTTTAAAAATGCTTCTGAACTCTTCCATTGTTCTCGGAATTCCGCTGAAGTTTAAAAATGATTCGGAACTCTTCCATTGTTCACGGAATTCCGCTGACATATAAAAATGCTTTGGAACTCTTCCATTGTTCTCGGAATTCCGCTGAAGTTTAAAAATGTTTCGGAACTCTTCCATTGTTCTCGGAATTCCGCTGAAGTTTAAAAATGCTTCGGAACTCTTCCATTGTTCTCGGAATTCCGCTGAAGTTTAAAAATGCTTCGGAACTCTTCCATTGTTCTCGGAATTCTGCTGAAGTTTAAAAATGTTTCGAAACTCTTTCATTGTTCTCGGAATTCCGCTGAAGTTTAAAAATGCTTCGGAACTCTTCCATTGTTCTCGGAATTCCGCTGACATATAAAAATGCTTTGGAACTCTTCCATTGTTCTCGGAATTCCGCTGAAGTTTAAAAATGCTTCGGAACACTTCCATTGTTCTCGGAATTCCGCTGAAGTTTAAAAATGCTTCGGAACTCTTCCATTGTTCTCGGAATTCCGCTGAAGTTTAAAAATGCTTCGGAACACTTCCATTGTTCTCGGAATTCCGCTGAAGTTTAAAAATGCTCCGGAACGCTTCCATTGTTCTCGGAATTCTGCTGAAGTTTAAAGATGCTTCGGAACTCTACCATTGTTCTCGGAATTCCGCTGAAGTTTAAAAATGCTTCGGAACTCTTCCATTGTTCTCGGAATTCCGCTGAAGTTTAAAAATGCTCCGGAACGCTTCCATTGTTCTCGGAATTCTGCTGAAGTTTAAAGATGCTTCGGAACTTTTCCATTGTTCTCGGAATTCCGCTGAAGTTTAAAAATGCTTCGGAACTCTTCCATTGTTCTCGGAATTCCGCTGAAGTTTAAAAATGCTTCGGAACTCTTCCATTGTTCTCGGAATTCCGCTGAAGTTTAAAAATGCTTCGGAACTCTTCCATTGTTCTCGGAATTCCGCTGAAGTTTAAAAATGCTTCGGAACTCTTCCATTGTTCTCGGAATTCCGCTGAAGTTTAAAAATGCTTCGGAACTCTTCCATTGTTCTCGGAATTCTGCTGAAGTTTAAAAATGCTTCGGAACTCTTTCATTGTTCTCGGAATTCCGCTGAAGTTTAAAAATGCTTCGGAACACTTCCATTGTTCTCGGAATTCCGCTGAAGTTTAAAAATGCTTCGGAACTCTTCCATTTTTCTCGGAATTCCGCTGAAGTTTAAAAATGCTTCGGAACTCTTCCATTGTTTTCGGAATTCCGCTGAAGTTTAAAAATGCTTCGGAACTCTTCCATTGTTCTCGGAATTCCGCTGAAGTTTAAAAATGCTTTGGAACTCTTCCATTGTTCTCGGAATTCCGCTGACATATAAAAATGCTTTGGAACGCTTCCATTGTTCTCGGAATTCCGCTGAAGTTTAAAAATGCTTCGGAACACTTCCATTGTTCTCGGAATTCCGCTGAAGTTTAAAAATGCTTCGGAACACTTCCATTGTTCTCGGAATTCCGCTGAAGTTTAAAAATGCTTCGGAACGCTTCCATTGTTCTCGGAATTCTGCTGAAGTTTAAAGATGCTTCGGAACTCTACCATTGTTCTCGGAATTCCGCTGAAGTTTAAAAATGCTTCGGAACACTTCCATTGTTCTCGGAATTCCGCTGAAGTTTAAAAATGCTTCGGAACTCTTCCATTGTTCTCAGAATTCCGCTGAAGTTTAAAAATGCTTCGGAACTCTTCCATTGTTCTCAGAATTCCGCTGAAGTTTAAAAATGCTTCGGAACTCTTCCATTGTTCTCGGAATTCCGCTGAAGTTTAAAAATGCTTCGGAACTCTACCATTGTTCTCGGAATTCCGCTGAAGTTTAAAAATGCTTCGGAACTCTTCCATTGTTCTCGGAATTCCGCTGAAGTTTAAAAATGCTCCGGAACGCTTCCATTGTTCTCGGAATTCTGCTGAAGTTTAAAGATGCTTCGGAACTTTTCCATTGTTCTCGGAATTCCGCTGAAGTTTAAAAATGCTTCGGAACTCTTCCATTGTTCCCGGAATTCCGCTGAAGTTTAAAAATGCTTCGGAACTCTTCCATTGTTCTCGGAATTCCGCTGAAGTTTAAAAATGCTTCGGAACTCTTCCATTGTTCTCGGAATTCTGCTGAAGTTTAAAAATGCTTCGGAACTCTTTCATTGTTCTCGGAATTCCGCTGAAGTTTAAAAATGCTTTGGAACTCTTCCATTGTTCTCGGAATTCCGCTGAAGTTTAAAAATGCTTCTGAACTCTTCCATTGTTCTCGGAATTCCGCTGAAGTTTAAAAATGATTCGGAACTCTTCCATTGTTCACGGAATTCCGCTGACATATAAAAATGCTTTGGAACTCTTCCATTGTTCTCGGAATTCCGCTGAAGTTTAAAAATGTTTCGGAACTCTTCCATTGTTCTCGGAATTCCGCTGAAGTTTAAAAATGCTTCGGAACTCTTCCATTGTTCTCGGAATTCCGCTGAAGTTTAAAAATGCTTCGGAACTCTTCCATTGTTCTCGGAATTCTGCTGAAGTTTAAAAATGTTTCGAAACTCTTTCATTGTTCTCGGAATTCCGCTGAAGTTTAAAAATGCTTCGGAACTCTTCCATTGTTCTCGGAATTCCGCTGACATATAAAAATGCTTTGGAACTCTTCCATTGTTCTCGGAATTCCGCTGAAGTTTAAAAATGCTTCGGAACACTTCCATTGTTCTCGGAATTCCGCTGAAGTTTAAAAATGCTTCGGAACTCTTCCATTGTTCTCGGAATTCCGCTGAAGTTTAAAAATGCTTCGGAACACTTCCATTGTTCTCGGAATTCCGCTGAAGTTTAAAAATGCTTCAGAACTCTTCCATTGTTCTCGGAATTCCGCTGAAGTTTAAAAATGCTTCGGAACTCTTCCATTGTTCTCGGAATTCCGCTGAAGTTTAAAAATGCTTCGGAACTCTTCCATTGTTCTCGAAATTCCGCTGAAGTTTAAAAATGTTTCGGAAATCTTCCATTGTTCTCGGAATTCCGCTGAAATTTAAAAATGCTTTGGAACTCTTCCATTGTTCTCAGATTTCCACTGAAGTTTAAAAATGCTGTGGAACTCTTCCATTGTTCTCGGAATTCCGCTGAAGTTTAAAAATGCTTCGGAACTCTTCCATTGTTCTCGGAATTCCGCTGAAGTTTAAAAATGCTTCGGAACTCTTCCATTGTTCTCGGAATTCCGCTGAAGTTTAAAAATGTTTCGAAACTCTTTCATTGTTCTCGGAATTCCGCTGAAGTTTAAAAATGCTTCGGAACTCTTCCATTGTTCTCGGAATTCCACTGAAGTTTAAACATGCTTCGGAACTCTTCCATTGTTCTCGGAATTCCGCTGAAGTTTAAAAATGCTTCGGAACTCTTCCATTGTTCTCGGAATTCCGCTGACATATAAAAATGCTTTGGAACTCTTCCATTGTTCTCGGAATTCCGCTGAAGTTTAAAAATGCTTCGGAACACTTCCATTGTTCTCGGAATTCCGCTGAAGTTTAAAAATGCTTCGGAACTCTTCCATTGTTTTCGGAATTCCGCTGAAGTTTAAAAATGCTTCGGAACTCTTCCATTGTTCTCGGAATTCCGCTGAAGTTTAAAAATGCTTTGGAACTCTTCCATTGTTCTCGGAATTCCGCTGACATATAAAAATGCTTTGGAACGCTTCCATTGTTCTCGGAATTCCGCTGAAGTTTAAAAATGCTTCGGAACACTTCCATTGTTCTCGGAATTCCGCTGAAGTTTAAAAATGCTTCGGAACACTTCCATTGTTCTCGGAATTCCGCTGAAGTTTAAAAATGCTTCGGAACGCTTCCATTGTTCTCGGAATTCTGCTGAAGTTTAAAGATGCTTCGGAACTCTACCATTGTTCTCGGAATTCCGCTGAAGTTTAAAAATGCTTCGGAACACTTCCATTGTTCTCGGAATTCCGCTGAAGTTTAAAAATGCTCCGGAACGCTTCCATTGTTCTCGGAATTCTGCTGAAGTTTAAAGATGCTTCGGAACTTTTCCATTGTTCTCGGAATTCCGCTGAAGTTTAAAAATGCTTCGGAACTCTTCCATTGTTCTCGGAATTCCGCTGAAGTTTAAAAATGCTTCGGAACTCTTCCATTGTTCTCGGAATTCCGCTGAAGTTTAAAAATGCTTCGGAACTCTTCCATTGTTCTCGGAATTCCGCTGAAGTTTAAAAATGCTTCGGAACTCTTCCATTGTTCTCGGAATTCCGCTGAAGTTTAAAAATGCTTCGGAACTCTTCCATTGTTCTCGGAATTCTGCTGAAGTTTAAAAATGCTTCGGAACTCTTTCATTGTTCTCGGAATTCCGCTGAAGTTTAAAAATGCTTTGGAACTCTTCCATTGTTCTCGGAATTCCGCTGAAGTTTAAAAATGCTTCTGAACTCTTCCATTGTTCTCGGAATTCCGCTGAAGTTTAAAAATGATTCGGAACTCTTCCATTGTTCTCGGAATTCCGCTGACATATAAAAATGCTTTGGAACTCTTCCATTGTTCTCGGAATTCCGCTGAAGTTTAAAAATGTTTCGAAACTCTTTCATTGTTCTCGGAATTCCGCTGAAGTTTAAAAATGCTTCGGAACTCTTCCATTGTTCTCGGAATTCCGCTGACATATAAAAATGCTTTGGAACTCTTCCATTGTTCTCGGAATTCCGCTGAAGTTTAAAAATGCTTCGGAACACTTCCATTGTTCTCGGAATTCCGCTGAAGTTTAAAAATGCTTCGGAACTCTTCCATTGTTCTCGGTATTCCGCTGAAGTTTAAAAATGCTTCGGA
Source organism: Phyllobates terribilis (assembly GCF_046119375.1). Classification (NCBI taxonomy): domain Eukaryota; kingdom Metazoa; phylum Chordata; class Amphibia; order Anura; family Dendrobatidae; genus Phyllobates; species Phyllobates terribilis. Next base: position 992,545 of record NW_027363314.1, read on the forward strand.
ACTCTTCCATTGTTCTCGGAATTCCGCTGAAGTTTAAAAATGCTTCGGAACTCTTCCATTGTTCTCGGAATTCCGCTGAAGTTTAAAAATGCTTCGGAACTCTTCCATTGTTCTCGGAATTCCGCTGACATATAAAAATGCTTTGGAACTCTTCCATTGTTCTCGGAATTCCGCTGAAGTTTAAAAATGCTTCGGAACACTTCCATTGTTCTCGGAATTCCGCTGAAGTTTAAAAATGCTTCGGAACTCTTCCATTGTTCTCGGAATTCCGCTGAAGTTTAAAAATGCTTCGGAACTCTTCCATTGTTCTCGGAATTCCGCTGAAGTTTAAAAATGCTTCGGAACTCTTCCATTGTTCTCGGAATTCCGCTGAAGTTTAAAAATGCTTCGGAACTCTTCCATTGTTCTCGGAATTCCGCTGACATATAAAAATGCTTTGGAACTCTTCCATTGTTCTCGGAATTCCGCTGAAGTTTAAAAATGCTTCGGAACACTTCCATTGTTCTCGGAATTCCGCTGAAGTTTAAAAATGCTTCGGAACTCTTCCATTGTTCTCGGAATTCCGCTGAAGTTTAAAAATGCTTCGGAACTCTTCCATTGTTCTCGGAATTCCGCTGAAGTTTAAAAATGCTTCGGAACTCTTCCATTGTTCTCGAAATTCCGCTGAAGTTTAAAAATGTTTCGGAAATCTTCCATTGTTCTCGGAATTCCGCTGAAATTTAAAAATGCTTTGGAACTCTTCCATTGTTCTCAGATTTCCACTGAAGTTTAAAAATGCTGTGGAACTCTTCCATTGTTCTCGGAATTCCGCTGAAGTTTAAAAATGCTTCGGAACTCTTCCATTGTTCTCGGAATTCCGCTGAAGTTTAAAAATGCTTCGGAACTCTTCCATTGTTCTCGGAATTCCGCTGACATATAAAAATGCTTTGGAACTCTTCCATTGTTCTCGGAATTCCGCTGAAGTTTAAAAATGCTTCGGAACACTTCCATTGTTCTCGGAATTCCGCTGAAGTTTAAAAATGCTTCAGAACTCTTCCATTGTTCTCGGAATTCCGCTGAAGTTTAAAAATGCTTCGGAACTCTTCCATTGTTCTCGGAATTCCGCTGAAGTTTAAAAATGCTTCGGAACTCTTCCATTGTTCTCGAAATTCCGCTGAAGTTTAAAAATGTTTCGGAAATCTTCCATTGTTCTCGGAATTCCGCTGAAATTTAAAAATGCTTTGGAACTCTTCCATTGTTCTCAGATTTCCACTGAAGTTTAAAAATGCTGTGGAACTCTTCCATTGTTCTCGGAATTCCGCTGAAGTTTAAAAATGCTTCGGAACTCTTCCATTGTTCTCGGAATTCCGCTGAAGTTTAAAAATGCTTCGGAACTCTTCCATTGTTCTCGGAATTCCGCTGAAGTTTAAAAATGCTTCGGAACACTTCCATTGTTCTCGGAATTCCGCTGAAGTTTAAAAATGCTTCAGAACTCTTCCATTGTTCTCGGAATTCCGCTGAAGTTTAAAAATGCTTCGGAACTCTTCCATTGTTCTCGGAATTCCGCTGAAGTTTAAAAATGCTTCGGAACTCTTCCATTGTTCTCGAAATTCCGCTGAAGTTTAAAAATGTTTCGGAAATCTTCCATTGTTCTCGGAATTCCGCTGAAATTTAAAAATGCTTTGGAACTCTTCCATTGTTCTCAGATTTCCACTGAAGTTTAAAAATGCTGTGGAACTCTTCCATTGTTCTCGGAATTCCGCTGAAGTTTAAAAATGCTTCGGAACTCTTCCATTGTTCTCGGAATTCCGCTGAAGTTTAAAAATGCTTCGGAACTCTTCCATTGTTCTCGGAATTCCGCTGAAGTTTAAAAATGTTTCGAAACTCTTTCATTGTTCTCGGAATTCCGCTGAAGTTTAAAAATGCTTCGGAACTCTTCCATTGTTCTCGGAATTCCACTGAAGTTTAAACATGCTTCGGAACTCTTCCATTGTTCTCGGAATTCCGCTGAAGTTTAAAAATGCTTCGGAACTCTTCCATTGTTCTCGGAATTCCGCTGACATATAAAAATGCTTTGGAACTCTTCCATTGTTCTCGGAATTCCGCTGAAGTTTAAAAATGCTTCGGAACACTTCCATTGTTCTCGGAATTCCGCTGAAGTTTAAAAATGCTTCGGAACTCTTCCATTGTTTTCGGAATTCCGCTGAAGTTTAAAAATGCTTCGGAACTCTTCCATTGTTCTCGGAATTCCGCTGAAGTTTAAAAATGCTTTGGAACTCTTCCATTGTTCTCGGAATTCCGCTGACATATAAAAATGCTTTGGAACGCTTCCATTGTTCTCGGAATTCCGCTGAAGTTTAAAAATGCTTCGGAACACTTCCATTGTTCTCGGAATTCCGCTGAAGTTTAAAAATGCTTCGGAACACTTCCATTGTTCTCGGAATTCCGCTGAAGTTTAAAAATGCTTCGGAACGCTTCCATTGTTCTCGGAATTCTGCTGAAGTTTAAAGATGCTTCGGAACTCTACCATTGTTCTCGGAATTCCGCTGAAGTTTAAAAATGCTTCGGAACACTTCCATTGTTCTCGGAATTCCGCTGAAGTTTAAAAATGCTCCGGAACGCTTCCATTGTTCTCGGAATTCTGCTGAAGTTTAAAGATGCTTCGGAACTTTTCCATTGTTCTCGGAATTCCGCTGAAGTTTAAAAATGCTTCGGAACTCTTCCATTGTTCTCGGAATTCCGCTGAAGTTTAAAAATGCTTCGGAACTCTTCCATTGTTCTCGGAATTCCGCTGAAGTTTAAAAATGCTTCGGAACTCTTCCATTGTTCTCGGAATTCCGCTGAAGTTTAAAAATGCTTCGGAACTCTTCCATTGTTCTCGGAATTCCGCTGAAGTTTAAAAATGCTTCGGAACTCTTCCATTGTTCTCGGAATTCTGCTGAAGTTTAAAAATGCTTCGGAACTCTTTCATTGTTCTCGGAATTCCGCTGAAGTTTAAAAATGCTTTGGAACTCTTCCATTGTTCTCGGAATTCCGCTGAAGTTTAAAAATGCTTCTGAACTCTTCCATTGTTCTCGGAATTCCGCTGAAGTTTAAAAATGATTCGGAACTCTTCCATTGTTCTCGGAATTCCGCTGACATATAAAAATGCTTTGGAACTCTTCCATTGTTCTCGGAATTCCGCTGAAGTTTAAAAATGTTTCGAAACTCTTTCATTGTTCTCGGAATTCCGCTGAAGTTTAAAAATGCTTCGGAACTCTTCCATTGTTCTCGGAATTCCGCTGACATATAAAAATGCTTTGGAACTCTTCCATTGTTCTCGGAATTCCGCTGAAGTTTAAAAATGCTTCGGAACACTTCCATTGTTCTCGGAATTCCGCTGAAGTTTAAAAATGCTTCGGAACTCTTCCATTGTTCTCGGTATTCCGCTGAAGTTTAAAAATGCTTCGGAACTCTTCCATTGTTCTCGGAATTCCGCTGAAGTTTAAAAATGCTTCGGAACTCTTCCATTGTTCTCGGAATTCCGCTGAAGTTTAAAAATGCTTCGGAACTCTTCCATTGTTCTCGGAATTCCGCTGACATATAAAAATGCTTTGGAACTCTTCCATTGTTCTCGGAATTCCGCTGAAGTTTAAAAATGCTTCGGAACACTTCCATTGTTCTCGGAATTCCGCTGAAGTTTAAAAATGCTTCGGAACTCTTCCATTGTTCTCGGAATTCCGCTGAAGTTTAAAAATGCTTCGGAACTCTTCCATTGTTCTCGGAATTCCGCTGAAGTTTAAAAATGCTTCGGAACTCTTCCATTGTTCTCGGAATTCCGCTGAAGTTTAAAAATGCTTCGGAACTCTTCCATTGTTCTCGGAATTCCGCTGACATATAAAAATGCTTTGGAACTCTTCCATTGTTCTCGGAATTCCGCTGAAGTTTAAAAATGCTTCGGAACACTTCCATTGTTCTCGGAATTCCGCTGAAGTTTAAAAATGCTTCGGAACTCTTCCATTGTTCTCGGAATTCCGCTGAAGTTTAAAAATGCTTCGGAACTCTTCCATTGTTCTCGGAATTCCGCTGAAGTTTAAAAATGCTTCGGAACTCTTCCATTGTTCTCGAAATTCCGCTGAAGTTTAAAAATGCTTCGGAAATCTTCCATTGTTCTCGGAATTCCGCTGAAATTTAAAAATGCTTTGGAACTCTTCCATTGTTCTCAGATTTCCACTGAAGTTTAAAAATGCTGTGGAACTCTTCCATTGTTCTCGGAATTCCGCTGAAGTTTAAAAATGCTTCGGAACTCTTCCATTGTTCTCGGAATTCCGCTGAAGTTTAAAAATGCTTCGGAACTCTTCCATTGTTCTCGGAATTCCGCTGACATATAAAAATGCTTTGGAACTCTTCCATTGTTCTCGGAATTCCGCTGAAGTTTAAAAATGCTTCGGAACACTTCCATTGTTCTCGGAATTCCGCTGAAGTTTAAAAATGCTTCGGAACTCTTCCATTGTTCTCGGAATTCTGCTGAAGTTTAAAAATGCTTCGGAACTCTTTCATTGTTCTCGGAATTCCGCTGAAGTTTAAAAATGCTTTGGAACTCTTCCATTGTTCTCGGAATTCCGCTGAAGTTTAAAAATGCTTCTGAACTCTTCCATTGTTCTCGGAATTCCGCTGAAGTTTAAAAATGATTCGGAACTCTTCCATTGTTCACGGAATTCCGCTGACATATAAAAATGCTTTGGAACTCTTCCATTGTTCTCGGAATTCCGCTGAAGTTTAAAAATGTTTCGGAACTCTTCCATTGTTCTCGGAATTCCGCTGAAGTTTAAAAATGCTTCGGAACTCTTCCATTGTTCTCGGAATTCCGCTGAAGTTTAAAAATGCTTCGGAACTCTTCCATTGTTCTCGGAATTCCGCTGACATATAAAAATGCTTTGGAACTCTTCCATTGTTCTCGGAATTCCGCTGAAGTTTAAAAATGCTTCGGAACACTTCCATTGTTCTCGGAATTCCGCTGAAGTTTAAAAATGCTTCGGAACTCTTCCATTGTTCTCGGAATTCCGCTGAAGTTTAAAAATGCTTCGGAACACTTCCATTGTTCTCGGAATTCCGCTGAAGTTTAAAAATGCTTCAGAACTCTTCCATTGTTCTCGGAATTCCGCTGAAGTTTAAAAATGCTTCGGAACTCTTCCATTGTTCTCGGAATTCCGCTGAAGTTTAAAAATGCTTCGGAACTCTTCCATTGTTCTCGAAATTCCGCTGAAGTTTAAAAATGTTTCGGAAATCTTCCATTGTTCTCGGAATTCCGCTGAAATTTAAAAATGCTTTGGAACTCTTCCATTGTTCTCAGATTTCCACTGAAGTTTAAAAATGCTGTGGAACTCTTCCATTGTTCTCGGAATTCCGCTGAAGTTTAAAAATGCTTCGGAACTCTTCCATTGTTCTCGGAATTCCGCTGAAGTTTAAAAATGCTTCGGAACTCTTCCATTGTTCTCGGAATTCCGCTGAAGTTTAAAAATGTTTCGAAACTCTTTCATTGTTCTCGGAATTCCGCTGAAGTTTAAAAATGCTTCGGAACTCTTCCATTGTTCTCGGAATTCCACTGAAGTTTAAACATGCTTCGGAACTCTTCCATTGTTCTCGGAATTCCGCTGAAGTTTAAAAATGCTTCGGAACTCTTCCATTGTTCTCGGAATTCCGCTGACATATAAAAATGCTTTGGAACTCTTCCATTGTTCTCGGAATTCCGCTGAAGTTTAAAAATGCTTCGGAACACTTCCATTGTTCTCGGAATTCCGCTGAAGTTTAAAAATGCTTCGGAACTCTTCCATTGTTTTCGGAATTCCGCTGAAGTTTAAAAATGCTTCGGAACTCTTCCATTGTTCTCGGAATTCCGCTGAAGTTTAAAAATGCTTTGGAACTCTTCCATTGTTCTCGGAATTCCGCTGACATATAAAAATGCTTTGGAACGCTTCCATTGTTCTCGGAATTCCGCTGAAGTTTAAAAATGCTTCGGAACACTTCCATTGTTCTCGGAATTCCGCTGAAGTTTAAAAATGCTTCGGAACACTTCCATTGTTCTCGGAATTCCGCTGAAGTTTAAAAATGCTTCGGAACGCTTCCATTGTTCTCGGAATTCTGCTGAAGTTTAAAGATGCTTCGGAACTCTACCATTGTTCTCGGAATTCCGCTGAAGTTTAAAAATGCTTCGGAACACTTCCATTGTTCTCGGAATTCCGCTGAAGTTTAAAAATGCTCCGGAACGCTTCCATTGTTCTCGGAATTCTGCTGAAGTTTAAAGATGCTTCGGAACTTTTCCATTGTTCTCGGAATTCCGCTGAAGTTTAAAAATGCTTCGGAACTCTTCCATTGTTCTCGGAATTCCGCTGAAGTTTAAAAATGCTTCGGAACTCTTCCATTGTTCTCGGAATTCCGCTGAAGTTTAAAAATGCTTCGGAACTCTTCCATTGTTCTCGGAATTCCGCTGAAGTTTAAAAATGCTTCGGAACTCTTCCATTGTTCTCGGAATTCCGCTGAAGTTTAAAAATGCTTCGGAACTCTTCCATTGTTCTCGGAATTCTGCTGAAGTTTAAAAATGCTTCGGAACTCTTTCATTGTTCTCGGAATTCCGCTGAAGTTTAAAAATGCTTTGGAACTCTTCCATTGTTCTCGGAATTCCGCTGAAGTTTAAAAATGCTTCTGAACTCTTCCATTGTTCTCGGAATTCCGCTGAAGTTTAAAAATGATTCGGAACTCTTCCATTGTTCTCGGAATTCCGCTGACATATAAAAATGCTTTGGAACTCTTCCATTGTTCTCGGAATTCCGCTGAAGTTTAAAAATGTTTCGAAACTCTTTCATTGTTCTCGGAATTCCGCTGAAGTTTAAAAATGCTTCGGAACTCTTCCATTGTTCTCGGAATTCCGCTGACATATAAAAATGCTTTGGAACTCTTCCATTGTTCTCGGAATTCCGCTGAAGTTTAAAAATGCTTCGGAACACTTCCATTGTTCTCGGAATTCCGCTGAAGTTTAAAAATGCTTCGGAACTCTTCCATTGTTCTCGGTATTCCGCTGAAGTTTAAAAATGCTTCGGAACTCTTCCATTGTTCTCGGAATTCCGCTGAAGTTTAAAAATGCTTCGGAACTCTTCCATTGTTCTCGGAATTCCGCTGAAGTTTAAAAATGCTTCGGAACTCTTCCATTGTTCTCGGAATTCCGCTGACATATAAAAATGCTTTGGAACTCTTCCATTGTTCTCGGAATTCCGCTGAAGTTTAAAAATGCTTCGGAACACTTCCATTGTTCTCGGAATTCCGCTGAAGTTTAAAAATGCTTCGGAACTCTTCCATTGTTCTCGGAATTCCGCTGAAGTTTAAAAATGCTTCGGAACTCTTCCATTGTTCTCGGAATTCCGCTGAAGTTTAAAAATGCTTCGGAACTCTTCCATTGTTCTCGGAATTCCGCTGAAGTTTAAAAATGCTTCGGAACTCTTCCATTGTTCTCGGAATTCCGCTGACATATAAAAATGCTTTGGAACTCTTCCATTGTTCTCGGAATTCCGCTGAAGTTTAAAAATGCTTCGGAACACTTCCATTGTTCTCGGAATTCCGCTGAAGTTTAAAAATGCTTCGGAACTCTTCCATTGTTCTCGGAATTCCGCTGAAGTTTAAAAATGCTTCGGAACTCTTCCATTGTTCTCGGAATTCCGCTGAAGTTTAAAAATGCTTCGGAACTCTTCCATTGTTCTCGAAATTCCGCTGAAGTTTAAAAATGTTTCGGAAATCTTCCATTGTTCTCGGAATTCCGCTGAAATTTAAAAATGCTTTGGAACTCTTCCATTGTTCTCAGATTTCCACTGAAGTTTAAAAATGCTGTGGAACTCTTCCATTGTTCTCGGAATTCCGCTGAAGTTTAAAAATGCTTCGGAACTCTTCCATTGTTCTCGGAATTCCGCTGAAGTTTAAAAATGCTTCGGAACTCTTCCATTGTTCTCGGAATTCCGCTGACATATAAAAATGCTTTGGAACTCTTCCATTGTTCTCGGAATTCCGCTGAAGTTTAAAAATGCTTCGGAACACTTCCATTGTTCTCGGAATTCCGCTGAAGTTTAAAAATGCTTCAGAACTCTTCCATTGTTCTCGGAATTCCGCTGAAGTTTAAAAATGCTTCGGAACTCTTCCATTGTTCTCGGAATTCCGCTGAAGTTTAAAAATGCTTCGGAACTCTTCCATTGTTCTCGAAATTCCGCTGAAGTTTAAAAATGTTTCGGAAATCTTCCATTGTTCTCGGAATTCCGCTGAAATTTAAAAATGCTTTGGAACTCTTCCATTGTTCTCAGATTTCCACTGAAGTTTAAAAATGCTGTGGAACTCTTCCATTGTTCTCGGAATTCCGCTGAAGTTTAAAAATGCTTCGGAACTCTTCCATTGTTCTCGGAATTCCGCTGAAGTTTAAAAATGCTTCGGAACTCTTCCATTGTTCTCGGAATTCCGCTGAAGTTTAAAAATGCTTCGGAACACTTCCATTGTTCTCGGAATTCCGCTGAAGTTTAAAAATGCTTCAGAACTCTTCCATTGTTCTCGGAATTCCGCTGAAGTTTAAAAATGCTTCGGAACTCTTCCATTGTTCTCGGAATTCCGCTGAAGTTTAAAAATGCTTCGGAACTCTTCCATTGTTCTCGAAATTCCGCTGAAGTTTAAAAATGTTTCGGAAATCTTCCATTGTTCTCGGAATTCCGCTGAAATTTAAAAATGCTTTGGAACTCTTCCATTGTTCTCAGATTTCCACTGAAGTTTAAAAATGCTGTGGAACTCTTCCATTGTTCTCGGAATTCCGCTGAAGTTTAAAAATGCTTCGGAACTCTTCCATTGTTCTCGGAATTCCGCTGAAGTTTAAAAATGCTTCGGAACTCTTCCATTGTTCTCGGAATTCCGCTGAAGTTTAAAAATGTTTCGAAACTCTTTCATTGTTCTCGGAATTCCGCTGAAGTTTAAAAATGCTTCGGAACTCTTCCATTGTTCTCGGAATTCCACTGAAGTTTAAACATGCTTCGGAACTCTTCCATTGTTCTCGGAATTCCGCTGAAGTTTAAAAATGCTTCGGAACTCTTCCATTGTTCTCGGAATTCCGCTGACATATAAAAATGCTTTGGAACTCTTCCATTGTTCTCGGAATTCCGCTGAAGTTTAAAAATGCTTCGGAACACTTCCATTGTTCTCGGAATTCCGCTGAAGTTTAAAAATGCTTCGGAACTCTTCCATTGTTTTCGGAATTCCGCTGAAGTTTAAAAATGCTTCGGAACTCTTCCATTGTTCTCGGAATTCCGCTGAAGTTTAAAAATGCTTTGGAACTCTTCCATTGTTCTCGGAATTCCGCTGACATATAAAAATGCTTTGGAACGCTTCCATTGTTCTCGGAATTCCGCTGAAGTTTAAAAATGCTTCGGAACACTTCCATTGTTCTCGGAATTCCGCTGAAGTTTAAAAATGCTTCGGAACACTTCCATTGTTCTCGGAATTCCGCTGAAGTTTAAAAATGCTTCGGAACGCTTCCATTGTTCTCGGAATTCTGCTGAAGTTTAAAGATGCTTCGGAACTCTACCATTGTTCTCGGAATTCCGCTGAAGTTTAAAAATGCTTCGGAACACTTCCATTGTTCTCGGAATTCCGCTGAAGTTTAAAAATGCTCCGGAACGCTTCCATTGTTCTCGGAATTCTGCTGAAGTTTAAAGATGCTTCGGAACTTTTCCATTGTTCTCGGAATTCCGCTGAAGTTTAAAAATGCTTCGGAACTCTTCCATTGTTCTCGGAATTCCGCTGAAGTTTAAAAATGCTTCGGAACTCTTCCATTGTTCTCGGAATTCCGCTGAAGTTTAAAAATGCTTCGGAACTCTTCCATTGTTCTCGGAATTCCGCTGAAGTTTAAAAATGCTTCGGAACTCTTCCATTGTTCTCGGAATTCCGCTGAAGTTTAAAAATGCTTCGGAACTCTTCCATTGTTCTCGGAATTCTGCTGAAGTTTAAAAATGCTTCGGAACTCTTTCATTGTTCTCGGAATTCCGCTGAAGTTTAAAAATGCTTTGGAACTCTTCCATTGTTCTCGGAATTCCGCTGAAGTTTAAAAATGCTTCTGAACTCTTCCATTGTTCTCGGAATTCCGCTGAAGTTTAAAAATGATTCGGAACTCTTCCATTGTTCTCGGAATTCCGCTGACATATAAAAATGCTTTGGAACTCTTCCATTGTTCTCGGAATTCCGCTGAAGTTTAAAAATGTTTCGAAACTCTTTCATTGTTCTCGGAATTCCGCTGAAGTTTAAAAATGCTTCGGAACTCTTCCATTGTTCTCGGAATTCCGCTGACATATAAAAATGCTTTGGAACTCTTCCATTGTTCTCGGAATTCCGCTGAAGTTTAAAAATGCTTCGGAACACTTCCATTGTTCTCGGAATTCCGCTGAAGTTTAAAAATGCTTCGGAACTCTTCCATTGTTCTCGGTATTCCGCTGAAGTTTAAAAATGCTTCGGAACTCTTCCATTGTTCTCGGAATTCCGCTGAAGTTTAAAAATGCTTCGGAACTCTTCCATTGTTCTCGGAATTCCGCTGAAGTTTAAAAATGCTTCGGAACTCTTCCATTGTTCTCGGAATTCCGCTGACATATAAAAATGCTTTGGAACTCTTCCATTGTTCTCGGAATTCCGCTGAAGTTTAAAAATGCTTCGGAACACTTCCATTGTTCTCGGAATTCCGCTGAAGTTTAAAAATGCTTCGGAACTCTTCCATTGTTCTCGGAATTCCGCTGAAGTTTAAAAATGCTTCGGAACTCTTCCATTGTTCTCGGAATTCCGCTGAAGTTTAAAAATGCTTCGGAACTCTTCCATTGTTCTCGGAATTCCGCTGAAGTTTAAAAATGCTTCGGAACTCTTCCATTGTTCTCGGAATTCCGCTGACATATAAAAATGCTTTGGAACTCTTCCATTGTTCTCGGAATTCCGCTGAAGTTTAAAAATGCTTCGGAACACTTCCATTGTTCTCGGAATTCCGCTGAAGTTTAAAAATGCTTCGGAACTCTTCCATTGTTCTCGGAATTCCGCTGAAGTTTAAAAATGCTTCGGAACTCTTCCATTGTTCTCGGAATTCCGCTGAAGTTTAAAAATGCTTCGGAACTCTTCCATTGTTCTCGAAATTCCGCTGAAGTTTAAAAATGCTTCGGAAATCTTCCATTGTTCTCGGAATTCCGCTGAAATTTAAAAATGCTTTGGAACTCTTCCATTGTTCTCAGATTTCCACTGAAGTTTAAAAATGCTGTGGAACTCTTCCATTGTTCTCGGAATTCCGCTGAAGTTTAAAAATGCTTCGGAACTCTTCCATTGTTCTCGGAATTCCGCTGAAGTTTAAAAATGCTTCGGAACTCTTCCATTGTTCTCGGAATTCCGCTGACATATAAAAATGCTTTGGAACTCTTCCATTGTTCTCGGAATTCCGCTGAAGTTTAAAAATGCTTCGGAACACTTCCATTGTTCTCGGAATTCCGCTGAAGTTTAAAAATGCTTCGGAACTCTTCCATTGTTCTCGGAATTCTGCTGAAGTTTAAAAATGCTTCGGAACTCTTTCATTGTTCTCGGAATTCCGCTGAAGTTTAAAAATGCTTTGGAACTCTTCCATTGTTCTCGGAATTCCGCTGAAGTTTAAAAATGCTTCTGAACTCTTCCATTGTTCTCGGAATTCCGCTGAAGTTTAAAAATGATTCGGAACTCTTCCATTGTTCACGGAATTCCGCTGACATATAAAAATGCTTTGGAACTCTTCCATTGTTCTCGGAATTCCGCTGAAGTTTAAAAATGTTTCGGAACTCTTCCATTGTTCTCGGAATTCCGCTGAAGTTTAAAAATGCTTCGGAACTCTTCCATTGTTCTCGGAATTCCGCTGAAGTTTAAAAATGCTTCGGAACTCTTCCATTGTTCTCGGAATTCTGCTGAAGTTTAAAAATGTTTCGAAACTCTTTCATTGTTCTCGGAATTCCGCTGAAGTTTAAAAATGCTTCGGAACTCTTCCATTGTTCTCGGAATTCCGCTGACATATAAAAATGCTTTGGAACTCTTCCATTGTTCTCGGAATTCCGCTGAAGTTTAAAAATGCTTCGGAACACTTCCATTGTTCTCGGAATTCCGCTGAAGTTTAAAAATGCTTCGGAACTCTTCCATTGTTCTCGGAATTCCGCTGAAGTTTAAAAATGCTTCGGAACACTTCCATTGTTCTCGGAATTCCGCTGAAGTTTAAAAATGCTTCAGAACTCTTCCATTGTTCTCGGAATTCCGCTGAAGTTTAAAAATGCTTCGGAACTCTTCCATTGTTCTCGGAATTCCGCTGAAGTTTAAAAATGCTTCGGAACTCTTCCATTGTTCTCGAAATTCCGCTGAAGTTTAAAAATGTTTCGGAAATCTTCCATTGTTCTCGGAATTCCGCTGAAATTTAAAAATGCTTTGGAACTCTTCCATTGTTCTCAGATTTCCACTGAAGTTTAAAAATGCTGTGGAACTCTTCCATTGTTCTCGGAATTCCGCTGAAGTTTAAAAATGCTTCGGAACTCTTCCATTGTTCTCGGAATTCCGCTGAAGTTTAAAAATGCTTCGGAACTCTTCCATTGTTCTCGGAATTCCGCTGAAGTTTAAAAATGTTTCGAAACTCTTTCATTGTTCTCGGAATTCCGCTGAAGTTTAAAAATGCTTCGGAACTCTTCCATTGTTCTCGGAATTCCACTGAAGTTTAAACATGCTTCGGAACTCTTCCATTGTTCTCGGAATTCCGCTGAAGTTTAAAAATGCTTCGGAACTCTTCCATTGTTCTCGGAATTCCGCTGACATATAAAAATGCTTTGGAACTCTTCCATTGTTCTCGGAATTCCGCTGAAGTTTAAAAATGCTTCGGAACACTTCCATTGTTCTCGGAATTCCGCTGAAGTTTAAAAATGCTTCGGAACTCTTCCATTGTTTTCGGAATTCCGCTGAAGTTTAAAAATGCTTCGGAACTCTTCCATTGTTCTCGGAATTCCGCTGAAGTTTAAAAATGCTTTGGAACTCTTCCATTGTTCTCGGAATTCCGCTGACATATAAAAATGCTTTGGAACGCTTCCATTGTTCTCGGAATTCCGCTGAAGTTTAAAAATGCTTCGGAACACTTCCATTGTTCTCGGAATTCCGCTGAAGTTTAAAAATGCTTCGGAACACTTCCATTGTTCTCGGAATTCCGCTGAAGTTTAAAAATGCTTCGGAACGCTTCCATTGTTCTCGGAATTCTGCTGAAGTTTAAAGATGCTTCGGAACTCTACCATTGTTCTCGGAATTCCGCTGAAGTTTAAAAATGCTTCGGAACACTTCCATTGTTCTCGGAATTCCGCTGAAGTTTAAAAATGCTCCGGAACGCTTCCATTGTTCTCGGAATTCTGCTGAAGTTTAAAGATGCTTCGGAACTTTTCCATTGTTCTCGGAATTCCGCTGAAGTTTAAAAATGCTTCGGAACTCTTCCATTGTTCTCGGAATTCCGCTGAAGTTTAAAAATGCTTCGGAACTCTTCCATTGTTCTCGGAATTCCGCTGAAGTTTAAAAATGCTTCGGAACTCTTCCATTGTTCTCGGAATTCCGCTGAAGTTTAAAAATGCTTCGGAACTCTTCCATTGTTCTCGGAATTCCGCTGAAGTTTAAAAATGCTTCGGAACTCTTCCATTGTTCTCGGAATTCTGCTGAAGTTTAAAAATGCTTCGGAACTCTTTCATTGTTCTCGGAATTCCGCTGAAGTTTAAAAATGCTTTGGAACTCTTCCATTGTTCTCGGAATTCCGCTGAAGTTTAAAAATGCTTCTGAACTCTTCCATTGTTCTCGGAATTCCGCTGAAGTTTAAAAATGATTCGGAACTCTTCCATTGTTCTCGGAATTCCGCTGACATATAAAAATGCTTTGGAACTCTTCCATTGTTCTCGGAATTCCGCTGAAGTTTAAAAATGTTTCGAAACTCTTTCATTGTTCTCGGAATTCCGCTGAAGTTTAAAAATGCTTCGGAACTCTTCCATTGTTCTCGGAATTCCGCTGACATATAAAAATGCTTTGGAACTCTTCCATTGTTCTCGGAATTCCGCTGAAGTTTAAAAATGCTTCGGAACACTTCCATTGTTCTCGGAATTCCGCTGAAGTTTAAAAATGCTTCGGAACTCTTCCATTGTTCTCGGTATTCCGCTGAAGTTTAAAAATGCTTCGGAACTCTTCCATTGTTCTCGGAATTCCGCTGAAGTTTAAAAATGCTTCGGAACTCTTCCATTGTTCTCGGAATTCCGCTGAAGTTTAAAAATGCTTCGGAACTCTTCCATTGTTCTCGGAATTCCGCTGACATATAAAAATGCTTTGGAACTCTTCCATTGTTCTCGGAATTCCGCTGAAGTTTAAAAATGCTTCGGAACACTTCCATTGTTCTCGGAATTCCGCTGAAGTTTAAAAATGCTTCGGAACTCTTCCATTGTTCTCGGAATTCCGCTGAAGTTTAAAAATGCTTCGGAACTCTTCCATTGTTCTCGGAATTCCGCTGAAGTTTAAAAATGCTTCGGAACTCTTCCATTGTTCTCGGAATTCCGCTGAAGTTTAAAAATGCTTCGGAACTCTTCCATTGTTCTCGGAATTCCGCTGACATATAAAAATGCTTTGGAACTCTTCCATTGTTCTCGGAATTCCGCTGAAGTTTAAAAATGCTTCGGAACACTTCCATTGTTCTCGGAATTCCGCTGAAGTTTAAAAATGCTTCGGAACTCTTCCATTGTTCTCGGAATTCCGCTGAAGTTTAAAAATGCTTCGGAACTCTTCCATTGTTCTCGGAATTCCGCTGAAGTTTAAAAATGCTTCGGAACTCTTCCATTGTTCTCGAAATTCCGCTGAAGTTTAAAAATGTTTCGGAAATCTTCCATTGTTCTCGGAATTCCGCTGAAATTTAAAAATGCTTTGGAACTCTTCCATTGTTCTCAGATTTCCACTGAAGTTTAAAAATGCTGTGGAACTCTTCCATTGTTCTCGGAATTCCGCTGAAGTTTAAAAATGCTTCGGAACTCTTCCATTGTTCTCGGAATTCCGCTGAAGTTTAAAAATGCTTCGGAACTCTTCCATTGTTCTCGGAATTCCGCTGACATATAAAAATGCTTTGGAACTCTTCCATTGTTCTCGGAATTCCGCTGAAGTTTAAAAATGCTTCGGAACACTTCCATTGTTCTCGGAATTCCGCTGAAGTTTAAAAATGCTTCAGAACTCTTCCATTGTTCTCGGAATTCCGCTGAAGTTTAAAAATGCTTCGGAACTCTTCCATTGTTCTCGGAATTCCGCTGAAGTTTAAAAATGCTTCGGAACTCTTCCATTGTTCTCGAAATTCCGCTGAAGTTTAAAAATGTTTCGGAAATCTTCCATTGTTCTCGGAATTCCGCTGAAATTTAAAAATGCTTTGGAACTCTTCCATTGTTCTCAGATTTCCACTGAAGTTTAAAAATGCTGTGGAACTCTTCCATTGTTCTCGGAATTCCGCTGAAGTTTAAAAATGCTTCGGAACTCTTCCATTGTTCTCGGAATTCCGCTGAAGTTTAAAAATGCTTCGGAACTCTTCCATTGTTCTCGGAATTCCGCTGAAGTTTAAAAATGCTTCGGAACACTTCCATTGTTCTCGGAATTCCGCTGAAGTTTAAAAATGCTTCAGAACTCTTCCATTGTTCTCGGAATTCCGCTGAAGTTTAAAAATGCTTCGGAACTCTTCCATTGTTCTCGGAATTCCGCTGAAGTTTAAAAATGCTTCGGAACTCTTCCATTGTTCTCGAAATTCCGCTGAAGTTTAAAAATGTTTCGGAAATCTTCCATTGTTCTCGGAATTCCGCTGAAATTTAAAAATGCTTTGGAACTCTTCCATTGTTCTCAGATTTCCACTGAAGTTTAAAAATGCTGTGGAACTCTTCCATTGTTCTCGGAATTCCGCTGAAGTTTAAAAATGCTTCGGAACTCTTCCATTGTTCTCGGAATTCCGCTGAAGTTTAAAAATGCTTCGGAACTCTTCCATTGTTCTCGGAATTCCGCTGAAGTTTAAAAATGTTTCGAAACTCTTTCATTGTTCTCGGAATTCCGCTGAAGTTTAAAAATGCTTCGGAACTCTTCCATTGTTCTCGGAATTCCACTGAAGTTTAAACATGCTTCGGAACTCTTCCATTGTTCTCGGAATTCCGCTGAAGTTTAAAAATGCTTCGGAACTCTTCCATTGTTCTCGGAATTCCGCTGACATATAAAAATGCTTTGGAACTCTTCCATTGTTCTCGGAATTCCGCTGAAGTTTAAAAATGCTTCGGAACACTTCCATTGTTCTCGGAATTCCGCTGAAGTTTAAAAATGCTTCGGAACTCTTCCATTGTTTTCGGAATTCCGCTGAAGTTTAAAAATGCTTCGGAACTCTTCCATTGTTCTCGGAATTCCGCTGAAGTTTAAAAATGCTTTGGAACTCTTCCATTGTTCTCGGAATTCCGCTGACATATAAAAATGCTTTGGAACGCTTCCATTGTTCTCGGAATTCCGCTGAAGTTTAAAAATGCTTCGGAACACTTCCATTGTTCTCGGAATTCCGCTGAAGTTTAAAAATGCTTCGGAACACTTCCATTGTTCTCGGAATTCCGCTGAAGTTTAAAAATGCTTCGGAACGCTTCCATTGTTCTCGGAATTCTGCTGAAGTTTAAAGATGCTTCGGAACTCTACCATTGTTCTCGGAATTCCGCTGAAGTTTAAAAATGCTTCGGAACACTTCCATTGTTCTCGGAATTCCGCTGAAGTTTAAAAATGCTCCGGAACGCTTCCATTGTTCTCGGAATTCTGCTGAAGTTTAAAGATGCTTCGGAACTTTTCCATTGTTCTCGGAATTCCGCTGAAGTTTAAAAATGCTTCGGAACTCTTCCATTGTTCTCGGAATTCCGCTGAAGTTTAAAAATGCTTCGGAACTCTTCCATTGTTCTCGGAATTCCGCTGAAGTTTAAAAATGCTTCGGAACTCTTCCATTGTTCTCGGAATTCCGCTGAAGTTTAAAAATGCTTCGGAACTCTTCCATTGTTCTCGGAATTCCGCTGAAGTTTAAAAATGCTTCGGAACTCTTCCATTGTTCTCGGAATTCTGCTGAAGTTTAAAAATGCTTCGGAACTCTTTCATTGTTCTCGGAATTCCGCTGAAGTTTAAAAATGCTTTGGAACTCTTCCATTGTTCTCGGAATTCCGCTGAAGTTTAAAAATGCTTCTGAACTCTTCCATTGTTCTCGGAATTCCGCTGAAGTTTAAAAATGATTCGGAACTCTTCCATTGTTCTCGGAATTCCGCTGACATATAAAAATGCTTTGGAACTCTTCCATTGTTCTCGGAATTCCGCTGAAGTTTAAAAATGTTTCGAAACTCTTTCATTGTTCTCGGAATTCCGCTGAAGTTTAAAAATGCTTCGGAACTCTTCCATTGTTCTCGGAATTCCGCTGACATATAAAAATGCTTTGGAACTCTTCCATTGTTCTCGGAATTCCGCTGAAGTTTAAAAATGCTTCGGAACACTTCCATTGTTCTCGGAATTCCGCTGAAGTTTAAAAATGCTTCGGAACTCTTCCATTGTTCTCGGTATTCCGCTGAAGTTTAAAAATGCTTCGGAACTCTTCCATTGTTCTCGGAATTCCGCTGAAGTTTAAAAATGCTTCGGAACTCTTCCATTGTTCTCGGAATTCCGCTGAAGTTTAAAAATGCTTCGGAACTCTTCCATTGTTCTCGGAATTCCGCTGACATATAAAAATGCTTTGGAACTCTTCCATTGTTCTCGGAATTCCGCTGAAGTTTAAAAATGCTTCGGAACACTTCCATTGTTCTCGGAATTCCGCTGAAGTTTAAAAATGCTTCGGAACTCTTCCATTGTTCTCGGAATTCCGCTGAAGTTTAAAAATGCTTCGGAACTCTTCCATTGTTCTCGGAATTCCGCTGAAGTTTAAAAATGCTTCGGAACTCTTCCATTGTTCTCGGAATTCCGCTGAAGTTTAAAAATGCTTCGGAACTCTTCCATTGTTCTCGGAATTCCGCTGACATATAAAAATGCTTTGGAACTCTTCCATTGTTCTCGGAATTCCGCTGAAGTTTAAAAATGCTTCGGAACACTTCCATTGTTCTCGGAATTCCGCTGAAGTTTAAAAATGCTTCGGAACTCTTCCATTGTTCTCGGAATTCCGCTGAAGTTTAAAAATGCTTCGGAACTCTTCCATTGTTCTCGGAATTCCGCTGAAGTTTAAAAATGCTTCGGAACTCTTCCATTGTTCTCGAAATTCCGCTGAAGTTTAAAAATGTTTCGGAAATCTTCCATTGTTCTCGGAATTCCGCTGAAATTTAAAAATGCTTTGGAACTCTTCCATTGTTCTCAGATTTCCACTGAAGTTTAAAAATGCTGTGGAACTCTTCCATTGTTCTCGGAATTCCGCTGAAGTTTAAAAATGCTTCGGAACTCTTCCATTGTTCTCGGAATTCCGCTGAAGTTTAAAAATGCTTCGGAACTCTTCCATTGTTCTCGGAATTCCGCTGACATATAAAAATGCTTTGGAACTCTTCCATTGTTCTCGGAATTCCGCTGAAGTTTAAAAATGCTTCGGAACACTTCCATTGTTCTCGGAATTCCGCTGAAGTTTAAAAATGCTTCAGAACTCTTCCATTGTTCTCGGAATTCCGCTGAAGTTTAAAAATGCTTCGGAACTCTTCCATTGTTCTCGGAATTCCGCTGAAGTTTAAAAATGCTTCGGAACTCTTCCATTGTTCTCGAAATTCCGCTGAAGTTTAAAAATGTTTCGGAAATCTTCCATTGTTCTCGGAATTCCGCTGAAATTTAAAAATGCTTTGGAACTCTTCCATTGTTCTCAGATTTCCACTGAAGTTTAAAAATGCTGTGGAACTCTTCCATTGTTCTCGGAATTCCGCTGAAGTTTAAAAATGCTTCGGAACTCTTCCATTGTTCTCGGAATTCCGCTGAAGTTTAAAAATGCTTCGGAACTCTTCCATTGTTCTCGGAATTCCGCTGAAGTTTAAAAATGTTTCGAAACTCTTTCATTGTTCTCGGAATTCCGCTGAAGTTTAAAAATGCTTCGGAACTCTTCCATTGTTCTCGGAATTCCACTGAAGTTTAAACATGCTTCGGAACTCTTCCATTGTTCTCGGAATTCCGCTGAAGTTTAAAAATGCTTTGGAACTCTTCCATTTTTCTCGGAATTCCGCTGACATATAAAAATGCTTTGGAACGCTTCCATTGTTCTCGGAATTCCGCTGAAGTTTAAAAATGCTTCGGAACACTTCCATTGTTCTCGGAATTCCGCTGAAGTTTAAAAATGCTTCGGAACACTTCCATTGTTCTCGGAATTCCGCTGAAGTTTAAAAATGCTTCGGAACGCTTCCATTGTTCTCGGAATTCTGCTGAAGTTTAAAGATGCTTCGGAACTCTACCATTGTTCTCGGAATTCCGCTGAAGTTTAAAAATGCTTCGGAACACTTCCATTGTTCTCGGAATTCCGCTGAAGTTTAAAAATGCTTCGGAACTCTTCCATTGTTCTCAGAATTCCGCTGAAGTTTAAAAATGCTTCGGAACTCTTCCATTGTTCTCAGAATTCCGCTGAAGTTTAAAAATGCTTCAGAACTCTTCCATTGTTCTCGGAATTCCGCTGAAGTTTAAAAATGCTTCGGAACTCTACCATTGTTCTCGGAATTCCGCTGAAGTTTAAAAATGCTTCGGAACTCTTCCATTGTTCTCGGAATTCCGCTGAAGTTTAAAAATGCTCCGGAACGCTTCCATTGTTCTCGGAATTCTGCTGAAGTTTAAAGATGCTTCGGAACTTTTCCATTGTTCTCGGAATTCCGCTGAAGTTTAAAAATGCTTCGGAACTCTTCCATTGTTCTCGGAATTCCGCTGAAGTTTAAAAATGCTTTGGAACTCTTCCATTGTTCTCGGAATTCCGCTGAAGTTTAAAAATGCTTCGGAACTCTTCCATTGTTCTCGGAATTCCGCTGAAGTTTAAAAATGCTTCGGAACTCTTCCATTGTTCTCGGAATTCCGCTGACATATAAAAATGCTTTGGAACTCTTCCATTGTTCTCAGAATTCCGCTGAAGTTTAAAAATGCTTCGGAACACTTCCATTGTTCTCGGAATTCCGCTGAAGTTTAAAAATGCTTCGGAACTCTTCCATTGTTCTCGGAATTCCGCTGAAGTTTAAAAATGCTTCGGAACTCTTCCATTGTTCTCGGAATTCCGCTGAAGTTTAAAAATGCTTCGGAACTCTTCCATTGTTCTCGAAATTCCGCTGAAGTTTAAAAATGCTTTGGAACTCTTCCATTGTTCTCAGATTTCCACTGAAGTTTAAAAATGCTGTGGAACTCTTCCATTGTTCCCGGAATTCCGCTGAAGTTTAAAAATGCTTCGGAACTCTTCCATTGTTCTCGGAATTCCGCTGAAGTTTAAAAATGCTTCGGAACTCTTTCATTGTTCTCGGAATTCTGCTGAAGTTTAAAAATGCTTCGGAACTCTTTCATTGTTCTCGGAATTCCGCTGAAGTTTAAAAATGCTTTGGAACTCTTCCATTGTTCTCGGAATTCCGCTGAAGTTTAAAAATGCTTCTGAACTCTTCCATTGTTCTCGGAATTCCGCTGAAGTTTAAAAATGATTCGGAACTCTTCCATTGTTCACGGAATTCCACTGACATATAAAAATGCTTTGGAACTCTTCCATTGTTCTCGGAATTCCGCTGAAGTTTAAAAATGTTTCGGAACTCTTCCATTGTTCTCGGAATTCCGCTGAAGTTTAAAAATGCTTCGGAACTCTTCCATTGTTCTCGGAATTCCGCTGAAGTTTAAAAATGCTTCGGAACTCTTCCATTGTTCTCGGAATTCTGCTGAAGTTTAAAAATGTTTCGAAACTCTTTCATTGTTCTCGGAATTCCGCTGAAGTTTAAAAATGCTTCGGAACTCTTCCATTGTTCTCGGAATTCCGCTGACATATAAAAATGCTTTGGAACTCTTCCATTGTTCTCGGAATTCCGCTGAAGTTTAAAAATGCTTCGGAACACTTCCATTGTTCTCGGAATTCCGCTGAAGTTTAAAAATGCTTCGGAACTCTTCCATTGTTCTCGGAATTCCGCTGAAGTTTAAAAATGCTTCGGAACACTTCCATTGTTCTCGGAATTCCGCTGAAGTTTAAAAATGCTCCGGAACGCTTCCATTGTTCTCGGAATTCTGCTGAAGTTTAAAGATGCTTCGGAACTCTACCATTGTTCTCGGAATTCCGCTGAAGTTTAAAAATGCTTCGGAACTCTTCCATTGTTCTCGGAATTCCGCTGAAGTTTAAAAATGCTCCGGAACGCTTCCATTGTTCTCGGAATTCTGCTGAAGTTTAAAGATGCTTCGGAACTTTTCCATTGTTCTCGGAATTCCGCTGAAGTTTAAAAATGCTTCGGAGCTCTTCCATTGTTCTCGGAATTCCGCTGAAGTTTAAAAATGCTTCGGAACTCTTCCATTGTTCTCGGAATTCCGCTGAAGTTTAAAAATGCTTCGGAACTCTTCCATTGTTCTCGGAATTCCGCTGAAGTTTAAAAATGCTTCGGAACTCTTCCATTGTTCTCGGAATTCCGCTGAAGTTTAAAAATGCTTCGGAACTCTTCCATTGTTCTCGGAATTCTGCTGAAGTTTAAAAATGCTTCGGAACTCTTTCATTGTTCTCGGAATTCCGCTGAAGTTTAAAAATGCTTTGGAACTCTTCCATTGTTCTCGGAATTCCGCTGAAGTTTAAAAATGCTTCTGAACTCTTCCATTGTTCTCGGAATTCCGCTGAAGTTTAAAAATGATTCGGAACTCTTCCATTGTTCTCGGAATTCCGCTGACATATAAAAATGCTTTGGAACTCTTCCATTGTTCTCGGAATTCCGCTGAAGTTTAAAAATGTTTCGAAACTCTTTCATTGTTCTCGGAATTCCGCTGAAGTTTAAAAATGTTTCGGAAATCTTCCATTGTTCTCGGAATTCCGCTGAAATTTAAAAATGCTTTGGAACTCTTCCATTGTTCTCAGATTTCCACTGAAGTTTAAAAATGCTGTGGAACTCTTCCATTGTTCTCGGAATTCCGCTGAAGTTTAAAAATGCTTCGGAACTCTTCCATTGTTCTCGGAATTCCGCTGAAGTTTAAAAATGCTTCGGAACTCTTCCATTGTTCTCGGAATTCCGCTGAAGTTTAAAAATGCTTCGGAACACTTCCATTGTTCTCGGAATTCCGCTGAAGTTTAAAAATGCTTCAGAACTCTTCCATTGTTCTCGGAATTCCGCTGAAGTTTAAAAATGCTTCGGAACTCTTCCATTGTTCTCGGAATTCCGCTGAAGTTTAAAAATGCTTCGGAACTCTTCCATTGTTCTCGAAATTCCGCTGAAGTTTAAAAATGTTTCGGAAATCTTCCATTGTTCTCGGAATTCCGCTGAAATTTAAAAATGCTTTGGAACTCTTCCATTGTTCTCAGATTTCCACTGAAGTTTAAAAATGCTGTGGAACTCTTCCATTGTTCTCGGAATTCCGCTGAAGTTTAAAAATGCTTCGGAACTCTTCCATTGTTCTCGGAATTCCGCTGAAGTTTAAAAATGCTTCGGAACTCTTCCATTGTTCTCGGAATTCCGCTGAAGTTTAAAAATGTTTCGAAACTCTTTCATTGTTCTCGGAATTCCGCTGAAGTTTAAAAATGCTTCGGAACTCTTCCATTGTTCTCGGAATTCCACTGAAGTTTAAACATGCTTCGGAACTCTTCCATTGTTCTCGGAATTCCGCTGAAGTTTAAAAATGCTTCGGAACTCTTCCATTGTTCTCGGAATTCCGCTGACATATAAAAATGCTTTGGAACTCTTCCATTGTTCTCGGAATTCCGCTGAAGTTTAAAAATGCTTCGGAACACTTCCATTGTTCTCGGAATTCCGCTGAAGTTTAAAAATGCTTCGGAACTCTTCCATTGTTTTCGGAATTCCGCTGAAGTTTAAAAATGCTTCGGAACTCTTCCATTGTTCTCGGAATTCCGCTGAAGTTTAAAAATGCTTTGGAACTCTTCCATTGTTCTCGGAATTCCGCTGACATATAAAAATGCTTTGGAACGCTTCCATTGTTCTCGGAATTCCGCTGAAGTTTAAAAATGCTTCGGAACACTTCCATTGTTCTCGGAATTCCGCTGAAGTTTAAAAATGCTTCGGAACACTTCCATTGTTCTCGGAATTCCGCTGAAGTTTAAAAATGCTTCGGAACGCTTCCATTGTTCTCGGAATTCTGCTGAAGTTTAAAGATGCTTCGGAACTCTACCATTGTTCTCGGAATTCCGCTGAAGTTTAAAAATGCTTCGGAACACTTCCATTGTTCTCGGAATTCCGCTGAAGTTTAAAAATGCTCCGGAACGCTTCCATTGTTCTCGGAATTCTGCTGAAGTTTAAAGATGCTTCGGAACTTTTCCATTGTTCTCGGAATTCCGCTGAAGTTTAAAAATGCTTCGGAACTCTTCCATTGTTCTCGGAATTCCGCTGAAGTTTAAAAATGCTTCGGAACTCTTCCATTGTTCTCGGAATTCCGCTGAAGTTTAAAAATGCTTCGGAACTCTTCCATTGTTCTCGGAATTCCGCTGAAGTTTAAAAATGCTTCGGAACTCTTCCATTGTTCTCGGAATTCCGCTGAAGTTTAAAAATGCTTCGGAACTCTTCCATTGTTCTCGGAATTCTGCTGAAGTTTAAAAATGCTTCGGAACTCTTTCATTGTTCTCGGAATTCCGCTGAAGTTTAAAAATGCTTTGGAACTCTTCCATTGTTCTCGGAATTCCGCTGAAGTTTAAAAATGCTTCTGAACTCTTCCATTGTTCTCGGAATTCCGCTGAAGTTTAAAAATGATTCGGAACTCTTCCATTGTTCTCGGAATTCCGCTGACATATAAAAATGCTTTGGAACTCTTCCATTGTTCTCGGAATTCCGCTGAAGTTTAAAAATGTTTCGAAACTCTTTCATTGTTCTCGGAATTCCGCTGAAGTTTAAAAATGCTTCGGAACTCTTCCATTGTTCTCGGAATTCCGCTGACATATAAAAATGCTTTGGAACTCTTCCATTGTTCTCGGAATTCCGCTGAAGTTTAAAAATGCTTCGGAACACTTCCATTGTTCTCGGAATTCCGCTGAAGTTTAAAAATGCTTCGGAACTCTTCCATTGTTCTCGGTATTCCGCTGAAGTTTAAAAATGCTTCGGAACTCTTCCATTGTTCTCGGAATTCCGCTGAAGTTTAAAAATGCTTCGGAACTCTTCCATTGTTCTCGGAATTCCGCTGAAGTTTAAAAATGCTTCGGAACTCTTCCATTGTTCTCGGAATTCCGCTGACATATAAAAATGCTTTGGAACTCTTCCATTGTTCTCGGAATTCCGCTGAAGTTTAAAAATGCTTCGGAACACTTCCATTGTTCTCGGAATTCCGCTGAAGTTTAAAAATGCTTCGGAACTCTTCCATTGTTCTCGGAATTCCGCTGAAGTTTAAAAATGCTTCGGAACTCTTCCATTGTTCTCGGAATTCCGCTGAAGTTTAAAAATGCTTCGGAACTCTTCCATTGTTCTCGGAATTCCGCTGAAGTTTAAAAATGCTTCGGAACTCTTCCATTGTTCTCGGAATTCCGCTGACATATAAAAATGCTTTGGAACTCTTCCATTGTTCTCGGAATTCCGCTGAAGTTTAAAAATGCTTCGGAACACTTCCATTGTTCTCGGAATTCCGCTGAAGTTTAAAAATGCTTCGGAACTCTTCCATTGTTCTCGGAATTCCGCTGAAGTTTAAAAATGCTTCGGAACTCTTCCATTGTTCTCGGAATTCCGCTGAAGTTTAAAAATGCTTCGGAACTCTTCCATTGTTCTCGAAATTCCGCTGAAGTTTAAAAATGTTTCGGAAATCTTCCATTGTTCTCGGAATTCCGCTGAAATTTAAAAATGCTTTGGAACTCTTCCATTGTTCTCAGATTTCCACTGAAGTTTAAAAATGCTGTGGAACTCTTCCATTGTTCTCGGAATTCCGCTGAAGTTTAAAAATGCTTCGGAACTCTTCCATTGTTCTCGGAATTCCGCTGAAGTTTAAAAATGCTTCGGAACTCTTCCATTGTTCTCGGAATTCCGCTGACATATAAAAATGCTTTGGAACTCTTCCATTGTTCTCGGAATTCCGCTGAAGTTTAAAAATGCTTCGGAACACTTCCATTGTTCTCGGAATTCCGCTGAAGTTTAAAAATGCTTCAGAACTCTTCCATTGTTCTCGGAATTCCGCTGAAGTTTAAAAATGCTTCGGAACTCTTCCATTGTTCTCGGAATTCCGCTGAAGTTTAAAAATGCTTCGGAACTCTTCCATTGTTCTCGAAATTCCGCTGAAGTTTAAAAATGTTTCGGAAATCTTCCATTGTTCTCGGAATTCCGCTGAAATTTAAAAATGCTTTGGAACTCTTCCATTGTTCTCAGATTTCCACTGAAGTTTAAAAATGCTGTGGAACTCTTCCATTGTTCTCGGAATTCCGCTGAAGTTTAAAAATGCTTCGGAACTCTTCCATTGTTCTCGGAATTCCGCTGAAGTTTAAAAATGTTTCGAAACTCTTTCATTGTTCTCGGAATTCCGCTGAAGTTTAAAAATGCTTCGGAACTCTTCCATTGTTCTCGGAATTCCACTGAAGTTTAAACATGCTTCGGAACTCTTCCATTGTTCTCGGAATTCCGCTGAAGTTTAAAAATGCTTCGGAACTCTTCCATTGTTCTCGGAATTCCGCTGACATATAAAAATGCTTTGGAACTCTTCCATTGTTCTCGGAATTCCGCTGAAGTTTAAAAATGCTTCGGAACACTTCCATTGTTCTCGGAATTCCGCTGAAGTTTAAAAATGCTTCGGAACTCTTCCATTGTTTTCGGAATTCCGCTGAAGTTTAAAAATGCTTCGGAACTCTTCCATTGTTCTCGGAATTCCGCTGAAGTTTAAAAATGCTTTGGAACTCTTCCATTGTTCTCGGAATTCCGCTGACATATAAAAATGCTTTGGAACGCTTCCATTGTTCTCGGAATTCCGCTGAAGTTTAAAAATGCTTCGGAACACTTCCATTGTTCTCGGAATTCCGCTGAAGTTTAAAAATGCTTCGGAACACTTCCATTGTTCTCGGAATTCCGCTGAAGTTTAAAAATGCTTCGGAACGCTTCCATTGTTCTCGGAATTCTGCTGAAGTTTAAAGATGCTTCGGAACTCTACCATTGTTCTCGGAATTCCGCTGAAGTTTAAAAATGCTTCGGAACACTTCCATTGTTCTCGGAATTCCGCTGAAGTTTAAAAATGCTTCGGAACTCTTCCATTGTTCTCAGAATTCCGCTGAAGTTTAAAAATGCTTCGGAACTCTTCCATTGTTCTCAGAATTCCGCTGAAGTTTAAAAATGCTTCAGAACTCTTCCATTGTTCTCGGAATTCCGCTGAAGTTTAAAAATGCTTCGGAACTCTACCATTGTTCTCGGAATTCCGCTGAAGTTTAAAAATGCTTCGGAACTCTTCCATTGTTCTCGGAATTCCGCTGAAGTTTAAAAATGCTCCGGAACGCTTCCATTGTTCTCGGAATTCTGCTGAAGTTTAAAGATGCTTCGGAACTTTTCCATTGTTCTCGGAATTCCGCTGAAGTTTAAAAATGCTTCGGAACTCTTCCATTGTTCTCGGAATTCCGCTGAAGTTTAAAAATGCTTTGGAACTCTTCCATTGTTCTCGGAATTCCGCTGAAGTTTAAAAATGCTTCGGAACTCTTCCATTGTTCTCGGAATTCCGCTGAAGTTTAAAAATGCTTCGGAACTCTTCCATTGTTCTCGGAATTCCGCTGACATATAAAAATGCTTTGGAACTCTTCCATTGTTCTCAGAATTCCGCTGAAGTTTAAAAATGCTTCGGAACACTTCCATTGTTCTCGGAATTCCGCTGAAGTTTAAAAATGCTTCGGAACTCTTCCATTGTTCTCGGAATTCCGCTGAAGTTTAAAAATGCTTCGGAACTCTTCCATTGTTCTCGGAATTCCGCTGAAGTTTAAAAATGCTTCGGAACTCTTCCATTGTTCTCGAAATTCCGCTGAAGTTTAAAAATGCTTTGGAACTCTTCCATTGTTCTCAGATTTCCACTGAAGTTTAAAAATGCTGTGGAACTCTTCCATTGTTCCCGGAATTCCGCTGAAGTTTAAAAATGCTTCGGAACTCTTCCATTGTTCTCGGAATTCCGCTGAAGTTTAAAAATGCTTCGGAACTCTTTCATTGTTCTCGGAATTCTGCTGAAGTTTAAAAATGCTTCGGAACTCTTTCATTGTTCTCGGAATTCCGCTGAAGTTTAAAAATGCTTTGGAACTCTTCCATTGTTCTCGGAATTCCGCTGAAGTTTAAAAATGCTTCTGAACTCTTCCATTGTTCTCGGAATTCCGCTGAAGTTTAAAAATGATTCGGAACTCTTCCATTGTTCACGGAATTCCACTGACATATAAAAATGCTTTGGAACTCTTCCATTGTTCTCGGAATTCCGCTGAAGTTTAAAAATGTTTCGGAACTCTTCCATTGTTCTCGGAATTCCGCTGAAGTTTAAAAATGCTTCGGAACTCTTCCATTGTTCTCGGAATTCCGCTGAAGTTTAAAAATGCTTCGGAACTCTTCCATTGTTCTCGGAATTCTGCTGAAGTTTAAAAATGTTTCGAAACTCTTTCATTGTTCTCGGAATTCCGCTGAAGTTTAAAAATGCTTCGGAACTCTTCCATTGTTCTCGGAATTCCGCTGACATATAAAAATGCTTTGGAACTCTTCCATTGTTCTCGGAATTCCGCTGAAGTTTAAAAATGCTTCGGAACACTTCCATTGTTCTCGGAATTCCGCTGAAGTTTAAAAATGCTTCGGAACTCTTCCATTGTTCTCGGAATTCCGCTGAAGTTTAAAAATGCTTCGGAACACTTCCATTGTTCTCGGAATTCCGCTGAAGTTTAAAAATGCTCCGGAACGCTTCCATTGTTCTCGGAATTCTGCTGAAGTTTAAAGATGCTTCGGAACTCTACCATTGTTCTCGGAATTCCGCTGAAGTTTAAAAATGCTTCGGAACTCTTCCATTGTTCTCGGAATTCCGCTGAAGTTTAAAAATGCTCCGGAACGCTTCCATTGTTCTCGGAATTCTGCTGAAGTTTAAAGATGCTTCGGAACTTTTCCATTGTTCTCGGAATTCCGCTGAAGTTTAAAAATGCTTCGGAGCTCTTCCATTGTTCTCGGAATTCCGCTGAAGTTTAAAAATGCTTCGGAACTCTTCCATTGTTCTCGGAATTCCGCTGAAGTTTAAAAATGCTTCGGAACTCTTCCATTGTTCTCGGAATTCCGCTGAAGTTTAAAAATGCTTCGGAACTCTTCCATTGTTCTCGGAATTCCGCTGAAGTTTAAAAATGCTTCGGAACTCTTCCATTGTTCTCGGAATTCTGCTGAAGTTTAAAAATGCTTCGGAACTCTTTCATTGTTCTCGGAATTCCGCTGAAGTTTAAAAATGCTTTGGAACTCTTCCATTGTTCTCGGAATTCCGCTGAAGTTTAAAAATGCTTCTGAACTCTTCCATTGTTCTCGGAATTCCGCTGAAGTTTAAAAATGATTCGGAACTCTTCCATTGTTCTCGGAATTCCGCTGACATATAAAAATGCTTTGGAACTCTTCCATTGTTCTCGGAATTCCGCTGAAGTTTAAAAATGTTTCGAAACTCTTTCATTGTTCTCGGAATTCCGCTGAAGTTTAAAAATGCTTCGGAACTCTTCCATTGTTCTCGGAATTCCGCTGACATATAAAAATGCTTTGGAACTCTTCCATTGTTCTCGGAATTCCGCTGAAGTTTAAAAATGCTTCGGAACACTTCCATTGTTCTCGGAATTCCGCTGAAGTTTAAAAATGCTTCGGAACTCTTCCATTGTTCTCGGAATTCCGCTGAAGTTTAAAAATGCTTCGGAACTCTTCCATTGTTCTCGGAATTCCGCTGAAGTTTAAAAATGTTTCGAAACTCTTTCATTGTTCTCGGAATTCCGCTGAAGTTTAAAAATGCTTCGGAACTCTTCCATTGTTCTCGGAATTCCACTGAAGTTTAAACATGCTTCGGAACTCTTCCATTGTTCTCGGAATTCCGCTGAAGTTTAAAAATGCTTCGGAACTCTTCCATTGTTCTCGGAATTCCGCTGACATATAAAAATGCTTTGGAACTCTTCCATTGTTCTCGGAATTCCGCTGAAGTTTAAAAATGCTTCGGAACACTTCCATTGTTCTCGGAATTCCGCTGAAGTTTAAAAATGCTTCGGAACTCTTCCATTTTTCTCGGAATTCCGCTGAAGTTTAAAAATGCTTCGGAACTCTTCCATTGTTTTCGGAATTCCGCTGAAGTTTAAAAATGCTTCGGAACTCTTCCATTGTTGTCGGAATTCCGCTGAAGTTTAAAAATGCTTTGGAACTCTTCCATTGTTCTCGGAATTCCGCTGACATATAAAAATGCTTTGGAACGCTTCCATTGTTCTCGGAATTCCGCTGAAGTTTAAAAATGCTTCGGAACACTTCCATTGTTCTCGGAATTCCGCTGAAGTTTAAAAATGCTTCGGAACACTTCCATTGTTCTCGGAATTCCGCTGAAGTTTAAAAATGCTTCGGAACGCTTCCATTGTTCTCGGAATTCTGCTGAAGTTTAAAGATGCTTCGGAACTCTACCATTGTTCTCGGAATTCCGCTGAAGTTTAAAAATGCTTCGGAACACTTCCATTGTTCTCGGAATTCCGCTGAAGTTTAAAAATGCTTCGGAACTCTTCCATTGTTCTCAGAATTCCGCTGAAGTTTAAAAATGCTTCGGAACTCTTCCATTGTTCTCAGAATTCCGCTGAAGTTTAAAAATGCTTCGGAACTCTTCCATTGTTCTCGGAATTCCGCTGACATATAAAAATGCTTTGGAACTCTTCCATTGTTCTCAGAATTCCGCTGAAGTTTAAAAATGCTTCGGAACACTTCCATTGTTCTCGGAATTCCGCTGAAGTTTAAAAATGCTTCGGAACTCTTCCATTGTTCTCGGAATTCCGCTGAAGTTTAAAAATGCTTCGGAACTCTTCCATTGTTCTCGGAATTCCGCTGAAGTTTAAAAATGCTTCGGAACTCTTCCATTGTTCTCGAAATTCCGCTGAAGTTTAAAAATGCTTTGGAACTCTTCCATTGTTCTCAGATTTCCACTGAAGTTTAAAAATGCTGTGGAACTCTTCCATTGTTCCCGGAATTCCGCTGAAGTTTAAAAATGCTTCGGAACTCTTCCATTGTTCTCGGAATTCCGCTGAAGTTTAAAAATGCTTCGGAACTCTTTCATTGTTCTCGGAATTCTGCTGAAGTTTAAAAATGCTTCGGAACTCTTTCATTGTTCTCGGAATTCCGCTGAAGTTTAAAAATGCTTTGGAACTCTTCCATTGTTCTCGGAATTCCGCTGAAGTTTAAAAATGCTTCTGAACTCTTCCATTGTTCTCGGAATTCCGCTGAAGTTTAAAAATGATTCGGAACTCTTCCATTGTTCACGGAATTCCGCTGACATATAAAAATGCTTTGGAACTCTTCCATTGTTCTCGGAATTCCGCTGAAGTTTAAAAATGTTTCGGAACTCTTCCATTGTTCTCGGAATTCCGCTGAAGTTTAAAAATGCTTCGGAACTCTTCCATTGTTCTCGGAATTCCGCTGAAGTTTAAAAATGCTTCGGAACTCTTCCATTGTTCTCGGAATTCTGCTGAAGTTTAAAAATGTTTCGAAACTCTTTCATTGTTCTCGGAATTCCGCTGAAGTTTAAAAATGCTTCGGAACTCTTCCATTGTTCTCGGAATTCCGCTGACATATAAAAATGCTTTGGAACTCTTCCATTGTTCTCGGAATTCCGCTGAAGTTTAAAAATGCTTCGGAACACTTCCATTGTTCTCGGAATTCCGCTGAAGTTTAAAAATGCTTCGGAACTCTTCCATTGTTCTCGGAATTCCGCTGAAGTTTAAAAATGCTTCGGAACACTTCCATTGTTCTCGGAATTCCGCTGAAGTTTAAAAATGCTCCGGAACGCTTCCATTGTTCTCGGAATTCTGCTGAAGTTTAAAGATGCTTCGGAACTCTACCATTGTTCTCGGAATTCCGCTGAAGTTTAAAAATGCTTCGGAACTCTTCCATTGTTCTCGGAATTCCGCTGAAGTTTAAAAATGCTCCGGAACGCTTCCATTGTTCTCGGAATTCTGCTGAAGTTTAAAGATGCTTCGGAACTTTTCCATTGTTCTCGGAATTCCGCTGAAGTTTAAAAATGCTTCGGAGCTCTTCCATTGTTCTCGGAATTCCGCTGAAGTTTAAAAATGCTTCGGAACTCTTCCATTGTTCTCGGAATTCCGCTGAAGTTTAAAAATGCTTCGGAACTCTTCCATTGTTCTCGGAATTCCGCTGAAGTTTAAAAATGATTCGGAACTCTTCCATTGTTCTCGGAATTCCGCTGACATATAAAAATGCTTTGGAACTCTTCCATTGTTCTCGGAATTCCGCTGAAGTTTAAAAATGTTTCGAAACTCTTTCATTGTTCTCGGAATTCCGCTGA
This sequence comes from Phyllobates terribilis, assembly GCF_046119375.1. NCBI lineage: Eukaryota > Metazoa > Chordata > Amphibia > Anura > Dendrobatidae > Phyllobates > Phyllobates terribilis. Next base: position 1,024,180 of record NW_027363314.1, read on the forward strand.
AGTTTAAAAATGCTTCGGAACTCTTCCATTGTTCTCGGAATTCCGCTGACATATAAAAATGCTTTGGAACTCTTCCATTGTTCTCGGAATTCCGCTGAAGTTTAAAAATGCTTCGGAACACTTCCATTGTTCTCGGAATTCCGCTGAAGTTTAAAAATGCTTCGGAACTCTTCCATTGTTCTCGGAATTCCGCTGAAGTTTAAAAATGCTTCGGAACTCTTCCATTGTTCTCGGAATTCCGCTGAAGTTTAAAAATGTTTCGAAACTCTTTCATTGTTCTCGGAATTCCGCTGAAGTTTAAAAATGCTTCGGAACTCTTCCATTGTTCTCGGAATTCCACTGAAGTTTAAACATGCTTCGGAACTCTTCCATTGTTCTCGGAATTCCGCTGAAGTTTAAAAATGCTTCGGAACTCTTCCATTGTTCTCGGAATTCCGCTGACATATAAAAATGCTTTGGAACTCTTCCATTGTTCTCGGAATTCCGCTGAAGTTTAAAAATGCTTCGGAACACTTCCATTGTTCTCGGAATTCCGCTGAAGTTTAAAAATGCTTCGGAACTCTTCCATTTTTCTCGGAATTCCGCTGAAGTTTAAAAATGCTTCGGAACTCTTCCATTGTTTTCGGAATTCCGCTGAAGTTTAAAAATGCTTCGGAACTCTTCCATTGTTGTCGGAATTCCGCTGAAGTTTAAAAATGCTTTGGAACTCTTCCATTGTTCTCGGAATTCCGCTGACATATAAAAATGCTTTGGAACGCTTCCATTGTTCTCGGAATTCCGCTGAAGTTTAAAAATGCTTCGGAACACTTCCATTGTTCTCGGAATTCCGCTGAAGTTTAAAAATGCTTCGGAACACTTCCATTGTTCTCGGAATTCCGCTGAAGTTTAAAAATGCTTCGGAACGCTTCCATTGTTCTCGGAATTCTGCTGAAGTTTAAAGATGCTTCGGAACTCTACCATTGTTCTCGGAATTCCGCTGAAGTTTAAAAATGCTTCGGAACACTTCCATTGTTCTCGGAATTCCGCTGAAGTTTAAAAATGCTTCGGAACTCTTCCATTGTTCTCAGAATTCCGCTGAAGTTTAAAAATGCTTCGGAACTCTTCCATTGTTCTCAGAATTCCGCTGAAGTTTAAAAATGCTTCGGAACTCTTCCATTGTTCTCGGAATTCCGCTGAAGTTTAAAAATGCTTCGGAACTCTACCATTGTTCTCGGAATTCCGCTGAAGTTTAAAAATGCTTCGGAACTCTTCCATTGTTCTCGGAATTCCGCTGAAGTTTAAAAATGCTCCGGAACGCTTCCATTGTTCTCGGAATTCTGCTGAAGTTTAAAGATGCTTCGGAACTTTTCCATTGTTCTCGGAATTCCGCTGAAGTTTAAAAATGCTTCGGAACTCTTCCATTGTTCTCGGAATTCCGCTGAAGTTTAAAAATGCTTTGGAACTCTTCCATTGTTCTCGGAATTCTGCTGAAGTTTAAAAATGCTTCGGAACTCTTCCATTGTTCTCGGAATTCCGCTGAAGTTTAAAAATGCTTCGGAACTCTTCCATTGTTCTCGGAATTCCGCTGACATATAAAAATGCTTTGGAACTCTTCCATTGTTCTCAGAATTCCGCTGAAGTTTAAAAATGCTTCGGAACACTTCCATTGTTCTCGGAATTCCGCTGAAGTTTAAAAATGCTTCGGAACTCTTCCATTGTTCTCGGAATTCCGCTGAAGTTTAAAAATGCTTCGGAACTCTTCCATTGTTCTCGGAATTCCGCTGAAGTTTAAAAATGCTTCGGAACTCTTCCATTGTTCTCGAAATTCCGCTGAAGTTTAAAAATGCTTTGGAACTCTTCCATTGTTCTCAGATTTCCACTGAAGTTTAAAAATGCTGTGGAACTCTTCCATTGTTCCCGGAATTCCGCTGAAGTTTAAAAATGCTTCGGAACTCTTCCATTGTTCTCGGAATTCCGCTGAAGTTTAAAAATGCTTCGGAACTCTTCCATTGTTCTCGGAATTCTGCTGAAGTTTAAAAATGCTTCGGAACTCTTTCATTGTTCTCGGAATTCCGCTGAAGTTTAAAAATGCTTTGGAACTCTTCCATTGTTCTCGGAATTCCGCTGAAGTTTAAAAATGCTTCTGAACTCTTCCATTGTTCTCGGAATTCCGCTGAAGTTTAAAAATGATTCGGAACTCTTCCATTGTTCACGGAATTCCGCTGACATATAAAAATGCTTTGGAACTCTTCCATTGTTCTCGGAATTCCGCTGAAGTTTAAAAATGTTTCGGAACTCTTCCATTGTTCTCGGAATTCCGCTGAAGTTTAAAAATGCTTCGGAACTCTTCCATTGTTCTCGGAATTCCGCTGAAGTTTAAAAATGCTTCGGAACTCTTCCATTGTTCTCGGAATTCTGCTGAAGTTTAAAAATGTTTCGAAACTCTTTCATTGTTCTCGGAATTCCGCTGAAGTTTAAAAATGCTTCGGAACTCTTCCATTGTTCTCGGAATTCCGCTGACATATAAAAATGCTTTGGAACTCTTCCATTGTTCTCGGAATTCCGCTGAAGTTTAAAAATGCTTCGGAACACTTCCATTGTTCTCGGAATTCCGCTGAAGTTTAAAAATGCTTCGGAACTCTTCCATTGTTCTCGGAATTCCGCTGAAGTTTAAAAATGCTTCGGAACACTTCCATTGTTCTCGGAATTCCGCTGAAGTTTAAAAATGCTCCGGAACGCTTCCATTGTTCTCGGAATTCTGCTGAAGTTTAAAGATGCTTCGGAACTCTACCATTGTTCTCGGAATTCCGCTGAAGTTTAAAAATGCTTCGGAACTCTTCCATTGTTCTCGGAATTCCGCTGAAGTTTAAAAATGCTCCGGAACGCTTCCATTGTTCTCGGAATTCTGCTGAAGTTTAAAGATGCTTCGGAACTTTTCCATTGTTCTCGGAATTCCGCTGAAGTTTAAAAATGCTTCGGAACTCTTCCATTGTTCTCGGAATTCCGCTGAAGTTTAAAAATGCTTCGGAACTCTTCCATTGTTCTCGGAATTCCGCTGAAGTTTAAAAATGCTTCGGAACTCTTCCATTGTTCTCGGAATTCCGCTGAAGTTTAAAAATGCTTCGGAACTCTTCCATTGTTCTCGGAATTCCGCTGAAGTTTAAAAATGCTTCGGAACTCTTCCATTGTTCTCGGAATTCTGCTGAAGTTTAAAAATGCTTCGGAACTCTTTCATTGTTCTCGGAATTCCGCTGAAGTTTAAAAATGCTTCGGAACACTTCCATTGTTCTCGGAATTCCGCTGAAGTTTAAAAATGCTTCGGAACTCTTCCATTTTTCTCGGAATTCCGCTGAAGTTTAAAAATGCTTCGGAACTCTTCCATTGTTTTCGGAATTCCGCTGAAGTTTAAAAATGCTTCGGAACTCTTCCATTGTTCTCGGAATTCCGCTGAAGTTTAAAAATGCTTTGGAACTCTTCCATTGTTCTCGGAATTCCGCTGACATATAAAAATGCTTTGGAACGCTTCCATTGTTCTCGGAATTCCGCTGAAGTTTAAAAATGCTTCGGAACACTTCCATTGTTCTCGGAATTCCGCTGAAGTTTAAAAATGCTTCGGAACACTTCCATTGTTCTCGGAATTCCGCTGAAGTTTAAAAATGCTTCGGAACGCTTCCATTGTTCTCGGAATTCTGCTGAAGTTTAAAGATGCTTCGGAACTCTACCATTGTTCTCGGAATTCCGCTGAAGTTTAAAAATGCTTCGGAACACTTCCATTGTTCTCGGAATTCCGCTGAAGTTTAAAAATGCTTCGGAACTCTTCCATTGTTCTCAGAATTCCGCTGAAGTTTAAAAATGCTTCGGAACTCTTCCATTGTTCTCAGAATTCCGCTGAAGTTTAAAAATGCTTCGGAACTCTTCCATTGTTCTCGGAATTCCGCTGAAGTTTAAAAATGCTTCGGAACTCTACCATTGTTCTCGGAATTCCGCTGAAGTTTAAAAATGCTTCGGAACTCTTCCATTGTTCTCGGAATTCCGCTGAAGTTTAAAAATGCTCCGGAACGCTTCCATTGTTCTCGGAATTCTGCTGAAGTTTAAAGATGCTTCGGAACTTTTCCATTGTTCTCGGAATTCCGCTGAAGTTTAAAAATGCTTCGGAACTCTTCCATTGTTCTCGGAATTCCGCTGAAGTTTAAAAATGCTTTGGAACTCTTCCATTGTTCTCGGAATTCCGCTGAAGTTTAAAAATGCTTCGGAACTCTTCCATTGTTCTCGGAATTCCGCTGAAGTTTAAAAATGCTTCGGAACTCTTCCATTGTTCTCGGAATTCCGCTGACATATAAAAATGCTTTGGAACTCTTCCATTGTTCTCGGAATTCCGCTGAAGTTTAAAAATGCTTCGGAACTCTTCCATTGTTCTCGAAATTCCGCTGAAGTTTAAAAATGCTTTGGAACTCTTCCATTGTTCTCAGATTTCCACTGAAGTTTAAAAATGCTGTGGAACTCTTCCATTGTTCCCGGAATTCCGCTGAAGTTTAAAAATGCTTCGGAACTCTTCCATTGTTCTCGGAATTCCGCTGAAGTTTAAAAATGCTTCGGAACTCTTCCATTGTTCTCGGAATTCTGCTGAAGTTTAAAAATGCTTCGGAACTCTTTCATTGTTCTCGGAATTCCGCTGAAGTTTAAAAATGCTTTGGAACTCTTCCATTGTTCTCGGAATTCCGCTGAAGTTTAAAAATGCTTCTGAACTCTTCCATTGTTCTCGGAATTCCGCTGAAGTTTAAAAATGCTTCGGAACACTTCCATTGTTCTCGGAATTCCGCTGAAGTTTAAAAATGCTTCGGAACGCTTCCATTGTTCTCGGAATTCTGCTGAAGTTTAAAGATGCTTCGGAACTCTACCATTGTTCTCGGAATTCCGCTGAAGTTTAAAAATGCTTCGGAACACTTCCATTGTTCTCGGAATTCCGCTGAAGTTTAAAAATGCTTCGGAACTCTTCCATTGTTCTCAGAATTCCGCTGAAGTTTAAAAATGCTTCGGAACTCTTCCATTGTTCTCAGAATTCCGCTGAAGTTTAAAAATGCTTCGGAACTCTTCCATTGTTCTCGGAATTCCGCTGAAGTTTAAAAATGCTTCGGAACTCTACCATTGTTCTCGGAATTCCGCTGAAGTTTAAAAATGCTTCGGAACTCTTCCATTGTTCTCGGAATTCCGCTGAAGTTTAAAAATGCTCCGGAACGCTTCCATTGTTCTCGGAATTCTGCTGAAGTTTAAAGATGCTTCGGAACTTTTCCATTGTTCTCGGAATTCCGCTGAAGTTTAAAAATGCTTCGGAACTCTTCCATTGTTCTCGGAATTCCGCTGAAGTTTAAAAATGCTTTGGAACTCTTCCATTGTTCTCGGAATTCCGCTGAAGTTTAAAAATGCTTCGGAACTCTTCCATTGTTCTCGGAATTCCGCTGAAGTTTAAAAATGCTTCGGAACTCTTCCATTGTTCTCGGAATTCCGCTGACATATAAAAATGCTTTGGAACTCTTCCATTGTTCTCGGAATTCCGCTGAAGTTTAAAAATGCTTCGGAACTCTTCCATTGTTCTCGAAATTCCGCTGAAGTTTAAAAATGCTTTGGAACTCTTCCATTGTTCTCAGATTTCCACTGAAGTTTAAAAATGCTGTGGAACTCTTCCATTGTTCCCGGAATTCCGCTGAAGTTTAAAAATGCTTCGGAACTCTTCCATTGTTCTCGGAATTCCGCTGAAGTTTAAAAATGCTTCGGAACTCTTCCATTGTTCTCGGAATTCTGCTGAAGTTTAAAAATGCTTCGGAACTCTTTCATTGTTCTCGGAATTCCGCTGAAGTTTAAAAATGCTTTGGAACTCTTCCATTGTTCTCGGAATTCCGCTGAAGTTTAAAAATGCTTCTGAACTCTTCCATTGTTCTCGGAATTCCGCTGAAGTTTAAAAATGATTCGGAACTCTTCCATTGTTCACGGAATTCCGCTGACATATAAAAATGCTTTGGAACTCTTCCATTGTTCTCGGAATTCCGCTGAAGTTTAAAAATGCTTCGGAACACTTCCATTGTTCTCGGAATTCCGCTGAAGTTTAAAAATGCTTCGGAACTCTTCCATTGTTCTCGGAATTCCGCTGAAGTTTAAAAATGCTTCGGAACTCTTCCATTGTTCTCGGAATTCCGCTGAAGTTTAAAAATGTTTCGAAACTCTTTCATTGTTCTCGGAATTCCGCTGAAGTTTAAAAATGCTTCGGAACTCTTCCATTGTTCTCGGAATTCCACTGAAGTTTAAACATGCTTCGGAACTCTTCCATTGTTCTCGGAATTCCGCTGAAGTTTAAAAATGCTTCGGAACTCTTCCATTGTTCTCGGAATTCCGCTGACATATAAAAATGCTTTGGAACTCTTCCATTGTTCTCGGAATTCCGCTGAAGTTTAAAAATGCTTCGGAACACTTCCATTGTTCTCGGAATTCCGCTGAAGTTTAAAAATGCTTCGGAACTCTTCCATTTTTCTCGGAATTCCGCTGAAGTTTAAAAATGCTTCGGAACTCTTCCATTGTTTTCGGAATTCCGCTGAAGTTTAAAAATGCTTCGGAACTCTTCCATTGTTGTCGGAATTCCGCTGAAGTTTAAAAATGCTTTGGAACTCTTCCATTGTTCTCGGAATTCCGCTGACATATAAAAATGCTTTGGAACGCTTCCATTGTTCTCGGAATTCCGCTGAAGTTTAAAAATGCTTCGGAACACTTCCATTGTTCTCGGAATTCCGCTGAAGTTTAAAAATGCTTCGGAACACTTCCATTGTTCTCGGAATTCCGCTGAAGTTTAAAAATGCTTCGGAACGCTTCCATTGTTCTCGGAATTCTGCTGAAGTTTAAAGATGCTTCGGAACTCTACCATTGTTCTCGGAATTCCGCTGAAGTTTAAAAATGCTTCGGAACACTTCCATTGTTCTCGGAATTCCGCTGAAGTTTAAAAATGCTTCGGAACTCTTCCATTGTTCTCAGAATTCCGCTGAAGTTTAAAAATGCTTCGGAACTCTTCCATTGTTCTCAGAATTCCGCTGAAGTTTAAAAATGCTTCGGAACTCTTCCATTGTTCTCGGAATTCCGCTGACATATAAAAATGCTTTGGAACTCTTCCATTGTTCTCAGAATTCCGCTGAAGTTTAAAAATGCTTCGGAACACTTCCATTGTTCTCGGAATTCCGCTGAAGTTTAAAAATGCTTCGGAACTCTTCCATTGTTCTCGGAATTCCGCTGAAGTTTAAAAATGCTTCGGAACTCTTCCATTGTTCTCGGAATTCCGCTGAAGTTTAAAAATGCTTCGGAACTCTTCCATTGTTCTCGAAATTCCGCTGAAGTTTAAAAATGCTTTGGAACTCTTCCATTGTTCTCAGATTTCCACTGAAGTTTAAAAATGCTGTGGAACTCTTCCATTGTTCCCGGAATTCCGCTGAAGTTTAAAAATGCTTCGGAACTCTTCCATTGTTCTCGGAATTCCGCTGAAGTTTAAAAATGCTTCGGAACTCTTTCATTGTTCTCGGAATTCTGCTGAAGTTTAAAAATGCTTCGGAACTCTTTCATTGTTCTCGGAATTCCGCTGAAGTTTAAAAATGCTTTGGAACTCTTCCATTGTTCTCGGAATTCCGCTGAAGTTTAAAAATGCTTCTGAACTCTTCCATTGTTCTCGGAATTCCGCTGAAGTTTAAAAATGATTCGGAACTCTTCCATTGTTCACGGAATTCCGCTGACATATAAAAATGCTTTGGAACTCTTCCATTGTTCTCGGAATTCCGCTGAAGTTTAAAAATGTTTCGGAACTCTTCCATTGTTCTCGGAATTCCGCTGAAGTTTAAAAATGCTTCGGAACTCTTCCATTGTTCTCGGAATTCCGCTGAAGTTTAAAAATGCTTCGGAACTCTTCCATTGTTCTCGGAATTCTGCTGAAGTTTAAAAATGTTTCGAAACTCTTTCATTGTTCTCGGAATTCCGCTGAAGTTTAAAAATGCTTCGGAACTCTTCCATTGTTCTCGGAATTCCGCTGACATATAAAAATGCTTTGGAACTCTTCCATTGTTCTCGGAATTCCGCTGAAGTTTAAAAATGCTTCGGAACACTTCCATTGTTCTCGGAATTCCGCTGAAGTTTAAAAATGCTTCGGAACTCTTCCATTGTTCTCGGAATTCCGCTGAAGTTTAAAAATGCTTCGGAACACTTCCATTGTTCTCGGAATTCCGCTGAAGTTTAAAAATGCTCCGGAACGCTTCCATTGTTCTCGGAATTCTGCTGAAGTTTAAAGATGCTTCGGAACTCTACCATTGTTCTCGGAATTCCGCTGAAGTTTAAAAATGCTTCGGAACTCTTCCATTGTTCTCGGAATTCCGCTGAAGTTTAAAAATGCTCCGGAACGCTTCCATTGTTCTCGGAATTCTGCTGAAGTTTAAAGATGCTTCGGAACTTTTCCATTGTTCTCGGAATTCCGCTGAAGTTTAAAAATGCTTCGGAGCTCTTCCATTGTTCTCGGAATTCCGCTGAAGTTTAAAAATGCTTCGGAACTCTTCCATTGTTCTCGGAATTCCGCTGAAGTTTAAAAATGCTTCGGAACTCTTCCATTGTTCTCGGAATTCCGCTGAAGTTTAAAAATGCTTCGGAACTCTTCCATTGTTCTCGGAATTCCGCTGAAGTTTAAAAATGCTTCGGAACTCTTCCATTGTTCTCGGAATTCTGCTGAAGTTTAAAAATGCTTCGGAACTCTTTCATTGTTCTCGGAATTCCGCTGAAGTTTAAAAATGCTTTGGAACTCTTCCATTGTTCTCGGAATTCCGCTGAAGTTTAAAAATGCTTCTGAACTCTTCCATTGTTCTCGGAATTCCGCTGAAGTTTAAAAATGATTCGGAACTCTTCCATTGTTCACGGAATTCCGCTGACATATAAAAATGCTTTGGAACTCTTCCATTGTTCTCGGAATTCCGCTGAAGTTTAAAAATGTTTCGGAACTCTTCCATTGTTCTCGGAATTCCGCTGAAGTTTAAAAATGCTTCGGAACTCTTCCATTGTTCTCGGAATTCCGCTGAAGTTTAAAAATGCTTCGGAACTCTTCCATTGTTCTCGGAATTCTGCTGAAGTTTAAAAATGTTTCGAAACTCTTTCATTGTTCTCGGAATTCCGCTGAAGTTTAAAAATGCTTCGGAACTCTTCCATTGTTCTCGGAATTCCGCTGACATATAAAAATGCTTTGGAACTCTTCCATTGTTCTCGGAATTCCGCTGAAGTTTAAAAATGCTTCGGAACACTTCCATTGTTCTCGGAATTCCGCTGAAGTTTAAAAATGCTTCGGAACTCTTCCATTGTTCTCGGAATTCCGCTGAAGTTTAAAAATGCTTCGGAACACTTCCATTGTTCTCGGAATTCCGCTGAAGTTTAAAAATGCTCCGGAACGCTTCCATTGTTCTCGGAATTCTGCTGAAGTTTAAAGATGCTTCGGAACTCTACCATTGTTCTCGGAATTCCGCTGAAGTTTAAAAATGCTTCGGAACTCTTCCATTGTTCTCGGAATTCCGCTGAAGTTTAAAAATGCTCCGGAACGCTTCCATTGTTCTCGGAATTCTGCTGAAGTTTAAAGATGCTTCGGAACTTTTCCATTGTTCTCGGAATTCCGCTGAAGTTTAAAAATGCTTCGGAGCTCTTCCATTGTTCTCGGAATTCCGCTGAAGTTTAAAAATGCTTCGGAACTCTTCCATTGTTCTCGGAATTCCGCTGAAGTTTAAAAATGCTTCGGAACTCTTCCATTGTTCTCGGAATTCCGCTGAAGTTTAAAAATGCTTCGGAACTCTTCCATTGTTCTCGGAATTCCGCTGAAGTTTAAAAATGCTTCGGAACTCTTCCATTGTTCTCGGAATTCTGCTGAAGTTTAAAAATGCTTCGGAACTCTTTCATTGTTCTCGGAATTCCGCTGAAGTTTAAAAATGCTTTGGAACTCTTCCATTGTTCTCGGAATTCCGCTGAAGTTTAAAAATGCTTCTGAACTCTTCCATTGTTCTCGGAATTCCGCTGAAGTTTAAAAATGATTCGGAACTCTTCCATTGTTCTCGGAATTCCGCTGACATATAAAAATGCTTTGGAACTCTTCCATTGTTCTCGGAATTCCGCTGAAGTTTAAAAATGTTTCGAAACTCTTTCATTGTTCTCGGAATTCCGCTGAAGTTTAAAAATGCTTCGGAACTCTTCCATTGTTCTCGGAATTCCGCTGACATATAAAAATGCTTTGGAACTCTTCCATTGTTCTCGGAATTCCGCTGAAGTTTAAAAATGCTTCGGAACACTTCCATTGTTCTCGGAATTCCGCTGAAGTTTAAAAATGCTTCGGAACTCTTCCATTGTTCTCGGAATTCCGCTGAAGTTTAAAAATGCTTCGGAACTCTTCCATTGTTCTCGGAATTCCGCTGAAGTTTAAAAATGTTTCGAAACTCTTTCATTGTTCTCGGAATTCTGCTGAAGTTTAAAAATGCTTCGGAACTCTTCCATTGTTCTCGGAATTCCACTGAAGTTTAAACATGCTTCGGAACTCTTCCATTGTTCTCGGAATTCCGCTGAAGTTTAAAAATGCTTCGGAACTCTTCCATTGTTCTCGGAATTCCGCTGACATATAAAAATGCTTTGGAACTCTTCCATTGTTCTCGGAATTCCGCTGAAGTTTAAAAATGCTTCGGAACACTTCCATTGTTCTCGGAATTCCGCTGAAGTTTAAAAATGCTTCGGAACTCTTCCATTTTTCTCGGAATTCCGCTGAAGTTTAAAAATGCTTCGGAACTCTTCCATTGTTTTCGGAATTCCGCTGAAGTTTAAAAATGCTTCGGAACTCTTCCATTGTTGTCGGAATTCCGCTGAAGTTTAAAAATGCTTTGGAACTCTTCCATTGTTCTCGGAATTCCGCTGACATATAAAAATGCTTTGGAACGCTTCCATTGTTCTCGGAATTCCGCTGAAGTTTAAAAATGCTTCGGAACACTTCCATTGTTCTCGGAATTCCGCTGAAGTTTAAAAATGCTTCGGAACACTTCCATTGTTCTCGGAATTCCGCTGAAGTTTAAAAATGCTTCGGAACGCTTCCATTGTTCTCGGAATTCTGCTGAAGTTTAAAGATGCTTCGGAACTCTACCATTGTTCTCGGAATTCCGCTGAAGTTTAAAAATGCTTCGGAACACTTCCATTGTTCTCGGAATTCCGCTGAAGTTTAAAAATGCTTCGGAACTCTTCCATTGTTCTCAGAATTCCGCTGAAGTTTAAAAATGCTTCGGAACTCTTCCATTGTTCTCAGAATTCCGCTGAAGTTTAAAAATGCTTCGGAACTCTTCCATTGTTCTCGGAATTCCGCTGAAGTTTAAAAATGCTTCGGAACTCTACCATTGTTCTCGGAATTCCGCTGAAGTTTAAAAATGCTTCGGAACTCTTCCATTGTTCTCGGAATTCCGCTGAAGTTTAAAAATGCTCCGGAACGCTTCCATTGTTCTCGGAATTCTGCTGAAGTTTAAAGATGCTTCGGAACTTTTCCATTGTTCTCGGAATTCCGCTGAAGTTTAAAAATGCTTCGGAACTCTTCCATTGTTCTCGGAATTCCGCTGAAGTTTAAAAATGCTTTGGAACTCTTCCATTGTTCTCGGAATTCCGCTGAAGTTTAAAAATGCTTCGGAACTCTTCCATTGTTCTCGGAATTCCGCTGAAGTTTAAAAATGCTTCGGAACTCTTCCATTGTTCTCGGAATTCCGCTGACATATAAAAATGCTTTGGAACTCTTCCATTGTTCTCAGAATTCCGCTGAAGTTTAAAAATGCTTCGGAACACTTCCATTGTTCTCGGAATTCCGCTGAAGTTTAAAAATGCTTCGGAACTCTTCCATTGTTCTCGGAATTCCGCTGAAGTTTAAAAATGCTTCGGAACTCTTCCATTGTTCTCGGAATTCCGCTGAAGTTTAAAAATGCTTCGGAACTCTTCCATTGTTCTCGAAATTCCGCTGAAGTTTAAAAATGCTTTGGAACTCTTCCATTGTTCTCAGATTTCCACTGAAGTTTAAAAATGCTGTGGAACTCTTCCATTGTTCCCGGAATTCCGCTGAAGTTTAAAAATGCTTCGGAACTCTTCCATTGTTCTCGGAATTCCGCTGAAGTTTAAAAATGCTTCGGAACTCTTCCATTGTTCTCGGAATTCTGCTGAAGTTTAAAAATGCTTCGGAACTCTTTCATTGTTCTCGGAATTCCGCTGAAGTTTAAAAATGCTTTGGAACTCTTCCATTGTTCTCGGAATTCCGCTGAAGTTTAAAAATGCTTCTGAACTCTTCCATTGTTCTCGGAATTCCGCTGAAGTTTAAAAATGATTCGGAACTCTTCCATTGTTCACGGAATTCCGCTGACATATAAAAATGCTTTGGAACTCTTCCATTGTTCTCGGAATTCCGCTGAAGTTTAAAAATGTTTCGGAACTCTTCCATTGTTCTCGGAATTCCGCTGAAGTTTAAAAATGCTTCGGAACTCTTCCATTGTTCTCGGAATTCCGCTGAAGTTTAAAAATGCTTCGGAACTCTTCCATTGTTCTCGGAATTCTGCTGAAGTTTAAAAATGTTTCGAAACTCTTTCATTGTTCTCGGAATTCCGCTGAAGTTTAAAAATGCTTCGGAACTCTTCCATTGTTCTCGGAATTCCGCTGACATATAAAAATGCTTTGGAACTCTTCCATTGTTCTCGGAATTCCGCTGAAGTTTAAAAATGCTTCGGAACACTTCCATTGTTCTCGGAATTCCGCTGAAGTTTAAAAATGCTTCGGAACACTTCCATTGTTCTCGGAATTCCGCTGAAGTTTAAAAATGCTCCGGAACGCTTCCATTGTTCTCGGAATTCTGCTGAAGTTTAAAGATGCTTCGGAACTCTACCATTGTTCTCGGAATTCCGCTGAAGTTTAAAAATGCTTCGGAACTCTTCCATTGTTCTCGGAATTCCGCTGAAGTTTAAAAATGCTCCGGAACGCTTCCATTGTTCTCGGAATTCTGCTGAAGTTTAAAGATGCTTCGGAACTCTACCATTGTTCTCGGAATTCCGCTGAAGTTTAAAAATGCTTCGGAACTCTTCCATTGTTCTCGGAATTCCGCTGAAGTTTAAAAATGCTCCGGAACGCTTCCATTGTTCTCGGAATTCTGCTGAAGTTTAAAGATGCTTCGGAACTTTTCCATTGTTCTCGGAATTCCGCTGAAGTTTAAAAATGCTTCGGAGCTCTTCCATTGTTCTCGGAATTCCGCTGAAGTTTAAAAATGCTTCGGAACTCTTCCATTGTTCTCGGAATTCCGCTGAAGTTTAAAAATGCTTCGGAACTCTTCCATTGTTCTCGGAATTCCGCTGAAGTTTAAAAATGCTTCGGAACTCTTCCATTGTTCTCGGAATTCCGCTGAAGTTTAAAAATGCTTCGGAACTCTTCCATTGTTCTCGGAATTCTGCTGAAGTTTAAAAATGCTTCGGAACTCTTTCATTGTTCTCGGAATTCCGCTGAAGTTTAAAAATGCTTTGGAACTCTTCCATTGTTCTCGGAATTCCGCTGAAGTTTAAAAATGCTTCTGAACTCTTCCATTGTTCTCGGAATTCCGCTGAAGTTTAAAAATGATTCGGAACTCTTCCATTGTTCACGGAATTCCGCTGACATATAAAAATGCTTTGGAACTCTTCCATTGTTCTCGGAATTCCGCTGAAGTTTAAAAATGTTTCGGAACTCTTCCATTGTTCTCGGAATTCCGCTGAAGTTTAAAAATGCTTCGGAACTCTTCCATTGTTCTCGGAATTCCGCTGAAGTTTAAAAATGCTTCGGAACTCTTCCATTGTTCTCGGAATTCTGCTGAAGTTTAAAAATGTTTCGAAACTCTTTCATTGTTCTCGGAATTCCGCTGAAGTTTAAAAATGCTTCGGAACTCTTCCATTGTTCTCGGAATTCCGCTGACATATAAAAATGCTTTGGAACTCTTCCATTGTTCTCGGAATTCCGCTGAAGTTTAAAAATGCTTCGGAACACTTCCATTGTTCTCGGAATTCCGCTGAAGTTTAAAAATGCTTCGGAACTCTTCCATTGTTCTCGGAATTCCGCTGAAGTTTAAAAATGCTTCGGAACTCTTCCATTGTTCTCGGAATTCCGCTGAAGTTTAAAAATGCTTCGGAACTCTTCCATTGTTCTCGGAATTCTGCTGAAGTTTAAAAATGCTTCGGAACTCTTTCATTGTTCTCGGAATTCCGCTGAAGTTTAAAAATGCTTTGGAACTCTTCCATTGTTCTCGGAATTCCGCTGAAGTTTAAAAATGCTTCTGAACTCTTCCATTGTTCTCGGAATTCCGCTGAAGTTTAAAAATGATTCGGAACTCTTCCATTGTTCTCGGAATTCCGCTGACATATAAAAATGCTTTGGAACTCTTCCATTGTTCTCGGAATTCCGCTGAAGTTTAAAAATGTTTCGAAACTCTTTCATTGTTCTCGGAATTCCGCTGAAGTTTAAAAATGCTTCGGAACTCTTCCATTGTTCTCGGAATTCCGCTGACATATAAAAATGCTTTGGAACTCTTCCATTGTTCTCGGAATTCCGCTGAAGTTTAAAAATGCTTCGGAACACTTCCATTGTTCTCGGAATTCCGCTGAAGTTTAAAAATGCTTCGGAACTCTTCCATTGTTCTCGGAATTCCGCTGAAGTTTAAAAATGCTTCGGAACTCTTCCATTGTTCTCGGAATTCCGCTGAAGTTTAAAAATGTTTCGAAACTCTTTCATTGTTCTCGGAATTCTGCTGAAGTTTAAAAATGCTTCGGAACTCTTCCATTGTTCTCGGAATTCCACTGAAGTTTAAACATGCTTCGGAACTCTTCCATTGTTCTCGGAATTCCGCTGAAGTTTAAAAATGCTTCGGAACTCTTCCATTGTTCTCGGAATTCCGCTGACATATAAAAATGCTTTGGAACTCTTCCATTGTTCTCGGAATTCCGCTGAAGTTTAAAAATGCTTCGGAACACTTCCATTGTTCTCGGAATTCCGCTGAAGTTTAAAAATGCTTCGGAACTCTTCCATTTTTCTCGGAATTCCGCTGAAGTTTAAAAATGCTTCGGAACACTTCCATTGTTCTCGGAATTCCGCTGAAGTTTAAAAATGCTTCGGAACACTTCCATTGTTCTCGGAATTCCGCTGAAGTTTAAAAATGCTTCGGAACGCTTCCATTGTTCTCGGAATTCTGCTGAAGTTTAAAGATGCTTCGGAACTCTACCATTGTTCTCGGAATTCCGCTGAAGTTTAAAAATGCTTCGGAACACTTCCATTGTTCTCGGAATTCCGCTGAAGTTTAAAAATGCTTCGGAACTCTTCCATTGTTCTCAGAATTCCGCTGAAGTTTAAAAATGCTTCGGAACTCTTCCATTGTTCTCAGAATTCCGCTGAAGTTTAAAAATGCTTCGGAACTCTTCCATTGTTCTCGGAATTCCGCTGAAGTTTAAAAATGCTTCGGAACTCTACCATTGTTCTCGGAATTCCGCTGAAGTTTAAAAATGCTTCGGAACTCTTCCATTGTTCTCGGAATTCCGCTGAAGTTTAAAAATGCTCCGGAACGCTTCCATTGTTCTCGGAATTCTGCTGAAGTTTAAAGATGCTTCGGAACTTTTCCATTGTTCTCGGAATTCCGCTGAAGTTTAAAAATGCTTCGGAACTCTTCCATTGTTCTCGGAATTCCGCTGAAGTTTAAAAATGCTTTGGAACTCTTCCATTGTTCTCGGAATTCCGCTGAAGTTTAAAAATGCTTCGGAACTCTTCCATTGTTCTCGGAATTCCGCTGAAGTTTAAAAATGCTTCGGAACTCTTCCATTGTTCTCGGAATTCCGCTGACATATAAAAATGCTTTGGAACTCTTCCATTGTTCTCAGAATTCCGCTGAAGTTTAAAAATGCTTCGGAACACTTCCATTGTTCTCGGAATTCCGCTGAAGTTTAAAAATGCTTCGGAACTCTTCCATTGTTCTCGGAATTCCGCTGAAGTTTAAAAATGCTTCGGAACTCTTCCATTGTTCTCGGAATTCCGCTGAAGTTTAAAAATGCTTCGGAACTCTTCCATTGTTCTCGAAATTCCGCTGAAGTTTAAAAATGCTTTGGAACTCTTCCATTGTTCTCAGATTTCCACTGAAGTTTAAAAATGCTGTGGAACTCTTCCATTGTTCCCGGAATTCCGCTGAAGTTTAAAAATGCTTCGGAACTCTTCCATTGTTCTCGGAATTCCGCTGAAGTTTAAAAATGCTTCGGAACTCTTCCATTGTTCTCGGAATTCTGCTGAAGTTTAAAAATGCTTCGGAACTCTTTCATTGTTCTCGGAATTCCGCTGAAGTTTAAAAATGCTTTGGAACTCTTCCATTGTTCTCGGAATTCCGCTGAAGTTTAAAAATGCTTCTGAACTCTTCCATTGTTCTCGGAATTCCGCTGAAGTTTAAAAATGATTCGGAACTCTTCCATTGTTCACGGAATTCCGCTGACATATAAAAATGCTTTGGAACTCTTCCATTGTTCTCGGAATTCCGCTGAAGTTTAAAAATGTTTCGGAACTCTTCCATTGTTCTCGGAATTCCGCTGAAGTTTAAAAATGCTTCGGAACTCTTCCATTGTTCTCGGAATTCCGCTGAAGTTTAAAAATGCTTCGGAACTCTTCCATTGTTCTCGGAATTCTGCTGAAGTTTAAAAATGTTTCGAAACTCTTTCATTGTTCTCGGAATTCCGCTGAAGTTTAAAAATGCTTCGGAACTCTTCCATTGTTCTCGGAATTCCGCTGACATATAAAAATGCTTTGGAACTCTTCCATTGTTCTCGGAATTCCGCTGAAGTTTAAAAATGCTTCGGAACACTTCCATTGTTCTCGGAATTCCGCTGAAGTTTAAAAATGCTTCGGAACACTTCCATTGTTCTCGGAATTCCGCTGAAGTTTAAAAATGCTCCGGAACGCTTCCATTGTTCTCGGAATTCTGCTGAAGTTTAAAGATGCTTCGGAACTCTACCATTGTTCTCGGAATTCCGCTGAAGTTTAAAAATGCTTCGGAACTCTTCCATTGTTCTCGGAATTCCGCTGAAGTTTAAAAATGCTCCGGAACGCTTCCATTGTTCTCGGAATTCTGCTGAAGTTTAAAGATGCTTCGGAACTCTACCATTGTTCTCGGAATTCCGCTGAAGTTTAAAAATGCTTCGGAACTCTTCCATTGTTCTCGGAATTCCGCTGAAGTTTAAAAATGCTCCGGAACGCTTCCATTGTTCTCGGAATTCTGCTGAAGTTTAAAGATGCTTCGGAACTTTTCCATTGTTCTCGGAATTCCGCTGAAGTTTAAAAATGCTTCGGAGCTCTTCCATTGTTCTCGGAATTCCGCTGAAGTTTAAAAATGCTTCGGAACTCTTCCATTGTTCTCGGAATTCCGCTGAAGTTTAAAAATGCTTCGGAACTCTTCCATTGTTCTCGGAATTCCGCTGAAGTTTAAAAATGCTTCGGAACTCTTCCATTGTTCTCGGAATTCCGCTGAAGTTTAAAAATGCTTCGGAACTCTTCCATTGTTCTCGGAATTCTGCTGAAGTTTAAAAATGCTTCGGAACTCTTTCATTGTTCTCGGAATTCCGCTGAAGTTTAAAAATGCTTTGGAACTCTTCCATTGTTCTCGGAATTCCGCTGAAGTTTAAAAATGCTTCTGAACTCTTCCATTGTTCTCGGAATTCCGCTGAAGTTTAAAAATGATTCGGAACTCTTCCATTGTTCACGGAATTCCGCTGACATATAAAAATGCTTTGGAACTCTTCCATTGTTCTCGGAATTCCGCTGAAGTTTAAAAATGTTTCGGAACTCTTCCATTGTTCTCGGAATTCCGCTGAAGTTTAAAAATGCTTCGGAACTCTTCCATTGTTCTCGGAATTCCGCTGAAGTTTAAAAATGCTTCGGAACTCTTCCATTGTTCTCGGAATTCTGCTGAAGTTTAAAAATGTTTCGAAACTCTTTCATTGTTCTCGGAATTCCGCTGAAGTTTAAAAATGCTTCGGAACTCTTCCATTGTTCTCGGAATTCCGCTGACATATAAAAATGCTTTGGAACTCTTCCATTGTTCTCGGAATTCCGCTGAAGTTTAAAAATGCTTCGGAACACTTCCATTGTTCTCGGAATTCCGCTGAAGTTTAAAAATGCTTCGGAACTCTTCCATTGTTCTCGGAATTCCGCTGAAGTTTAAAAATGCTTCGGAACACTTCCATTGTTCTCGGAATTCCGCTGAAGTTTAAAAATGCTCCGGAACGCTTCCATTGTTCTCGGAATTCTGCTGAAGTTTAAAGATGCTTCGGAACTCTACCATTGTTCTCGGAATTCCGCTGAAGTTTAAAAATGCTTCGGAACTCTTCCATTGTTCTCGGAATTCCGCTGAAGTTTAAAAATGCTCCGGAACGCTTCCATTGTTCTCGGAATTCTGCTGAAGTTTAAAGATGCTTCGGAACTTTTCCATTGTTCTCGGAATTCCGCTGAAGTTTAAAAATGCTTCGGAGCTCTTCCATTGTTCTCGGAATTCCGCTGAAGTTTAAAAATGCTTCGGAACTCTTCCATTGTTCTCGGAATTCCGCTGAAGTTTAAAAATGCTTCGGAACTCTTCCATTGTTCTCGGAATTCCGCTGACATATAAAAATGCTTTGGAACTCTTCCATTGTTCTCGGAATTCCGCTGAAGTTTAAAAATGCTTCGGAACTCTTCCATTGTTTTCGGAATTCCGCTGAAGTTTAAAAATGCTTCGGAACTCTTCCATTGTTCTCGGAATTCCGCTGAAGTTTAAAAATGCTTTGGAACTCTTCCATTGTTCTCGGAATTCCGCTGACATATAAAAATGCTTTGGAACGCTTCCATTGTTCTCGGAATTCCGCTGAAGTTTAAAAATGCTTCGGAACACTTCCATTGTTCTCGGAATTCCGCTGAAGTTTAAAAATGCTTCGGAACACTTCCATTGTTCTCGGAATTCCGCTGAAGTTTAAAAATGCTTCGGAACGCTTCCATTGTTCTCGGAATTCTGCTGAAGTTTAAAGATGCTTCGGAACTCTACCATTGTTCTCGGAATTCCGCTGAAGTTTAAAAATGCTTCGGAACACTTCCATTGTTCTCGGAATTCCGCTGAAGTTTAAAAATGCTTCGGAACTCTTCCATTGTTCTCAGAATTCCGCTGAAGTTTAAAAATGCTTCGGAACTCTTCCATTGTTCTCAGAATTCCGCTGAAGTTTAAAAATGCTTCGGAACTCTTCCATTGTTCTCGGAATTCCGCTGAAGTTTAAAAATGCTTCGGAACTCTACCATTGTTCTCGGAATTCCGCTGAAGTTTAAAAATGCTTCGGAACTCTTCCATTGTTCTCGGAATTCCGCTGAAGTTTAAAAATGCTCCGGAACGCTTCCATTGTTCTCGGAATTCTGCTGAAGTTTAAAGATGCTTCGGAACTTTTCCAATGTTCTCGGAATTCCGCTGAAGTTTAAAAATGCTTCGGAACTCTTCCATTGTTCTCGGAATTCCGCTGAAGTTTAAAAATGCTTTGGAACTCTTCCATTGTTCTCGGAATTCCGCTGAAGTTTAAAAATGCTTCGGAACTCTTCCATTGTTCTCGGAATTCCGCTGAAGTTTAAAAATGCTTCGGAACTCTTCCATTGTTCTCGGAATTCCGCTGACATATAAAAATGCTTTGGAACTCTTCCATTGTTCTCGGAATTCCGCTGAAGTTTAAAAATGCTTCGGAACTCTTCCATTGTTCTCGAAATTCCGCTGAAGTTTAAAAATGCTTTGGAACTCTTCCATTGTTCTCAGATTTCCACTGAAGTTTAAAAATGCTGTGGAACTCTTCCATTGTTCCCGGAATTCCGCTGAAGTTTAAAAATGCTTCGGAACTCTTCCATTGTTCTCGGAATTCCGCTGAAGTTTAAAAATGCTTCGGAACTCTTCCATTGTTCTCGGAATTCTGCTGAAGTTTAAAAATGCTTCGGAACTCTTTCATTGTTCTCGGAATTCCGCTGAAGTTTAAAAATGCTTTGGAACTCTTCCATTGTTCTCGGAATTCCGCTGAAGTTTAAAAATGCTTCTGAACTCTTCCATTGTTCTCGGAATTCCGCTGAAGTTTAAAAATGATTCGGAACTCTTCCATTGTTCACGGAATTCCGCTGACATATAAAAATGCTTTGGAACTCTTCCATTGTTCTCGGAATTCCGCTGAAGTTTAAAAATGTTTCGGAACTCTTCCATTGTTCTCGGAATTCCGCTGAAGTTTAAAAATGCTTCGGAACTCTTCCATTGTTCTCGGAATTCCGCTGAAGTTTAAAAATGCTTCGGAACTCTTCCATTGTTCTCGGAATTCTGCTGAAGTTTAAAAATGTTTCGAAACTCTTTCATTGTTCTCGGAATTCCGCTGAAGTTTAAAAATGCTTCGGAACTCTTCCATTGTTCTCGGAATTCCGCTGACATATAAAAATGCTTTGGAACTCTTCCATTGTTCTCGGAATTCCGCTGAAGTTTAAAAATGCTTCGGAACACTTCCATTGTTCTCGGAATTCCGCTGAAGTTTAAAAATGCTTCGGAACTCTTCCATTGTTCTCGGAATTCCGCTGAAGTTTAAAAATGCTTCGGAACACTTCCATTGTTCTCGGAATTCCGCTGAAGTTTAAAAATGCTCCGGAACGCTTCCATTGTTCTCGGAATTCTGCTGAAGTTTAAAGATGCTTCGGAACTCTACCATTGTTCTCGGAATTCCGCTGAAGTTTAAAAATGCTTCGGAACTCTTCCATTGTTCTCGGAATTCCGCTGAAGTTTAAAAATGCTCCGGAACGCTTCCATTGTTCTCGGAATTCTGCTGAAGTTTAAAGATGCTTCGGAACTTTTCCATTGTTCTCGGAATTCCGCTGAAGTTTAAAAATGCTTCGGAACTCTTCCATTGTTCTCGGAATTCCGCTGAAGTTTAAAAATGCTTCGGAACTCTTCCATTGTTCTCGGAATTCCGCTGAAGTTTAAAAATGCTTCGGAACTCTTCCATTGTTCTCGGAATTCCGCTGAAGTTTAAAAATGCTTCGGAACTCTTCCATTGTTCTCGGAATTCCGCTGAAGTTTAAAAATGCTTCGGAACTCTTCCATTGTTCTCGGAATTCTGCTGAAGTTTAAAAATGCTTCGGAACTCTTTCATTGTTCTCGGAATTCCGCTGAAGTTTAAAAATGCTTTGGAACTCTTCCATTGTTCTCGGAATTCCGCTGAAGTTTAAAAATGCTTCTGAACTCTTCCATTGTTCTCGGAATTCCGCTGAAGTTTAAAAATGATTCGGAACTCTTCCATTGTTCTCGGAATTCCGCTGACATATAAAAATGCTTTGGAACTCTTCCATTGTTCTCGGAATTCCGCTGAAGTTTAAAAATGTTTCGAAACTCTTTCATTGTTCTCGGAATTCCGCTGAAGTTTAAAAATGCTTCGGAACTCTTCCATTGTTCTCGGAATTCCGCTGACATATAAAAATGCTTTGGAACTCTTCCATTGTTCTCGGAATTCCGCTGAAGTTTAAAAATGCTTCGGAACACTTCCATTGTTCTCGGAATTCCGCTGAAGTTTAAAAATGCTTTGGAACTCTTCCATTGTTCTCGGAATTCCGCTGAAGTTTAAAAATGCTTCGGAACACTTCCATTGTTCTCGGAATTCCGCTGAAGTTTAAAAATGCTTCGGAACTCTTCCATTGTTCTCGGAATTCCGCTGAAGTTTAAAAATGCTTCGGAACTCTTCCATTGTTCTCGGAATTCCGCTGAAGTTTAAAAATGCTTCGGAACTCTTCCATTGTTCTCGAAATTCCGCTGAAGTTTAAAAATGTTTCGGAAATCTTCCATTGTTCTCGGAATTCCGCTGAAATTTAAAAATGCTTTGGAACTCTTCCATTGTTCTCAGATTTCCACTGAAGTTTAAAAATGCTGTGGAACTCTTCCATTGTTCTCGGAATTCCGCTGAAGTTTAAAAATGCTTCGGAACTCTTCCATTGTTCTCGGAATTCCGCTGAAGTTTAAAAATGCTTCGGAACTCTTCCATTGTTCTCGGAATTCCGCTGAAGTTTAAAAATGTTTCGAAACTCTTTCATTGTTCTCGGAATTCCGCTGAAGTTTAAAAATGCTTCGGAACTCTTCCATTGTTCTCGGAATTCCACTGAAGTTTAAACATGCTTCGGAACTCTTCCATTGTTCTCGGAATTCCGCTGAAGTTTAAAAATGCTTCGGAACTCTTCCATTGTTCTCGGAATTCCGCTGACATATAAAAATGCTTTGGAACTCTTCCATTGTTCTCGGAATTCCGCTGAAGTTTAAAAATGCTTCGGAACACTTCCATTGTTCTCGGAATTCCGCTGAAGTTTAAAAATGCTTCGGAACTCTTCCATTTTTCTCGGAATTCCGCTGAAGTTTAAAAATGCTTCGGAACTCTTCCATTGTTTTCGGAATTCCGCTGAAGTTTAAAAATGCTTCGGAACTCTTCCATTGTTCTCGGAATTCCGCTGAAGTTTAAAAATGCTTTGGAACTCTTCCATTGTTCTCGGAATTCCGCTGACATATAAAAATGCTTTGGAACGCTTCCATTGTTCTCGGAATTCCGCTGAAGTTTAAAAATGCTTCGGAACACTTCCATTGTTCTCGGAATTCCGCTGAAGTTTAAAAATGCTTCGGAACACTTCCATTGTTCTCGGAATTCCGCTGAAGTTTAAAAATGCTTCGGAACGCTTCCATTGTTCTCGGAATTCTGCTGAAGTTTAAAGATGCTTCGGAACTCTACCATTGTTCTCGGAATTCCGCTGAAGTTTAAAAATGCTTCGGAACACTTCCATTGTTCTCGGAATTCCGCTGAAGTTTAAAAATGCTTCGGAACTCTTCCATTGTTCTCAGAATTCCGCTGAAGTTTAAAAATGCTTCGGAACTCTTCCATTGTTCTCAGAATTCCGCTGAAGTTTAAAAATGCTTCGGAACTCTTCCATTGTTCTCGGAATTCCGCTGAAGTTTAAAAATGCTTCGGAACTCTACCATTGTTCTCGGAATTCCGCTGAAGTTTAAAAATGCTTCGGAACTCTTCCATTGTTCTCGGAATTCCGCTGAAGTTTAAAAATGCTCCGGAACGCTTCCATTGTTCTCGGAATTCTGCTGTAGTTTAAAGATGCTTCGGAACTTTTCCATTGTTCTCGGAATTCCGCTGAAGTTTAAAAATGCTTCGGAACTCTTCCATTGTTCTCGGAATTCCGCTGAAGTTTAAAAATGCTTTGGAACTCTTCCATTGTTCTCGGAATTCCGCTGAAGTTTAAAAATGCTTCGGAACTCTTCCATTGTTCTCGGAATTCCGCTGAAGTTTAAAAATGCTTCGGAACTCTTCCATTGTTCTCGGAATTCCGCTGACATATAAAAATGCTTTGGAACTCTTCCATTGTTCTCGGAATTCCGCTGAAGTTTAAAAATGCTTCGGAACACTTCCATTGTTCTCGGAATTCCGCTGAAGTTTAAAAATGCTTCGGAACTCTTCCATTGTTCTCGGAATTCCGCTGAAGTTTAAAAATGCTTCGGAACTCTTCCATTGTTCTCGGAATTCCGCTGAAGTTTAAAAATGCTTCGGAACTCTTCCATTGTTCTCGAAATTCCGCTGAAGTTTAAAAATGCTTTGGAACTCTTCCATTGTTCTCAGATTTCCACTGAAGTTTAAAAATGCTGTGGAACTCTTCCATTGTTCCCGGAATTCCGCTGAAGTTTAAAAATGCTTCGGAACTCTTCCATTGTTCTCGGAATTCCGCTGAAGTTTAAAAATGCTTCGGAACTCTTCCATTGTTCTCGGAATTCTGCTGAAGTTTAAAAATGCTTCGGAACTCTTTCATTGTTCTCGGAATTCCGCTGAAGTTTAAAAATGCTTTGGAACTCTTCCATTGTTCTCGGAATTCCGCTGAAGTTTAAAAATGCTTCTGAACTCTTCCATTGTTCTCGGAATTCCGCTGAAGTTTAAAAATGATTCGGAACTCTTCCATTGTTCACGGAATTCCGCTGACATATAAAAATGCTTTGGAACTCTTCCATTGTTCTCGGAATTCCGCTGAAGTTTAAAAATGTTTCGGAACTCTTCCATTGTTCTCGGAATTCCGCTGAAGTTTAAAAATGCTTCGGAACTCTTCCATTGTTCTCGGAATTCCGCTGAAGTTTAAAAATGCTTCGGAACTCTTCCATTGTTCTCGGAATTCCGCTGAAGTTTAAAAATGTTTCGAAACTCTTTCATTGTTCTCGGAATTCCGCTGAAGTTTAAAAATGCTTCGGAACTCTTCCATTGTTCTCGGAATTCCGCTGACATATAAAAATGCTTTGGAACTCTTCCATTGTTCTCGGAATTCCGCTGAAGTTTAAAAATGCTTCGGAACACTTCCATTGTTCTCGGAATTCCGCTGAAGTTTAAAAATGCTTCGGAACTCTTCCATTGTTCTCGGAATTCCGCTGAAGTTTAAAAATGCTTCGGAACACTTCCATTGTTCTCGGAATTCCGCTGAAGTTTAAAAATGCTCCGGAACGCTTCCATTGTTCTCGGAATTCTGCTGAAGTTTAAAGATGCTTCGGAACTCTACCATTGTTCTCGGAATTCCGCTGAAGTTTAAAAATGCTTCGGAACTCTTCCATTGTTCTCGGAATTCCGCTGAAGTTTAAAAATGCTCCGGAACGCTTCCATTGTTCTCGGAATTCTGCTGAAGTTTAAAGATGCTTCGGAACTTTTCCATTGTTCTCGGAATTCCGCTGAAGTTTAAAAATGCTTCGGAACTCTTCCATTGTTCTCGGAATTCCGCTGAAGTTTAAAAATGCTTCGGAACTCTTCCATTGTTCTCGGAATTCCGCTGAAGTTTAAAAATGCTTCGGAACTCTTCCATTGTTCTCGGAATTCCGCTGAAGTTTAAAAATGCTTCGGAACTCTTCCATTGTTCTCGGAATTCCGCTGAAGTTTAAAAATGCTTCGGAACTCTTCCATTGTTCTCGGAATTCTGCTGAAGTTTAAAAATGCTTCGGAACTCTTTCATTGTTCTCGGAATTCCGCTGAAGTTTAAAAATGCTTTGGAACTCTTCCATTGTTCTCGGAATTCCGCTGAAGTTTAAAAATGCTTCTGAACTCTTCCATTGTTCTCGGAATTCCGCTGAAGTTTAAAAATGATTCGGAACTCTTCCATTGTTCTCGGAATTCCGCTGACATATAAAAATGCTTTGGAACTCTTCCATTGTTCTCGGAATTCCGCTGAAGTTTAAAAATGTTTCGGAACTCTTCCATTGTTCTCGGAATACCGCTGAAGTTTAAAAATGCTTCGGAACTCTTCCATTGTTCTCGGAATTCCGCTGAAGTTTAAAAATGCTTCGGAACTCTTCCATTGTTCTCGGAATTCCGCTGAAGTTTAAAAATGTTTCGAAACTCTTTCATTGTTCTCGGAATTCCGCTGAAGTTTAAAAATGCTTCGGAACTCTTCCATTGTTCTCGGAATTCCGCTGAAGTTTAAAAATGTTTCGGAACTCTTCCATTGTTCTCGGAATTCTGCTGAAGTTTAAAAATGCTTCGGAACTCTTTCATTGTTCTCGGAATTCCGCTGAAGTTTAAAAATGCTTTGGAACTCTTCCATTGTTCTCGGAATTCCGCTGAAGTTTAAAAATGCTTCTGAACTCTTCCATTGTTCTCGGAATTCCGCTGAAGTTTAAAAATTATTCGGAACTCTTCCATTGTTCTCGGAATTCCGCTGACATATAAAAATGCTTTGGAACTCTTCCATTGTTCTCGGAATTCCGCTGAAGTTTAAAAATGTTTCGGAACTCTTCCATTGTTCTCGGAATTCCGCTGAAGTTTAAAAATGCTTCGGAACTCTTCCATTGTTCTCGGAATTCCGCTGAAGTTTAAAAATGCTTCGGAACTCTACCATTGTTCTCGGAATTCCGCTGAAGTTTAAAAATGCTTCGGAACTCTTCCATTGTTCTCGGAATTCCGCTGAAGTTTAAAAATGCTCCGGAACGCTTCCATTGTTCTCGGAATTCTGCTGAAGTTTAAAGATGCTTCGGAACTTTTCCATTGTTCTCGGAATTCCGCTGAAGTTTAAAAATGCTTCGGAACTCTTCCATTGTTCTCGGAATTCCGCTGAAGTTTAAAAATGCTTTGGAACTCTTCCATTGTTCTCGGAATTCCGCTGAAGTTTAAAAATGCTTCGGAACTCTTCCATTGTTCTCGGAATTCCGCTGAAGTTTAAAAATGCTTCGGAACTCTTCCATTGTTCTCGGAATTCCGCTGACATATAAAAATGCTTTGGAACTCTTCCATTGTTCTCAGAATTCCGCTGAAGTTTAAAAATGCTTCGGAACACTTCCATTGTTCTCGGAATTCCGCTGAAGTTTAAAAATGCTTCGGAACTCTTCCATTGTTCTCGGAATTCCGCTGAAGTTTAAAAATGCTTCGGAACTCTTCCATTGTTCTCGGAATTCCGCTGAAGTTTAAAAATGCTTCGGAACTCTTCCATTGTTCTCGAAATTCCGCTGAAGTTTAAAAATGCTTTGGAACTCTTCCATTGTTCTCAGATTTCCACTGAAGTTTAAAAATGCTGTGGAACTCTTCCATTGTTCCCGGAATTCCGCTGAAGTTTAAAAATGCTTCGGAACTCTTCCATTGTTCTCGGAATTCCGCTGAAGTTTAAAAATGCTTCGGAACTCTTCCATTGTTCTCGGAATTCTGCTGAAGTTTAAAAATGCTTCGGAACTCTTTCATTGTTCTCGGAATTCCGCTGAAGTTTAAAAATGCTTTGGAACTCTTCCATTGTTCTCGGAATTCCGCTGAAGTTTAAAAATGCTTCTGAACTCTTCCATTGTTCTCGGAATTCCGCTGAAGTTTAAAAATGATTCGGAACTCTTCCATTGTTCACGGAATTCCGCTGACATATAAAAATGCTTTGGAACTCTTCCATTGTTCTCGGAATTCCGCTGAAGTTTAAAAATGTTTCGGAACTCTTCCATTGTTCTCGGAATTCCGCTGAAGTTTAAAAATGCTTCGGAACTCTTCCATTGTTCTCGGAATTCCGCTGAAGTTTAAAAATGCTTCGGAACTCTTCCATTGTTCTCGGAATTCTGCTGAAGTTTAAAAATGTTTCGAAACTCTTTCATTGTTCTCGGAATTCCGCTGAAGTTTAAAAATGCTTCGGAACTCTTCCATTGTTCTCGGAATTCCGCTGACATATAAAAATGCTTTGGAACTCTTCCATTGTTCTCGGAATTCCGCTGAAGTTTAAAAATGCTTCGGAACACTTCCATTGTTCTCGGAATTCCGCTGAAGTTTAAAAATGCTTCGGAACTCTTCCATTGTTCTCGGAATTCCGCTGAAGTTTAAAAATGCTTCGGAACACTTCCATTGTTCTCGGAATTCCGCTGAAGTTTAAAAATGCTCCGGAACGCTTCCATTGTTCTCGGAATTCTGCTGAAGTTTAAAGATGCTTCGGAACTTTTCCATTGTTCTCGGAATTCCGCTGAAGTTTAAAAATGCTTCGGAACTCTTCCATTGTTCTCGGAATTCCGCTGAAGTTTAAAAATGCTTCGGAACTCTTCCATTGTTCTCGGAATTCCGCTGAAGTTTAAAAATGCTTCGGAACTCTTCCATTGTTCTCGGAATTCCGCTGAAGTTTAAAAATGCTTCGGAACTCTTCCATTGTTCTCGGAATTCCGCTGAAGTTTAAAAATGCTTCGGAACTCTTCCATTGTTCTCGGAATTCTGCTGAAGTTTAAAAATGCTTCGGAACTCTTTCATTGTTCTCGGAATTCCGCTGAAGTTTAAAAATGCTTTGGAACTCTTCCATTGTTCTCGGAATTCCGCTGAAGTTTAAAAATGCTTCTGAACTCTTCCATTGTTCTCGGAATTCCGCTGAAGTTTAAAAATGATTCGGAACTCTTCCATTGTTCTCGGAATTCCGCTGACATATAAAAATGCTTTGGAACTCTTCCATTGTTCTCGGAATTCCGCTGAAGTTTAAAAATGTTTCGAAACTCTTTCATTGTTCTCGGAATTCCGCTGAAGTTTAAAAATGCTTCGGAACTCTTCCATTGTTCTCGGAATTCCGCTGACATATAAAAATGCTTTGGAACTCTTCCATTGTTCTCGGAATTCCGCTGAAGTTTAAAAATGCTTCGGAACACTTCCATTGTTCTCGGAATTCCGCTGAAGTTTAAAAATGCTTCGGAACTCTTCCATTGTTCTCGGTATTCCGCTGAAGTTTAAAAATGCTTCGGAACTCTTCCATTGTTCTCGGAATTCCGCTGAAGTTTAAAAATGCTTCGGAACTCTTCCATTGTTCTCGGAATTCCGCTGAAGTTTAAAAATGCTTCGGAACTCTTCCATTGTTCTCGGAATTCCGCTGACATATAAAAATGCTTTGGAACTCTTCCATTGTTCTCGGAATTCCGCTGAAGTTTAAAAATGCTTCGGAACACTTCCATTGTTCTCGGAATTCCGCTGAAGTTTAAAAATGCTTCGGAACTCTTCCATTGTTCTCGGAATTCCGCTGAAGTTTAAAAATGCTTCGGAACTCTTCCATTGTTCTCGGAATTCCGCTGAAGTTTAAAAATGCTTCGGAACTCTTCCATTGTTCTCGAAATTCCGCTGAAGTTTAAAAATGTTTCGGAAATCTTCCATTGTTCTCGGAATTCCGCTGAAATTTAAAAATGCTTTGGAACTCTTCCATTGTTCTCAGATTTCCACTGAAGTTTAAAAATGCTGTGGAACTCTTCCATTGTTCTCGGAATTCCGCTGAAGTTTAAAAATGCTTCGGAACTCTTCCATTGTTCTCGGAATTCCGCTGAAGTTTAAAAATGCTTCGGAACTCTTCCATTGTTCTCGGAATTCCGCTGAAGTTTAAAAATGTTTCGAAACTCTTTCATTGTTCTCGGAATTCCGCTGAAGTTTAAAAATGCTTCGGAACTCTTCCATTGTTCTCGGAATTCCACTGAAGTTTAAACATGCTTCGGAACTCTTCCATTGTTCTCGGAATTCCGCTGAAGTTTAAAAATGCTTCGGAACTCTTCCATTGTTCTCGGAATTCCGCTGACATATAAAAATGCTTTGGAACTCTTCCATTGTTCTCGGAATTCCGCTGAAGTTTAAAAATGCTTCGGAACACTTCCATTGTTCTCGGAATTCCGCTGAAGTTTAAAAATGCTTCGGAACTCTTCCATTTTTCTCGGAATTCCGCTGAAGTTTAAAAATGCTTCGGAACTCTTCCATTGTTTTCGGAATTCCGCTGAAGTTTAAAAATGCTTCGGAACTCTTCCATTGTTCTCGGAATTCCGCTGAAGTTTAAAAATGCTTTGGAACTCTTCCATTGTTCTCGGAATTCCGCTGACATATAAAAATGCTTTGGAACGCTTCCATTGTTCTCGGAATTCCGCTGAAGTTTAAAAATGCTTCGGAACACTTCCATTGTTCTCGGAATTCCGCTGAAGTTTAAAAATGCTTCGGAACACTTCCATTGTTCTCGGAATTCCGCTGAAGTTTAAAAATGCTTCGGAACGCTTCCATTGTTCTCGGAATTCTGCTGAAGTTTAAAGATGCTTCGGAACTCTACCATTGTTCTCGGAATTCCGCTGAAGTTTAAAAATGCTTCGGAACACTTCCATTGTTCTCGGAATTCCGCTGAAGTTTAAAAATGCTTCGGAACTCTTCCATTGTTCTCAGAATTCCGCTGAAGTTTAAAAATGCTTCGGAACTCTTCCATTGTTCTCAGAATTCCGCTGAAGTTTAAAAATGCTTCGGAACTCTTCCATTGTTCTCGGAATTCCGCTGAAGTTTAAAAATGCTTCGGAACTCTACCATTGTTCTCGGAATTCCGCTGAAGTTTAAAAATGCTTCGGAACTCTTCCATTGTTCTCGGAATTCCGCTGAAGTTTAAAAATGCTCCGGAACGCTTCCATTGTTCTCGGAATTCTGCTGAAGTTTAAAGATGCTTCGGAACTTTTCCATTGTTCTCGGAATTCCGCTGAAGTTTAAAAATGCTTCGGAACTCTTCCATTGTTCTCGGAATTCCGCTGAAGTTTAAAAATGCTTTGGAACTCTTCCATTGTTCTCGGAATTCCGCTGAAGTTTAAAAATGCTTCGGAACTCTTCCATTGTTCTCGGAATTCCGCTGAAGTTTAAAAATGCTTCGGAACTCTTCCATTGTTCTCGGAATTCCGCTGACATATAAAAATGCTTTGGAACTCTTCCATTGTTCTCGGAATTCCGCTGAAGTTTAAAAATGCTTCGGAACACTTCCATTGTTCTCGGAATTCCGCTGAAGTTTAAAAATGCTTCGGAACTCTTCCATTGTTCTCGGAATTCCGCTGAAGTTTAAAAATGCTTCGGAACTCTTCCATTGTTCTCGGAATTCCGCTGAAGTTTAAAAATGCTTCGGAACTCTTCCATTGTTCTCGAAATTCCGCTGAAGTTTAAAAATGCTTTGGAACTCTTCCATTGTTCTCAGATTTCCACTGAAGTTTAAAAATGCTGTGGAACTCTTCCATTGTTCCCGGAATTCCGCTGAAGTTTAAAAATGCTTCGGAACTCTTCCATTGTTCTCGGAATTCCGCTGAAGTTTAAAAATGCTTCGGAACTCTTCCATTGTTCTCGGAATTCTGCTGAAGTTTAAAAATGCTTCGGAACTCTTTCATTGTTCTCGGAATTCCGCTGAAGTTTAAAAATGCTTTGGAACTCTTCCATTGTTCTCGGAATTCCGCTGAAGTTTAAAAATGCTTCTGAACTCTTCCATTGTTCTCGGAATTCCGCTGAAGTTTAAAAATGATTCGGAACTCTTCCATTGTTCACGGAATTCCGCTGACATATAAAAATGCTTTGGAACTCTTCCATTGTTCTCGGAATTCCGCTGAAGTTTAAAAATGTTTCGGAACTCTTCCATTGTTCTCGGAATTCCGCTGAAGTTTAAAAATGCTTCGGAACTCTTCCATTGTTCTCGGAATTCCGCTGAAGTTTAAAAATGCTTCGGAACTCTTCCATTGTTCTCGGAATTCCGCTGAAGTTTAAAAATGTTTCGAAACTCTTTCATTGTTCTCGGAATTCCGCTGAAGTTTAAAAATGCTTCGGAACTCTTCCATTGTTCTCGGAATTCCGCTGACATATAAAAATGCTTTGGAACTCTTCCATTGTTCTCGGAATTCCGCTGAAGTTTAAAAATGCTTCGGAACACTTCCATTGTTCTCGGAATTCCGCTGAAGTTTAAAAATGCTTCGGAACTCTTCCATTGTTCTCGGAATTCCGCTGAAGTTTAAAAATGCTTCGGAACACTTCCATTGTTCTCGGAATTCCGCTGAAGTTTAAAAATGCTCCGGAACGCTTCCATTGTTCTCGGAATTCTGCTGAAGTTTAAAGATGCTTCGGAACTCTACCATTGTTCTCGGAATTCCGCTGAAGTTTAAAAATGCTTCGGAACTCTTCCATTGTTCTCGGAATTCCGCTGAAGTTTAAAAATGCTCCGGAACGCTTCCATTGTTCTCGGAATTCTGCTGAAGTTTAAAGATGCTTCGGAACTTTTCCATTGTTCTCGGAATTCCGCTGAAGTTTAAAAATGCTTCGGAACTCTTCCATTGTTCTCGGAATTCCGCTGAAGTTTAAAAATGCTTCGGAACTCTTCCATTGTTCTCGGAATTCCGCTGAAGTTTAAAAATGCTTCGGAACTCTTCCATTGTTCTCGGAATTCCGCTGAAGTTTAAAAATGCTTCGGAACTCTTCCATTGTTCTCGGAATTCCGCTGAAGTTTAAAAATGCTTCGGAACTCTTCCATTGTTCTCGGAATTCTGCTGAAGTTTAAAAATGCTTCGGAACTCTTTCATTGTTCTCGGAATTCCGCTGAAGTTTAAAAATGCTTTGGAACTCTTCCATTGTTCTCGGAATTCCGCTGAAGTTTAAAAATGCTTCTGAACTCTTCCATTGTTCTCGGAATTCCGCTGAAGTTTAAAAATGATTCGGAACTCTTCCATTGTTCTCGGAATTCCGCTGACATATAAAAATGCTTTGGAACTCTTCCATTGTTCTCGGAATTCCGCTGAAGTTTAAAAATGTTTCGGAACTCTTCCATTGTTCTCGGAATACCGCTGAAGTTTAAAAATGCTTCGGAACTCTTCCATTGTTCTCGGAATTCCGCTGAAGTTTAAAAATGCTTCGGAACTCTTCCATTGTTCTCGGAATTCCGCTGAAGTTTAAAAATGTTTCGAAACTCTTTCATTGTTCTCGGAATTCCGCTGAAGTTTAAAAATGCTTCGGAACTCTTCCATTGTTCTCGGAATTCCGCTGAAGTTTAAAAATGTTTCGGAACTCTTCCATTGTTCTCGGAATTCTGCTGAAGTTTAAAAATGCTTCGGAACTCTTTCATTGTTCTCGGAATTCCGCTGAAGTTTAAAAATGCTTTGGAACTCTTCCATTGTTCTCGGAATTCCGCTGAAGTTTAAAAATGCTTCTGAACTCTTCCATTGTTCTCGGAATTCCGCTGAAGTTTAAAAATTATTCGGAACTCTTCCATTGTTCTCGGAATTCCGCTGACATATAAAAATGCTTTGGAACTCTTCCATTGTTCTCGGAATTCCGCTGAAGTTTAAAAATGTTTCGGAACTCTTCCATTGTTCTCGGAATTCCGCTGAAGTTTAAAAATGCTTCGGAACTCTTCCATTGTTCTCGGAATTCCGCTGAAGTTTAAAAATGCTTCGGAACTCTTCCATTGTTCTCGGAATTCCGCTGAAGTTTAAAAATGTTTCGAAACTCTTTCATTGTTCTCGGAATTCCGCTGAAGTTTAAAAATGCTTCGGAACTCTTCCATTGTTCTCGGAATTCCACTGAAGTTTAAACATGCTTCGGAACTCTTCCATTGTTCTCGGAATTCCGCTGAAGTTTAAAAATGCTTCGGAACTCTTCCATTGTTCTCGGAATTCCGCTGACATATAAAAATGCTTTGGAACTCTTCCATTGTTCTCGGAATTCCGCTGAAGTTTAAAAATGTTTCGGAACTCTTCCATTGTTCTCGGAATTCCGCTGAAGTTTAAAAATGCTTCGGAACTCTTCCATTGTTCTCGGAATTCCGCTGAAGTTTAAAAATGCTTCGGAACTCTTCCATTGTTCTCGGAATTCCGCTGAAGTTTAAAAATGTTTCGGAACTCTTCCATTGTTCTCGGAATTCTGCTGAAGTTTAAAAATGCTTCGGAACTCTTTCATTGTTCTCGGAATTCCGCTGAAGTTTAAAAATGCTTTGGAACTCTTCCATTGTTCTCGGAATTCCGCTGAAGTTTAAAAATGCTTCTGAACTCTTCCATTGTTCTCGGAATTCCGCTGAAGTTTAAAAATGATTCGGAACTCTTCCATTGTTCTCGGAATTCCGCTGACATATAAAAATGCTTTGGAACTCTTCCATTGTTCTCGGAATTCCGCTGAAGTTTAAAAATGTTTCGGAACTCTTCCATTGTTCTCGGAATTCCGCTGAAGTTTAAAAATGCTTCGGAACTCTTCCATTGTTCTCGGAATTCCGCTGAAGTTTAAAAATGCTTCGGAACTCTTCCATTGTTCTCGGAATTCCGCTGAAGTTTAAAAATGTTTCGAAACTCTTTCATTGTTCTCGGAATTCCGCTGAAGTTTAAAAATGCTTCGGAACTCTTCCATTGTTCTCGGAATTCCGCTGACATATAAAAATGCTTTGGAACTCTTCCATTGTTCTCGGAATTCCGCTGAAGTTTAAAAATGCTTCGGAACACTTCCATTGTTCTCGGAATTCCGCTGAAGTTTAAAAATGCTTCGGAACTCTTCCATTTTTCTCGGAATTCCGCTGAAGTTTAAAAATGCTCCGGAACGCTTCCATTGTTCTCGGAATTCCGCTGAAGTTTAAAAATGCTCCGGAACGCTTCCATTGTTCTCGGAATTCTGCTGAAGTTTAAAGATGCTTCGGAACTCTACCATTGTTCTCGGAATTCCGCTGAAGTTTAAAAATGCTTCGGAACTCTTCCATTGTTCTCGGAATTCCGCTGAAGTTTAAAAATGCTCCGGAACGCTTCCATTGTTCTCGGAATTCTGCTGAAGTTTAAAGATGCTTCGGAACTTTTCCATTGTTCTCGGAATTCCGCTGAAGTTTAAAAATGCTTCGGAACTCTTCCATTGTTCTCGGAATTCCGCTGAAGTTTAAAAATGCTTCGGAACTCTTCCATTGTTCTCGGAATTCCGCTGAAGTTTAAAAATGCTTCGGAACTCTTCCATTGTTCTCGGAATTCCGCTGAAGTTTAAAAATGCTTCGGAACTCTTCCATTGTTCTCGGAATTCCGCTGACATATAAAAATGCTTTGGAACTCTTCCATTGTTCTCGGAATTCCGCTGAAGTTTAAAAATGCTTCGGAACACTTCCATTGTTCTCGGAATTCCGCTGAAGTTTAAAAGTGCTTCGGAACTCTTCCATTGTTCTCGGAATTCCGCTGAAGTTTAAAAATGCTTCGGAACTCTTCCATTGTTCTCGGAATTCCGCTGAAGTTTAAAAATGCTTCGGAACTCTTCCATTGTTCTCGAAATTCCGCTGAAGTTTAAAAATGCTTTGGAACTCTTCCATTTTTCTCAGATTTCCACTGAAGTTTAAAAATGCTGTGGAACTCTTCCATTGTTCTCGGAATTCCGCTGAAGTTTAAAAATGCTTCGGAACACTTCCATTGTTCTCGGAATTCCGCTGAAGTTTAAAAATGCTTCGGAACTCTTCCATTGTTCTCGGAATTCCGCTGAAGTTTAAAAATGCTCCGGAACGCTTCCATTGTTCTCGGAATTCCGCTGAAGTTTAAAAATGCTCCGGAACGCTTCCATTGTTCTCGGAATTCTGCTGAAGTTTAAAGATGCTTCGGAACTTTTCCATTGTTCTCGGAATTCTGCTGAAGTTTAAAAATGCTTCGGAACTCTTCCATTGTTCTCGGAATTCCGCTGAAGTTTAAAAATGCTTCGGAACTCTTCCATTGTTCTCGGAATTCCGCTGACGTTTAAAAATGTTTCGGAACTCTTCCATTGTTCTCGGAATTCTGCTGAAGTTTAAAAATGCTTCGGAACTCTTTCATTTTTCTCGGAATTCCGCTGAAGTTTAAAAATGCTTTGGAACTCTTCCATTGTTCTCGGAATTCCGCTGAGGTTTAAAAATGCTTCTGAACTCTTCCATTGTTCTCGGAATTCCGCTGAAGTTTAAAAATGATTCGGAACTCTTCCATTGTTCTCGGAATTCCGCTGACATATAAAAATGCTTTGGAACTCTTCCATTGTTCTCGGAATTCCGCTGAAGTTTAAAAATGTTTCGGAACTCTTCCATTGTTCTCGGAATTCCGCTGAAGTTTAAAAATGCTTCGGAACTCTTCCATTGTTCTCGGAATTCCGCTGAAGTTTAAAAATGCTTCGGAACTCTTCCATTGTTCTCGGAATTCCGCTGAAGTTTAAAAATGTTTCGAAACTCTTTCATTGTTCTCGGAATTCCGCTGAAGTTTAAAAATGCTTCGGAACTCTTCCATTGTTCTCGGAATTCCGCTGACATATAAAAATGCTTTGGAACTCTTCCATTGTTCTCGGAATTCCGCTGAAGTTTAAAAATGCTTCGGAACACTTCCATTGTTCTCGGAATTCCGCTGAAGTTTAAAAATGCTTCGGAACTCTTCCATTGTTCTCGGAATTCCGCTGAAGTTTAAAAATGCTTCGGAACTCTTCCATTGTTCTCGGAATTCCGCTGAAGTTTAAAAATGCTTCGGAACTCTTCCATTGTTCTCGGAATTCCGCTGAAGTTTAAAAATGCTTCGGAACTCTTCCATTGTTCTCGGAATTCCGCTGACATATAAAAATGCTTTGGAACTCTTCCATTGTTCTCGGAATTCCGCTGAAGTTTAAAAATGCTTCGGAACACTTCCATTGTTCTCGGAATTCCGCTGACATATAAAAATGCTTTGGAACTCTTCCATTGTTCTCGGAATTCCGCTGAAGTTTAAAAATGCTTCGGAACACTTCCATTGTTCTCGGAATTCCGCTGAAGTTTAAAAATGCTTCGGAACTCTTCCATTGTTCTCGGAATTCCGCTGAAGTTTAAAAATGCTTCGGAACTCTTCCATTGTTCTCGGAATTCCGCTGAAGTTTAAAAATGCTTCGGAACTCTTCCATTGTTCTCGAAATTCCGCTGAAGTTTAAAAATGTTTCGGAAATCTTCCATTGTTCTCGGAATTCCGCTGAAATTTAAAAATGCTTTGGAACTCTTCCATTGTTCTCAGATTTCCACTGAAGTTTAAAAATGCTGTGGAACTCTTCCATTGTTCTCGGAATTCCGCTGAAGTTTAAAAATGCTTCGGAACTCTTCCATTGTTCTCGGAATTCCGCTGAAGTTTAAAAATGCTTCGGAACTCTTCCATTGTTCTCAGAATTCCGCTGACATATAAAAATGCTTTGGAACTCTTCCATTGTTCTCGGAATTCCGCTGAAGTTTAAAAATGCTTCGGAACACTTCCATTGTTCTCGGAATTCCGCTGAAGTTTAAAAATGCTTCGGAACTCTTCCATTGTTCTCGGAATTCCGCTGAAGTTTAAAAATGCTCCGGAACGCTTCCATTGTTCTCGGAATTCCGCTGAAGTTTAAAAATGCTCCGGAACGCTTCCATTGTTCTCGGAATTCTGCTGAAGTTTAAAGATGCTTCGGAACTCTACCATTGTTCTCGGAATTCCGCTGAAGTTTAAAAATGCTTCGGAACTCTTCCATTGTTCTCGGAATTCCGCTGAAGTTTAAAAATGCTCCGGAACGCTTCCATTGTTCTCGGAATTCTGCTGAAGTTTAAAGATGCTTCGGAACTTTTCCATTGTTCTCGGAATTCCGCTGAAGTTTAAAAATGCTTCGGAACTCTTCCATTGTTCTCGGAATTCCGCTGAAGTTTAAAAATGCTTCGGAACTCTTCCATTGTTCTCGGAATTCCGCTGAAGTTTAAAAATGCTTCGGAACTCTTCCATTGTTCTCGGAATTCCGCTGAAGTTTAAAAATGCTTCGGAACTCTTCCATTGTTCTCGGAATTCCGCTGAAGTTTAAAAATGCTTCGGAACACTTCCATTGTTCTCGGAATTCCGCTGAAGTTTAAAAATGCTTCGGAACTCTTCCATTGTTCTCGGAATTCCGCTGAAGTTTAAAAATGCTTCGGAACTCTTCCATTGTTCTCGGAATTCCGCTGACATATAAAAATGCTTTGGAACTCTTCCATTGTTCTCGGAATTCCGCTGAAGTTTAAAAATGCTTCGGAACACTTCCATTGTTCTCGGAATTCCGCTGAAGTTTAAAAATGCTTCGGAACTCTTCCATTGTTCTCGGAATTCCGCTGAAGTTTAAAAATGCTTCGGAACTCTTCCATTGTTCTCGGAATTCCGCTGAAGTTTAAAAATGCTTCGGAACTCTTCCATTGTTCTCGAAATTCCGCTGAAGTTTAAAAATGCTTTGGAACTCTTCCATTGTTCTCAGATTTCCACTGAAGTTTAAAAATGCTGTGGAACTCTTCCATTGTTCTCGGAATTCCGCTGAAGTTTAAAAATGCTTCGGAACACTTCCATTGTTCTCGGAATTCCGCTGAAGTTTAAAAATGCTTCGGAACTCTTCCATTGTTCTCGGAATTCCGCTGAAGTTTAAAAATGCTCCGGAACGCTTCCATTGTTCTCGGAATTCCGCTGAAGTTTAAAAATGCTCCGGAACGCTTCCATTGTTCTCGGAATTCTGCTGAAGTTTAAAGATGCTTCGGAACTTTTCCATTGTTCTCGGAATTCCGCTGAAGTTTAAAAATGCTTCGGAACTCTTCCATTGTTCTCGGAATTCCGCTGAAGTTTAAAAATGCTTCGGAACTCTTCCATTGTTCTCGGAATTCCGCTGACGTTTAAAAATGTTTCGGAACTCTTCCATTGTTCTCGGAATTCTGCTGAAGTTTAAAAATGCTTCGGAACTCTTTCATTTTTCTCGGAATTCCGCTGAAGTTTAAAAATGCTTTGGAACTCTTCCATTGTTCTCGGAATTCCGCTGAGGTTTAAAAATGCTTCTGAACTCTTCCATTGTTCTCGGAATTCCGCTGAAGTTTAAAAATGATTCGGAACTCTTCCATTGTTCTCGGAATTCCGCTGACATATAAAAATGCTTTGGAACTCTTCCATTGTTCTCGGAATTCCGCTGAAGTTTAAAAATGTTTCGGAACTCTTCCATTGTTCTCGGAATTCCGCTGAAGTTTAAAAATGCTTCGGAACTCTTCCATTGTTCTCGGAATTCCGCTGAAGTTTAAAAATGCTTCGGAACTCTTCCATTGTTCTCGGAATTCCGCTGAAGTTTAAAAATGTTTCGAAACTCTTTCATTGTTCTCGGAATTCCGCTGAAGTTTAAAAATGCTTCGGAACTCTTCCATTGTTCTCGGAATTCCGCTGACATATAAAAATGCTTTGGAACTCTTCCATTGTTCTCGGAATTCCGCTGAAGTTTAAAAATGCTTCGGAACACTTCCATTGTTCTCGGAATTCCGCTGAAGTTTAAAAATGCTTCGGAACTCTTCCATTGTTCTCGGAATTCCGCTGAAGTTTAAAAATGCTTCGGAACTCTTCCATTGTTCTCGGAATTCCGCTGAAGTTTAAAAATGCTTCGGAACTCTTCCATTGTTCTCGGAATTCCGCTGAAGTTTAAAAATGCTTCGGAACTCTTCCATTGTTCTCGGAATTCCGCTGACATATAAAAATGCTTTGGAACTCTTCCATTGTTCTCGGAATTCCGCTGAAGTTTAAAAATGCTTCGGAACACTTCCATTGTTCTCGGAATTCCGCTGAAGTTTAAAAATGCTTCGGAACTCTTCCATTGTTCTCGGAAATCCGCTGAAGTTTAAAAATGCTTCGGAACTCTTCCATTGTTCTCGGAATTCCGCTGAAGTTTAAAAATGCTTCGGAACTCTTCCATTGTTCTCGAAATTCCGCTGAAGTTTAAAAATGTTTCGGAAATCTTCCATTGTTCTCGGAATTCCGCTGAAATTTAAAAATGCTTTGGAACTCTTCCATTGTTCTCAGATTTCCACTGAAGTTTAAAAATGCTGTGGAACTCTTCCATTGTTCTCGGAATTCCGCTGAAGTTTAAAAATGCTTCGGAACTCTTCCATTGTTCTCGGAATTCCGCTGAAGTTTAAAAATGCTTCGGAACTCTTCCATTGTTCTCAGAATTCCGCTGACATATAAAAATGCTTTGGAACTCTTCCATTGTTCTCGGAATTCCGCTGAAGTTTAAAAATGCTTCGGAACTCTTCCATTGTTCTCGGAATTCCGCTGAAGTTTAAAAATGCTTCGGAACTCTTCCATTGTTCTCGGAATTCCGCTGAAGTTTAAAAATGCTTCGGAACTCTTCCATTGTTCTCGGAATTCCGCTGAAGTTTAAAAATGCTTCGGAACTCTTCCATTGTTCTCGGAATTCCGCTGAAGTTTAAAAATGCTTCGGAACTCTTCCATTGTTCTCGGAATTCCGCTGAAGTTTAAAAATGCTTCGGAACTCTTCCATTGTTCTCGGAATTCCGCTGAAGTTTAAAAATGCTTCGGAACTCTTCCATTGTTCTCGAAATTCCGCTGAAGTTTAAAAATGTTTCGGAAATCTTCCATTGTTCTCGGAATTCCGCTGAAATTTAAAAATGCTTTGGAACTCTTCCATTGTTCTCAGATTTCCACTGAAGTTTAAAAATGCTGTGGAACTCTTCCATTGTTCTCGGAATTCCGCTGAAGTTTAAAAATGCTTCGGAACTCTTCCATTGTTCTCGGAATTCCGCTGAAGTTTAAAAATGCTTCGGAACTCTTCCATTGTTCTCAGAATTCCGCTGACATATAAAAATGCTTTGGAACTCTTCCATTGTTCTCGGAATTCCGCTGAAGTTTAAAAATGCTTCGGAACACTTCCATTGTTCTCGGAATTCCGCTGAAGTTTAAAAATGCTTCGGAACTCTTCCATTGTTCTCGGAATTCCGCTGAAGTTTAAAAATGCTCCGGAACGCTTCCATTGTTCTCGGAATTCCGCTGAAGTTTAAAAATGCTCCGGAACGCTTCCATTGTTCTCGGAATTCTGCTGAAGTTTAAAGATGCTTCGGAACTCTACCATTGTTCTCGGAATTCCGCTGAAGTTTAAAAATGCTTCGGAACTCTTCCATTGTTCTCGGAATTCCGCTGAAGTTTAAAAATGCTCCGGAACGCTTCCATTGTTCTCGGAATTCTGCTGAAGTTTAAAGATGCTTCGGAACTTTTCCATTGTTCTCGGAATTCCGCTGAAGTTTAAAAATGCTTCGGAACTCTTCCATTGTTCTCGGAATTCCGCTGAAGTTTAAAAATGCTTCGGAACTCTTCCATTGTTCTCGGAATTCCGCTGAAGTTTAAAAATGCTTCGGAACTCTTCCATTGTTCTCGGAATTCCGCTGAAGTTTAAAAATGCTTCGGAACTCTTCCATTGTTCTCGGAATTCCGCTGAAGTTTAAAAATGCTTCGGAACACTTCCATTGTTCTCGGAATTCCGCTGAAGTTTAAAAATGCTTCGGAACTCTTCCATTGTTCTCGGAATTCCGCTGAAGTTTAAAAATGCTTCGGAACTCTTCCATTGTTCTCGGAATTCCGCTGACATATAAAAATGCTTTGGAACTCTTCCATTGTTCTCGGAATTCCGCTGAAGTTTAAAAATG
Organism: Phyllobates terribilis; assembly: GCF_046119375.1. NCBI lineage: Eukaryota > Metazoa > Chordata > Amphibia > Anura > Dendrobatidae > Phyllobates > Phyllobates terribilis. The sequence continues at coordinate 1,064,911 of NW_027363314.1, forward strand.
CTTCGGAACACTTCCATTGTTCTCGGAATTCCGCTGAAGTTTAAAAATGCTTCGGAACTCTTCCATTGTTCTCGGAATTCCGCTGAAGTTTAAAAATGCTTCGGAACTCTTCCATTGTTCTCGGAATTCCGCTGAAGTTTAAAAATGCTTCGGAACTCTTCCATTGTTCTCGAAATTCCGCTGAAGTTTAAAAATGCTTTGGAACTCTTCCATTGTTCTCAGATTTCCACTGAAGTTTAAAAATGCTGTGGAACTCTTCCATTGTTCTCGGAATTCCGCTGAAGTTTAAAAATGCTTCGGAACACTTCCATTGTTCTCGGAATTCCGCTGAAGTTTAAAAATGCTTCGGAACTCTTCCATTGTTCTCGGAATTCCGCTGAAGTTTAAAAATGCTCCGGAACGCTTCCATTGTTCTCGGAATTCCGCTGAAGTTTAAAAATGCTCCGGAACGCTTCCATTGTTCTCGGAATTCTGCTGAAGTTTAAAGATGCTTCGGAACTTTTCCATTGTTCTCGGAATTCCGCTGAAGTTTAAAAATGCTTCGGAACTCTTCCATTGTTCTCGGAATTCCGCTGAAGTTTAAAAATGCTTCGGAACTCTTCCATTGTTCTCGGAATTCCGCTGACGTTTAAAAATGTTTCGGAACTCTTCCATTGTTCTCGGAATTCTGCTGAAGTTTAAAAATGCTTCGGAACTCTTTCATTTTTCTCGGAATTCCGCTGAAGTTTAAAAATGCTTTGGAACTCTTCCATTGTTCTCGGAATTCCGCTGAGGTTTAAAAATGCTTCTGAACTCTTCCATTGTTCTCGGAATTCCGCTGAAGTTTAAAAATGATTCGGAACTCTTCCATTGTTCTCGGAATTCCGCTGACATATAAAAATGCTTTGGAACTCTTCCATTGTTCTCGGAATTCCGCTGAAGTTTAAAAATGTTTCGGAACTCTTCCATTGTTCTCGGAATTCCGCTGAAGTTTAAAAATGCTTCGGAACTCTTCCATTGTTCTCGGAATTCCGCTGAAGTTTAAAAATGCTTCGGAACTCTTCCATTGTTCTCGGAATTCCGCTGAAGTTTAAAAATGTTTCGAAACTCTTTCATTGTTCTCGGAATTCCGCTGAAGTTTAAAAATGCTTCGGAACTCTTCCATTGTTCTCGGAATTCCGCTGACATATAAAAATGCTTTGGAACTCTTCCATTGTTCTCGGAATTCCGCTGAAGTTTAAAAATGCTTCGGAACACTTCCATTGTTCTCGGAATTCCGCTGAAGTTTAAAAATGCTTCGGAACTCTTCCATTGTTCTCGGAATTCCGCTGAAGTTTAAAAATGCTTCGGAACTCTTCCATTGTTCTCGGAATTCCGCTGAAGTTTAAAAATGCTTCGGAACTCTTCCATTGTTCTCGGAATTCCGCTGAAGTTTAAAAATGCTTCGGAACTCTTCCATTGTTCTCGGAATTCCGCTGACATATAAAAATGCTTTGGAACTCTTCCATTGTTCTCGGAATTCCGCTGAAGTTTAAAAATGCTTCGGAACACTTCCATTGTTCTCGGAATTCCGCTGAAGTTTAAAAATGCTTCGGAACTCTTCCATTGTTCTCGGAATTCCGCTGAAGTTTAAAAATGCTTCGGAACTCTTCCATTGTTCTCGGAATTCCGCTGAAGTTTAAAAATGCTTCGGAACTCTTCCATTGTTCTCGAAATTCCGCTGAAGTTTAAAAATGTTTCGGAAATCTTCCATTGTTCTCGGAATTCCGCTGAAATTTAAAAATGCTTTGGAACTCTTCCATTGTTCTCAGATTTCCACTGAAGTTTAAAAATGCTGTGGAACTCTTCCATTGTTCTCGGAATTCCGCTGAAGTTTAAAAATGCTTCGGAACTCTTCCATTGTTCTCGGAATTCCGCTGAAGTTTAAAAATGCTTCGGAACTCTTCCATTGTTCTCAGAATTCCGCTGACATATAAAAATGCTTTGGAACTCTTCCATTGTTCTCGGAATTCCGCTGAAGTTTAAAAATGCTTCGGAACTCTTCCATTGTTCTCGGAATTCCGCTGAAGTTTAAAAATGCTTCGGAACTCTTCCATTGTTCTCGGAATTCCGCTGAAGTTTAAAAATGCTTCGGAACTCTTCCATTGTTCTCGGAATTCCGCTGACATATAAAAATGCTTTGGAACTCTTCCATTGTTCTCGGAATTCCGCTGAAGTTTAAAAATGCTTCGGAACTCTTCCATTGTTCTCGGAATTCCGCTGAAGTTTAAAAATGCTTCGGAACTCTTCCATTGTTCTCGGAATTCCGCTGAAGTTTAAAAATGCTTCGGAACTCTTCCATTGTTCTCGGAATTCTGCTGAAGTTTAAAAATGCTTCGGAACTCTTTCATTGTTCTCGGAATTCCGCTGAAGTTTAAAAATGCTTTGGAACTCTTCCATTGTTCTCGGAATTCCGCTGAAGTTTAAAAATGCTTCTGAACTCTTCCATTGTTCTCGGAATTCCGCTGAAGTTTAAAAATGATTCGGAACTCTTCCATTGTTCTCGGAATTCCGCTGATATATAAAAATGCTTTGGAACTCTTCCATTGTTCTCGGAATTCCGCTGAAGTTTAAAAATGTTTCGGAACTCTTCCATTGTTCTCGGAATTCCGCTGAAGTTTAAAAATGCTTCGGAACTCTTCCATTGTTCTCGGAATTCCGCTGAAGTTTAAAAATGCTTCGGAACTCTTCCATTGTTCTCGGAATTCCGCTGAAGTTTAAAAATGTTTCGAAACTCTTTCATTGTTCTCGGAATTCCGCTGAAGTTTAAAAATGCTTCGGAACTCTTCCATTGTTCTCGGAATTCCGCTGAAGTTTAAAAATGTTTCGGAACTCTTCCATTGTTCTCGGAATTCTGCTGAAGTTTAAAAATGCTTCGGAACTCTTTCATTGTTCTCGGAATTCCGCTGAAGTTTAAAAATGCTTTGGAACTCTTCCATTGTTCTCGGAATTCCGCTGAAGTTTAAAAATGCTTCTGAACACTTCCATTGTTCTCGGAATTCCGCTGAAGTTTAAAAATGATTCGGAACACTTCCATTGTTCTCGGAATTCCGCTGACATATAAAAATGCTTTGGAACTCTTCCATTGTTCTCGGAATTCCGCTGAAGTTTAAAAATGTTTCGGAACTCTTCCATTGTTCTCGGAATTCCGCTGAAGTTTAAAAATGCTTCGGAACTCTTCCATTGTTCTCGGAATTCCGCTGAAGTTTAAAAATGCTTCGGAACTCTTCCATTGTTCTCGGAATTCCGCTGAAGTTTAAAAATGTTTCGAAACTCTTTCATTGTTCTCGGAATTCCGCTGAAGTTTAAAAATGCTTCGGAACTCTTCCATTGTTCTCGGAATTCCGCTGACATATAAAAATGCTTTGGAACTCTTCCATTGTTCTCGGAATTCCGCTGAAGTTTAAAAATGCTTCGGAACACTTCCATTGTTCTCGGAATTCCGCTGAAGTTTAAAAATGCTTCGGAACTCTTCCATTGTTCTCGGAATTCCGCTGAAGTTTAAAAATGCTTCGGAACTCTTCCATTGTTCTCGGAATTCCGCTGAAGTTTAAAAATGCTTCGGAACTCTTCCATTGTTCTCGGAATTCCGCTGAAGTTTAAAAATGCTTCGGAACTCTTCCATTGTTCTCGGAATTCCGCTGACATATAAAAATGCTTTGGAACTCTTCCATTGTTCTCGGAATTCCGCTGAAGTTTAAAAATGCTTCGGAACACTTCCATTGTTCTCGGAATTCCGCTGAAGTTTAAAAATGCTTCGGAACTCTTCCATTGTTCTCGGAATTCCGCTGAAGTTTAAAAATGCTTCGGAACTCTTCCATTGTTCTCGGAATTCCGCTGAAGTTTAAAAATGCTTCGGAACTCTTCCATTGTTCTCGAAATTCCGCTGAAGTTTAAAAATGTTTCGGAAATCTTCCATTGTTCTCGGAATTCCGCTGAAATTTAAAAATGCTTTGGAACTCTTCCATTGTTCTCAGATTTCCACTGAAGTTTAAAAATGCTGTGGAACTCTTCCATTGTTCTCGGAATTCCGCTGAAGTTTAAAAATGCTTCGGAACTCTTCCATTGTTCTCGGAATTCCGCTGAAGTTTAAAAATGCTTCGGAACTCTTCCATTGTTCTCAGAATTCCGCTGACATATAAAAATGCTTTGGAACTCTTCCATTGTTCTCGGAATTCCGCTGAAGTTTAAAAATGCTTCGGAACACTTCCATTGTTCTCGGAATTCCGCTGAAGTTTAAAAATGCTTCGGAACTCTTCCATTGTTCTCGGAATTCCGCTGAAGTTTAAAAATGCTTCGGAACTCTTCCATTGTTCTCGGAATTCCGCTGAAGTTTAAAAATGCTTCGGAACTCTTCCATTGTTCTCGAAATTCCGCTGAAGTTTAAAAATGTTTCGGAAATCTTCCATTGTTCTCGGAATTCCGCTGAAATTTAAAAATGCTTTGGAACTCTTCCATTGTTCTCAGATTTCCACTGAAGTTTAAAAATGCTGTGGAACTCTTCCATTGTTCTCGGAATTCCGCTGAAGTTTAAAAATGCTTCGGAACTCTTCCATTGTTCTCGGAATTCCGCTGAAGTTTAAAAATGCTTCGGAACTCTTCCATTGTTCTCAGAATTCCGCTGACATATAAAAATGCTTTGGAACTCTTCCATTGTTCTCGGAATTCCGCTGAAGTTTAAAAATGCTTCGGAACTCTTCCATTGTTCTCGGAATTCCGCTGAAGTTTAAAAATGCTTCGGAACTCTTCCATTGTTCTCGGAATTCCGCTGAAGTTTAAAAATGCTTCGGAACTCTTCCATTGTTCTCGGAATTCCGCTGAAGTTTAAAAATGCTTCGGAACTCTTCCATTGTTCTCGGAATTCTGCTGAAGTTTAAAAATGCTTCGGAACTCTTTCATTGTTCTCGGAATTCCGCTGAAGTTTAAAAATGCTTTGGAACTCTTCCATTGTTCTCGGAATTCCGCTGAAGTTTAAAAATGCTTCTGAACTCTTCCATTGTTCTCGGAATTCCGCTGAAGTTTAAAAATGATTCGGAACTCTTCCATTGTTCTCGGAATTCCGCTGATATATAAAAATGCTTTGGAACTCTTCCATTGTTCTCGGAATTCCGCTGAAGTTTAAAAATGTTTCGGAACTCTTCCATTGTTCTCGGAATTCCGCTGAAGTTTAAAAATGCTTCGGAACTCTTCCATTGTTCTCGGAATTCCGCTGAAGTTTAAAAATGCTTCGGAACTCTTCCATTGTTCTCGGAATTCCGCTGAAGTTTAAAAATGTTTCGAAACTCTTTCATTGTTCTCGGAATTCCGCTGAAGTTTAAAAATGCTTCGGAACTCTTCCATTGTTCTCGGAATTCCGCTGAAGTTTAAAAATGTTTCGGAACTCTTCCATTGTTCTCGGAATTCTGCTGAAGTTTAAAAATGCTTCGGAACTCTTTCATTGTTCTCGGAATTCCGCTGAAGTTTAAAAATGCTTTGGAACTCTTCCATTGTTCTCGGAATTCCGCTGAAGTTTAAAAATGCTTCTGAACACTTCCATTGTTCTCGGAATTCCGCTGAAGTTTAAAAATGATTCGGAACACTTCCATTGTTCTCGGAATTCCGCTGACATATAAAAATGCTTTGGAACTCTTCCATTGTTCTCGGAATTCCGCTGAAGTTTAAAAATGTTTCGGAACTCTTCCATTGTTCTCGGAATTCCGCTGAAGTTTAAAAATGCTTCGGAACTCTTCCATTGTTCTCGGAATTCCGCTGAAGTTTAAAAATGCTTCGGAACTCTTCCATTGTTCTCGGAATTCCGCTGAAGTTTAAAAATGTTTCGAAACTCTTTCATTGTTCTCGGAATTCCGCTGAAGTTTAAAAATGCTTCGGAACTCTTCCATTGTTCTCGGAATTCCGCTGACATATAAAAATGCTTTGGAACTCTTCCATTGTTCTCGGAATTCCGCTGAAGTTTAAAAATGCTTCGGAACACTTCCATTGTTCTCGGAATTCCGCTGAAGTTTAAAAATGCTTCGGAACTCTTCCATTGTTCTCGGAATTCCGCTGAAGTTTAAAAATGCTTCGGAACTCTTCCATTGTTCTCGGAATTCCGCTGAAGTTTAAAAATGCTTCGGAACTCTTCCATTGTTCTCGGAATTCCGCTGAAGTTTAAAAATGCTTCGGAACTCTTCCATTGTTCTCGGAATTCCGCTGACATATAAAAATGCTTTGGAACTCTTCCATTGTTCTCGGAATTCCGCTGAAGTTTAAAAATGCTTCGGAACTCTTCCATTGTTCTCGGAATTCCGCTGAAGTTTAAAAATGCTTCGGAACACTTCCATTGTTCTCGGAATTCCGCTGAAGTTTAAAAATGCTTCGGAACTCTTCCATTGTTCTCGGAATTCCGCTGAAGTTTAAAAATGCTTCGGAACTCTTCCATTGTTCTCGGAATTCCGCTGACATATAAAAATGCTTTGGAACTCTTCCATTGTTCTCGGAATTCCGCTGAAGTTTAAAAATGCTTCGGAACACTTCCATTGTTCTCGGAATTCCGCTGAAGTTTAAAAATGCTTCGGAACTCTTCCATTGTTCTCGGAATTCCGCTGAAGTTTAAAAATGCTTCGGAACTCTTCCATTGTTCTCGGAATTCCGCTGAAGTTTAAAAATGCTTCGGAACTCTTCCATTGTTCTCGAAATTCCGCTGAAGTTTAAAAATGCTTTGGAACTCTTCCATTGTTCTCAGATTTCCACTGAAGTTTAAAAATGCTGTGGAACTCTTCCATTGTTCTCGGAATTCCGCTGAAGTTTAAAAATGCTTCGGAACACTTCCATTGTTCTCGGAATTCCGCTGAAGTTTAAAAATGCTTCGGAACTCTTCCATTGTTCTCGGAATTCCGCTGAAGTTTAAAAATGCTCCGGAACGCTTCCATTGTTCTCGGAATTCCGCTGAAGTTTAAAAATGCTCCGGAACGCTTCCATTGTTCTCGGAATTCTGCTGAAGTTTAAAGATGCTTCGGAACTTTTCCATTGTTCTCGGAATTCCGCTGAAGTTTAAAAATGCTTCGGAACTCTTCCATTGTTCTCGGAATTCCGCTGAAGTTTAAAAATGCTTCGGAACTCTTCCATTGTTCTCGGAATTCCGCTGACGTTTAAAAATGTTTCGGAACTCTTCCATTGTTCTCGGAATTCTGCTGAAGTTTAAAAATGCTTCGGAACTCTTTCATTTTTCTCGGAATTCCGCTGAAGTTTAAAAATGCTTTGGAACTCTTCCATTGTTCTCGGAATTCCGCTGAGGTTTAAAAATGCTTCTGAACTCTTCCATTGTTCTCGGAATTCCGCTGAAGTTTAAAAATGATTCGGAACTCTTCCATTGTTCTCGGAATTCCGCTGACATATAAAAATGCTTTGGAACTCTTCCATTGTTCTCGGAATTCCGCTGAAGTTTAAAAATGTTTCGGAACTCTTCCATTGTTCTCGGAATTCCGCTGAAGTTTAAAAATGCTTCGGAACTCTTACATTGTTCTCGGAATTCCGCTGAAGTTTAAAAATGCTTCGGAACTCTTCCATTGTTCTCGGAATTCCGCTGAAGTTTAAAAATGTTTCGAAACTCTTTCATTGTTCTCGGAATTCCGCTGAAGTTTAAAAATGCTTCGGAACTCTTCCATTGTTCTCGGAATTCCGCTGACATATAAAAATGCTTTGGAACTCTTCCATTGTTCTCGGAATTCCGCTGAAGTTTAAAAATGCTTCGGAACACTTCCATTGTTCTCGGAATTCCGCTGAAGTTTAAAAATGCTTCGGAACTCTTCCATTGTTCTCGGAATTCCGCTGAAGTTTAAAAATGCTTCGGAACTCTTCCATTGTTCTCGGAATTCCGCTGAAGTTTAAAAATGCTTCGGAACTCTTCCATTGTTCTCGGAATTCCGCTGAAGTTTAAAAATGCTTCGGAACTCTTCCATTGTTCTCGGAATTCCGCTGACATATAAAAATGCTTTGGAACTCTTCCATTGTTCTCGGAATTCCGCTGAAGTTTAAAAATGCTTCGGAACACTTCCATTGTTCTCGGAATTCCGCTGAAGTTTAAAAATGCTTCGGAACTCTTCCATTGTTCTCGGAATTCCGCTGAAGTTTAAAAATGCTTCGGAACTCTTCCATTGTTCTCGGAATTCCGCTGAAGTTTAAAAATGCTTCGGAACTCTTCCATTGTTCTCGAAATTCCGCTGAAGTTTAAAAATGTTTCGGAAATCTTCCATTGTTCTCGGAATTCCGCTGAAATTTAAAAATGCTTTGGAACTCTTCCATTGTTCTCAGATTTCCACTGAAGTTTAAAAATGCTGTGGAACTCTTCCATTGTTCTCGGAATTCCGCTGAAGTTTAAAAATGCTTCGGAACTCTTCCATTGTTCTCGGAATTCCGCTGAAGTTTAAAAATGCTTCGGAACTCTTCCATTGTTCTCAGAATTCCGCTGACATATAAAAATGCTTTGGAACTCTTCCATTGTTCTCGGAATTCCGCTGAAGTTTAAAAATGCTTCGGAACTCTTCCATTGTTCTCGGAATTCCGCTGAAGTTTAAAAATGCTTCGGAACTCTTCCATTGTTCTCGGAATTCCGCTGAAGTTTAAAAATGCTTCGGAACTCTTCCATTGTTCTCGGAATTCCGCTGAAGTTTAAAAATGCTTCGGAACTCTTCCATTGTTCTCGGAATTCTGCTGAAGTTTAAAAATGCTTCGGAACTCTTTCATTGTTCTCGGAATTCCGCTGAAGTTTAAAAATGCTTTGGAACTCTTCCATTGTTCTCGGAATTCCGCTGAAGTTTAAAAATGCTTCTGAACTCTTCCATTGTTCTCGGAATTCCGCTGAAGTTTAAAAATGATTCGGAACTCTTCCATTGTTCTCGGAATTCCGCTGATATATAAAAATGCTTTGGAACTCTTCCATTGTTCTCGGAATTCCGCTGAAGTTTAAAAATGTTTCGGAACTCTTCCATTGTTCTCGGAATTCCGCTGAAGTTTAAAAATGCTTCGGAACTCTTCCATTGTTCTCGGAATTCCGCTGAAGTTTAAAAATGCTTCGGAACTCTTCCATTGTTCTCGGAATTCCGCTGAAGTTTAAAAATGTTTCGAAACTCTTTCATTGTTCTCGGAATTCCGCTGAAGTTTAAAAATGCTTCGGAACTCTTCCATTGTTCTCGGAATTCCGCTGAAGTTTAAAAATGTTTCGGAACTCTTCCATTGTTCTCGGAATTCTGCTGAAGTTTAAAAATGCTTCGGAACTCTTTCATTGTTCTCGGAATTCCGCTGAAGTTTAAAAATGCTTTGGAACTCTTCCATTGTTCTCGGAATTCCGCTGAAGTTTAAAAATGCTTCTGAACACTTCCATTGTTCTCGGAATTCCGCTGAAGTTTAAAAATGATTCGGAACACTTCCATTGTTCTCGGAATTCCGCTGACATATAAAAATGCTTTGGAACTCTTCCATTGTTCTCGGAATTCCGCTGAAGTTTAAAAATGTTTCGGAACTCTTCCATTGTTCTCGGAATTCCGCTGAAGTTTAAAAATGCTTCGGAACTCTTCCATTGTTCTCGGAATTCCGCTGAAGTTTAAAAATGCTTCGGAACTCTTCCATTGTTCTCGGAATTCCGCTGAAGTTTAAAAATGTTTCGAAACTCTTTCATTGTTCTCGGAATTCCGCTGAAGTTTAAAAATGCTTCGGAACTCTTCCATTGTTCTCGGAATTCCGCTGACATATAAAAATGCTTTGGAACTCTTCCATTGTTCTCGGAATTCCGCTGAAGTTTAAAAATGCTTCGGAACACTTCCATTGTTCTCGGAATTCCGCTGAAGTTTAAAAATGCTTCGGAACTCTTCCATTGTTCTCGGAATTCCGCTGAAGTTTAAAAATGCTTCGGAACTCTTCCATTGTTCTCGGAATTCCGCTGAAGTTTAAAAATGCTTCGGAACTCTTCCATTGTTCTCGGAATTCCGCTGAAGTTTAAAAATGCTTCGGAACTCTTCCATTGTTCTCGGAATTCCGCTGACATATAAAAATGCTTTGGAACTCTTCCATTGTTCTCGGAATTCCGCTGAAGTTTAAAAATGCTTCGGAACACTTCCATTGTTCTCGGAATTCCGCTGAAGTTTAAAAATGCTTCGGAACTCTTCCATTGTTCTCGGAATTCCGCTGAAGTTTAAAAATGCTTCGGAACTCTTCCATTGTTCTCGGAATTCCGCTGAAGTTTAAAAATGCTTCGGAACTCTTCCATTGTTCTCGAAATTCCGCTGAAGTTTAAAAATGTTTCGGAAATCTTCCATTGTTCTCGGAATTCCGCTGAAATTTAAAAATGCTTTGGAACTCTTCCATTGTTCTCAGATTTCCACTGAAGTTTAAAAATGCTGTGGAACTCTTCCATTGTTCTCGGAATTCCGCTGAAGTTTAAAAATGCTTCGGAACTCTTCCATTGTTCTCGGAATTCCGCTGAAGTTTAAAAATGCTTCGGAACTCTTCCATTGTTCTCAGAATTCCGCTGACATATAAAAATGCTTTGGAACTCTTCCATTGTTCTCGGAATTCCGCTGAAGTTTAAAAATGCTTCGGAACACTTCCATTGTTCTCGGAATTCCGCTGAAGTTTAAAAATGCTTCGGAACTCTTCCATTGTTCTCGGAATTCCGCTGAAGTTTAAAAATGCTTCGGAACTCTTCCATTGTTCTCGGAATTCCGCTGAAGTTTAAAAATGCTTCGGAACTCTTCCATTGTTCTCGAAATTCCGCTGAAGTTTAAAAATGTTTCGGAAATCTTCCATTGTTCTCGGAATTCCGCTGAAATTTAAAAATGCTTTGGAACTCTTCCATTGTTCTCAGATTTCCACTGAAGTTTAAAAATGCTGTGGAACTCTTCCATTGTTCTCGGAATTCCGCTGAAGTTTAAAAATGCTTCGGAACTCTTCCATTGTTCTCGGAATTCCGCTGAAGTTTAAAAATGCTTCGGAACTCTTCCATTGTTCTCAGAATTCCGCTGACATATAAAAATGCTTTGGAACTCTTCCATTGTTCTCGGAATTCCGCTGAAGTTTAAAAATGCTTCGGAACTCTTCCATTGTTCTCGGAATTCCGCTGAAGTTTAAAAATGCTTCGGAACTCTTCCATTGTTCTCGGAATTCCGCTGAAGTTTAAAAATGCTTCGGAACTCTTCCATTGTTCTCGGAATTCCGCTGAAGTTTAAAAATGCTTCGGAACTCTTCCATTGTTCTCGGAATTCTGCTGAAGTTTAAAAATGCTTCGGAACTCTTTCATTGTTCTCGGAATTCCGCTGAAGTTTAAAAATGCTTTGGAACTCTTCCATTGTTCTCGGAATTCCGCTGAAGTTTAAAAATGCTTCTGAACTCTTCCATTGTTCTCGGAATTCCGCTGAAGTTTAAAAATGATTCGGAACTCTTCCATTGTTCTCGGAATTCCGCTGATATATAAAAATGCTTTGGAACTCTTCCATTGTTCTCGGAATTCCGCTGAAGTTTAAAAATGTTTCGGAACTCTTCCATTGTTCTCGGAATTCCGCTGAAGTTTAAAAATGCTTCGGAACTCTTCCATTGTTCTCGGAATTCCGCTGAAGTTTAAAAATGCTTCGGAACTCTTCCATTGTTCTCGGAATTCCGCTGAAGTTTAAAAATGTTTCGAAACTCTTTCATTGTTCTCGGAATTCCGCTGAAGTTTAAAAATGCTTCGGAACTCTTCCATTGTTCTCGGAATTCCGCTGAAGTTTAAAAATGTTTCGGAACTCTTCCATTGTTCTCGGAATTCTGCTGAAGTTTAAAAATGCTTCGGAACTCTTTCATTGTTCTCGGAATTCCGCTGAAGTTTAAAAATGCTTTGGAACTCTTCCATTGTTCTCGGAATTCCGCTGAAGTTTAAAAATGCTTCTGAACACTTCCATTGTTCTCGGAATTCCGCTGAAGTTTAAAAATGATTCGGAACACTTCCATTGTTCTCGGAATTCCGCTGACATATAAAAATGCTTTGGAACTCTTCCATTGTTCTCGGAATTCCGCTGAAGTTTAAAAATGTTTCGGAACTCTTCCATTGTTCTCGGAATTCCGCTGAAGTTTAAAAATGCTTCGGAACTCTTCCATTGTTCTCGGAATTCCGCTGAAGTTTAAAAATGCTTCGGAACTCTTCCATTGTTCTCGGAATTCCGCTGAAGTTTAAAAATGTTTCGAAACTCTTTCATTGTTCTCGGAATTCCGCTGAAGTTTAAAAATGCTTCGGAACTCTTCCATTGTTCTCGGAATTCCGCTGACATATAAAAATGCTTTGGAACTCTTCCATTGTTCTCGGAATTCCGCTGAAGTTTAAAAATGCTTCGGAACACTTCCATTGTTCTCGGAATTCCGCTGAAGTTTAAAAATGCTTCGGAACTCTTCCATTGTTCTCGGAATTCCGCTGAAGTTTAAAAATGCTTCGGAACTCTTCCATTGTTCTCGGAATTCCGCTGAAGTTTAAAAATGCTTCGGAACTCTTCCATTGTTCTCGGAATTCCGCTGAAGTTTAAAAATGCTTCGGAACTCTTCCATTGTTCTCGGAATTCCGCTGACATATAAAAATGCTTTGGAACTCTTCCATTGTTCTCGGAATTCCGCTGAAGTTTAAAAATGCTTCGGAACACTTCCATTGTTCTCGGAATTCCGCTGAAGTTTAAAAATGCTTCGTAACTCTTCCATTGTTCTCGGAATTCCGCTGAAGTTTAAAAATGCTTCGGAACTCTTCCATTGTTCTCGGAATTCCGCTGAAGTTTAAAAATGCTTCGGAACTCTTCCATTGTTCTCGAAATTCCGCTGAAGTTTAAAAATGTTTCGGAAATCTTCCATTGTTCTCGGAATTCCGCTGAAATTTAAAAATGCTTTGGAACTCTTCCATTGTTCTCAGATTTCCACTGAAGTTTAAAAATGCTGTGGAACTCTTCCATTGTTCTCGGAATTCCGCTGAAGTTTAAAAATGCTTCGGAACTCTTCCATTGTTCTCGGAATTCCGCTGAAGTTTAAAAATGCTTCGGAACTCTTCCATTGTTCTCAGAATTCCGCTGACATATAAAAATGCTTTGGAACTCTTCCATTGTTCTCGGAATTCCGCTGAAGTTTAAAAATGCTTCGGAACTCTTCCATTGTTCTCGGAATTCCGCTGAAGTTTAAAAATGCTTCGGAACTCTTCCATTGTTCTCGGAATTCCGCTGAAGTTTAAAAATGCTTCGGAACTCTTCCATTGTTCTCGGAATTCCGCTGAAGTTTAAAAATGCTTCGGAACTCTTCCATTGTTCTCGGAATTCTGCTGAAGTTTAAAAATGCTTCGGAACTCTTTCATTGTTCTCGGAATTCCGCTGAAGTTTAAAAATGCTTTGGAACTCTTCCATTGTTCTCGGAATTCCGCTGAAGTTTAAAAATGCTTCTGAACTCTTCCATTGTTCTCGGAATTCCGCTGAAGTTTAAAAATGATTCGGAACTCTTCCATTGTTCTCGGAATTCCGCTGATATATAAAAATGCTTTGGAACTCTTCCATTGTTCTCGGAATTCCGCTGAAGTTTAAAAATGTTTCGGAACTCTTCCATTGTTCTCGGAATTCCGCTGAAGTTTAAAAATGCTTCGGAACTCTTCCATTGTTCTCGGAATTCCGCTGAAGTTTAAAAATGCTTCGGAACTCTTCCATTGTTCTCGGAATTCCGCTGAAGTTTAAAAATGTTTCGAAACTCTTTCATTGTTCTCGGAATTCCGCTGAAGTTTAAAAATGCTTCGGAACTCTTCCATTGTTCTCGGAATTCCGCTGAAGTTTAAAAATGTTTCGGAACTCTTCCATTGTTCTCGGAATTCTGCTGAAGTTTAAAAATGCTTCGGAACTCTTTCATTGTTCTCGGAATTCCGCTGAAGTTTAAAAATGCTTTGGAACTCTTCCATTGTTCTCGGAATTCCGCTGAAGTTTAAAAATGCTTCTGAACACTTCCATTGTTCTCGGAATTCCGCTGAAGTTTAAAAATGATTCGGAACTCTTCCATTGTTCTCGGAATTCCGCTGACATATAAAAATGCTTTGGAACTCTTCCATTGTTCTCGGAATTCCGCTGAAGTTTAAAAATGTTTCGGAACTCTTCCATTGTTCTCGGAATTCCGCTGAAGTTTAAAAATGCTTCGGAACTCTTCCATTGTTCTCGGAATTCCGCTGAAGTTTAAAAATGCTTCGGAACTCTTCCATTGTTCTCGGAATTCCGCTGAAGTTTAAAAATGTTTCGAAACTCTTTCATTGTTCTCGGAATTCCACTGAAGTTTAAAAATGCTTCGGAACTCTTCCATTGTTCTCGGAATTCCACTGAAGTTTAAACATGCTTCGGAACTCTTCCATTGTTCTCGGAATTCCGCTGAAGTTTAAAAATGCTTCGGAACTCTTCCATTGTTCTCGGAATTCCGCTGACATATAAAAATGCTTTGGAACTCTTCCATTGTTCTCGGAATTCCGCTGAAGTTTAAAAATGTTTCGGAACTCTTCCATTGTTCTCGGAATTCCGCTGAAGTTTAAAAATGCTTCGGAACTCTTCCATTGTTCTCGGAATTCCGCTGAAGTTTAAAAATGCTTCGGAACTCTTCCATTGTTCTCGGAATTCCGCTGAAGTTTAAAAATGTTTCGAAACTCTTTCATTGTTCTCGGAATTCCGCTGAAGTTTAAAAATGCTTCGGAACTCTTCCATTGTTCTCGGCATTCCGCTGACATATAAAAATGCTTTGGAACTCTTCCATTGTTCTCGGAATTCCGCTGAAGTTTAAAAATGCTCCGCAACGCTTCCATTGTTCTCGGAATTCTGCTGAAGTTTAAAGATGCTTCGGAACTTTTCCATTGTTCTCGGAATTCCGCTGAAGTTTAAAAATGTTTCGGAACTCTTCCATTGTTCTCGGAATTCTGCTGAAGTTTAAAAATGCTTCGGAACTCTTTCATTGTTCTCGGAATTCCGCTGAAGTTTAAAAATGCTTTGGAACTCTTCCATTGTTCTCGGAATTCCGCTGAAGTTTAAAAATGCTTCTGAACTCTTCCATTGTTCTCGGAATTCCGCTGAAGTTTAAAAATGATTCGGAACTCTTCCATTGTTCTCGGAATTCCGCTGACATATAAAAATGCTTTGGAACTCTTCCATTGTTCTCGGAATTCCGCTGAAGTTTAAAAATGTTTCGGAACTCTTCCATTGTTCTCGGAATTCCGCTGAAGTTTAAAAATGCTTCGGAACTCTTCCATTGTTCTCGGAATTCCGCTGAAGTTTAAAAATGCTTCGGAACTCTTCCATTGTTCTCGGAATTCCGCTGAAGTTTAAAAATGCTTCGGAACTCTTCCATTGTTCTCGGAATTCCGCTGAAGTTTAAAAATGCTTCGGAACTCTTCCATTGTTCTCAGAATTCCGCTGACATATAAAAATGCTTTGGAACTCTTCCATTGTTCTCGGAATTCCGCTGAAGTTTAAAAATGCTTCGGAACACTTCCATTGTTCTCGGAATTCCGCTGAAGTTTAAAAATGCTTCGGAACTCTTCCATTGTTCTCGGAATTCCGCTGAAGTTTAAAAATGCTCCGGAACGCTTCCATTGTTCTCGGAATTCCGCTGAAGTTTAAAAATGCTCCGGAACGCTTCCATTGTTCTCGGAATTCTGCTGAAGTTTAAAGATGCTTCGGAACTCTACCATTGTTCTCGGAATTCCGCTGAAGTTTAAAAATGCTTCGGAACTCTTCCATTGTTCTCGGAATTCCGCTGAAGTTTAAAAATGCTCCGGAACGCTTCCATTGTTCTCGGAATTCTGCTGAAGTTTAAAGATGCTTCGGAACTTTTCCATTGTTCTCGGAATTCCGCTGAAGTTTAAAAATGCTTCGGAACTCTTCCATTGTTCTCGGAATTCCGCTGAAGTTTAAAAATGCTTCGGAACTCTTCCATTGTTCTCGGAATTCCGCTGAAGTTTAAAAATGCTTCGGAACTCTTCCATTGTTCTCGGAATTCCGCTGAAGTTTAAAAATGCTTCGGAACTCTTCCATTGTTCTCGGAATTCCGCTGAAGTTTAAAAATGCTTCGGAACACTTCCATTGTTCTCGGAATTCCGCTGAAGTTTAAAAATGCTTCGGAACTCTTCCATTTTTCTCGGAATTCCGCTGAAGTTTAAAAATGCTCCGGAACGCTTCCATTGTTCTCGGAATTCCGCTGAAGTTTAAAAATGCTCCGGAACGCTTCCATTGTTCTCGGAATTCTGCTGAAGTTTAAAGATGCTTCGGAACTCTACCATTGTTCTCGGAATTCCGCTGAAGTTTAAAAATGCTTCGGAACTCTTCCATTGTTCTCGGAATTCCGCTGAAGTTTAAAAATGCTCCGGAACGCTTCCATTGTTCTCGGAATTCTGCTGAAGTTTAAAGATGCTTCGGAACTTTTCCATTGTTCTCGGAATTCCGCTGAAGTTTAAAAATGCTTCGGAACTCTTCCATTGTTCTCGGAATTCCGCTGAAGTTTAAAAATGCTTCGGAACTCTTCCATTGTTCTCGGAATTCCGCTGAAGTTTAAAAATGCTTCGGAACTCTTCCATTGTTCTCGGAATTCCGCTGAAGTTTAAAAATGCTTCGGAACTCTTCCATTGTTCTCGGAATTCCGCTGACATATAAAAATGCTTTGGAACTCTTCCATTGTTCTCGGAATTCCGCTGAAGTTTAAAAATGCTTCGGAACACTTCCATTGTTCTCGGAATTCCGCTGAAGTTTAAAAATGCTTCGGAACTCTTCCATTGTTCTCGGAATTCCGCTGAAGTTTAAAAATGCTTCGGAACTCTTCCATTGTTCTCGGAATTCCGCTGAAGTTTAAAAATGCTTCGGAACTCTTCCATTGTTCTCGAAATTCCGCTGAAGTTTAAAAATGCTTTGGAACTCTTCCATTGTTCTCAGATTTCCACTGAAGTTTAAAAATGCTGTGGAACTCTTCCATTGTTCTCGGAATTCCGCTGAAGTTTAAAAATGCTTCGGAACACTTCCATTGTTCTCGGAATTCCGCTGAAGTTTAAAAATGCTTCGGAACTCTTCCATTGTTCTCGGAATTCCGCTGAAGTTTAAAAATGCTCCGGAACGCTTCCATTGTTCTCGGAATTCCGCTGAAGTTTAAAAATGCTCCGGAACGCTTCCATTGTTCTCGGAATTCTGCTGAAGTTTAAAGATGCTTCGGAACTTTTCCATTGTTCTCGGAATTCCGCTGAAGTTTAAAAATGCTTCGGAACTCTTCCATTGTTCTCGGAATTCCGCTGAAGTTTAAAAATGCTTCGGAACTCTTCCATTGTTCTCGGAATTCTGCTGAAGTTTAAAAATGCTTCGGAACTCTTTCATTTTTCTCGGAATTCCGCTGAAGTTTAAAAATGCTTTGGAACTCTTCCATTGTTCTCGGAATTCCGCTGAGGTTTAAAAATGCTTCTGAACTCTTCCATTGTTCTCGGAATTCCGCTGAAGTTTAAAAATGATTCGGAACTCTTCCATTGTTCTCGGAATTCCGCTGACATATAAAAATGCTTTGGAACTCTTCCATTGTTCTCGGAATTCCGCTGAAGTTTAAAAATGTTTCGGAACTCTTCCATTGTTCTCGGAATTCCGCTGAAGTTTAAAAATGCTTCGGAACTCTTCCATTGTTCTCGGAATTCCGCTGAAGTTTAAAAATGATTCGGAACTCTTCCATTGTTCTCGGAATTCCGCTGAAGTTTAAAAATGTTTCGAAACTCTTTCATTGTTCTCGGAATTCCGCTGAAGTTTAAAAATGCTTCGGAACTCTTCCATTGTTCTCGGAATTCCGCTGACATATAAAAATGCTTTGGAACTCTTCCATTGTTCTCGGAATTCCGCTGAAGTTTAAAAATGCTTCGGAACACTTCCATTGTTCTCGGAATTCCGCTGAAGTTTAAAAATGCTTCGGAACTCTTCCATTGTTCTCGGAATTCCGCTGAAGTTTAAAAATGCTTCGGAACTCTTCCATTGTTCTCGGAATTCCGCTGAAGTTTAAAAATGCTTCGGAACTCTTCCATTGTTCTCGGAATTCCGCTGAAGTTTAAAAATGCTTCGGAACTCTTCCATTGTTCTCGGAATTCCGCTGACATATAAAAATGCTTTGGAACTCTTCCATTGTTCTCGGAATTCCGCTGAAGTTTAAAAATGCTTCGGAACACTTCCATTGTTCTCGGAATTCCGCTGAAGTTTAAAAATGCTTCGGAACTCTTCCATTGTTCTCGGAATTCCGCTGAAGTTTAAAAATGCTTCGGAACTCTTCCATTGTTCTCGGAATTCCGCTGAAGTTTAAAAATGCTTCGGAACTCTTCCATTGTTCTCGAAATTCCGCTGAAGTTTAAAAATGTTTCGGAAATCTTCCATTGTTCTCGGAATTCCGCTGAAATTTAAAAATGCTTTGGAACTCTTCCATTGTTCTCAGATTTCCACTGAAGTTTAAAAATGCTGTGGAACTCTTCCATTGTTCTCGGAATTCCGCTGAAGTTTAAAAATGCTTCGGAACTCTTCCATTGTTCTCGGAATTCCGCTGAAGTTTAAAAATGCTTCGGAACTCTTCCATTGTTCTCAGAATTCCGCTGACATATAAAAATGCTTTGGAACTCTTCCATTGTTCTCGGAATTCCGCTGAAGTTTAAAAATGCTTCGGAACTCTTCCATTGTTCTCGGAATTCCGCTGAAGTTTAAAAATGCTTCGGAACTCTTCCATTGTTCTCGGAATTCCGCTGAAGTTTAAAAATGCTTCGGAACTCTTCCATTGTTCTCGGAATTCCGCTGAAGTTTAAAAATGCTTCGGAACTCTTCCATTGTTCTCGGAATTCTGCTGAAGTTTAAAAATGCTTCGGAACTCTTTCATTGTTCTCGGAATTCCGCTGAAGTTTAAAAATGCTTTGGAACTCTTCCATTGTTCTCGGAATTCCGCTGAAGTTTAAAAATGCTTCTGAACTCTTCCATTGTTCTCGGAATTCCGCTGAAGTTTAAAAATGATTCGGAACTCTTCCATTGTTCTCGGAATTCCGCTGATATATAAAAATGCTTTGGAACTCTTCCATTGTTCTCGGAATTCCGCTGAAGTTTAAAAATGTTTCGGAACTCTTCCATTGTTCTCGGAATTCCGCTGAAGTTTAAAAATGCTTCGGAACTCTTCCATTGTTCTCGGAATTCCGCTGAAGTTTAAAAATGCTTCGGAACTCTTCCATTGTTCTCGGAATTCCGCTGAAGTTTAAAAATGTTTCGAAACTCTTTCATTGTTCTCGGAATTCCGCTGAAGTTTAAAAATGCTTCGGAACTCTTCCATTGTTCTCGGAATTCCGCTGACATATAAAAATGCTTTGGAACTCTTCCATTGTTCTCGGAATTCCGCTGAAGTTTAAAAATGCTTCGGAACACTTCCATTGTTCTCGGAATTCCGCTGAAGTTTAAAAATGCTTCGGAACTCTTCCATTGTTCTCGGAATTCCGCTGAAGTTTAAAAATGCTTCGGAACTCTTCCATTGTTCTCGGAATTCCGCTGAAGTTTAAAAATGCTTCGGAACTCTTCCATTGTTCTCGGAATTCCGCTGAAGTTTAAAAATGCTTCGGAACTCTTCCATTGTTCTCGAAATTCCGCTGAAGTTTAAAAATGTTTCGGAAATCTTCCATTGTTCTCGGAATTCCGCTGAAATTTAAAAATGCTTTGGAACTCTTCCATTGTTCTCAGATTTCCACTGAAGTTTAAAAATGCTGTGGAACTCTTCCATTGTTCTCGGAATTCCGCTGAAGTTTAAAAATGCTTCGGAACTCTTCCATTGTTCTCGGAATTCCGCTGAAGTTTAAAAATGCTTCGGAACTCTTCCATTGTTCTCAGAATTCCGCTGACATATAAAAATGCTTTGGAACTATTCCATTGTTCTCGGAATTCCGCTGAAGTTTAAAAATGCTTCGGAACTCTTCCATTGTTCTCGGAATTCCGCTGAAGTTTAAAAATGCTTCGGAACTCTTCCATTGTTCTCGGAATTCCGCTGAAGTTTAAAAATGCTTCGGAACTCTTCCATTGTTCTCGGAATTCCGCTGAAGTTTAAAAATGCTTCGGAACTCTTCCATTGTTCTCGGAATTCTGCTGAAGTTTAAAAATGCTTCGGAACTCTTTCATTGTTCTCGGAATTCCGCTGAAGTTTAAAAATGCTTTGGAACTCTTCCATTGTTCTCGGAATTCCGCTGAAGTTTAAAAATGCTTCTGAACTCTTCCATTGTTCTCGGAATTCCGCTGAAGTTTAAAAATGATTCGGAACTCTTCCATTGTTCTCGGAATTCCGCTGATATATAAAAATGCTTTGGAACTCTTCCATTGTTCTCGGAATTCCGCTGAAGTTTAAAAATGTTTCGGAACTCTTCCATTGTTCTCGGAATTCCGCTGAAGTTTAAAAATGCTTCGGAACACTTCCATTGTTCTCGGAATTCCGCTGAAGTTTAAAAATGCTTCGGAACTCTTCCATTGTTCTCGGAATTCCGCTGAAGTTTAAAAATGTTTCGAAACTCTTTCATTGTTCTCGGAATTCCGCTGAAGTTTAAAAATGCTTCGGAACTCTTCCATTGTTCTCGGAATTCCGCTGACATATAAAAATGCTTTGGAACTCTTCCATTGTTCTCGGAATTCCGCTGAAGTTTAAAAATGCTTCGGAACACTTCCATTGTTCTCGGAATTCCGCTGAAGTTTAAAAATGCTTCGGAACTCTTCCATTGTTCTCGGAATTCCGCTGAAGTTTAAAAATGCTTCGGAACTCTTCCATTGTTCTCGGAATTCCGCTGAAGTTTAAAAATGCTTCGGAACTCTTCCATTGTTCTCGGAATTCCGCTGAAGTTTAAAAATGCTTCGGAACTCTTCCATTGTTCTCGGAATTCCGCTGACATATAAAAATGCTTTGGAACTCTTCCATTGTTCTCGGAATTCCGCTGAAGTTTAAAAATGCTTCGGAACACTTCCATTGTTCTCGGAATTCCGCTGAAGTTTAAAAATGCTTCGGAACTCTTCCATTGTTCTCGGAATTCCGCTGAAGTTTAAAAATGCTTCGGAACTCTTCCATTGTTCTCGGAATTCCGCTGAAGTTTAAAAATGCTTCGGAACTCTTCCATTGTTCTCGAAATTCCGCTGAAGTTTAAAAATGTTTCGGAAATCTTCCATTGTTCTCGGAATTCCGCTGAAATTTAAAAATGCTTTGGAACTCTTCCATTGTTCTCAGATTTCCACTGAAGTTTAAAAATGCTGTGGAACTCTTCCATTGTTCTCGGAATTCCGCTGAAGTTTAAAAATGCTTCGGAACTCTTCCATTGTTCTCGGAATTCCGCTGAAGTTTAAAAATGCTTCGGAACTCTTCCATTGTTCTCAGAATTCCGCTGACATATAAAAATGCTTTGGAACTCTTCCATTGTTCTCGGAATTCCGCTGAAGTTTAAAAATGCTTCGGAACTCTTCCATTGTTCTCGGAATTCCGCTGAAGTTTAAAAATGCTTCGGAACTCTTCCATTGTTCTCGGAATTCCGCTGAAGTTTAAAAATGCTTCGGAACTCTTCCATTGTTCTCAGAATTCCGCTGACATATAAAAATGCTTTGGAACTCTTCCATTGTTCTCGGAATTCCGCTGAAGTTTAAAAATGCTTCGGAACTCTTCCATTGTTCTCGGAATTCCGCTGAAGTTTAAAAATGCTTCGGAACTCTTCCATTGTTCTCGGAATTCCGCTGAAGTTTAAAAATGCTTCGGAACTCTTCCATTGTTCTCGGAATTCCGCTGAAGTTTAAAAATGCTTCGGAACACTTCCATTGTTCTCGGAATTCCGCTGAAGTTTAAAAATGCTTCGGAACTCTTCCATTGTTCTCGGAATTCCGCTGAAGTTTAAAAATGCTTCGGAACTCTTCCATTGTTCTCGGAATTCCGCTGAAGTTTAAAAATGCTTCGGAACTCTTCCATTGTTCTCGAAATTCCGCTGAAGTTTAAAAATGTTTCGGAAATCTTCCATTGTTCTCGGAATTCCGCTGAAATTTAAAAATGCTTTGGAACTCTTCCATTGTTCTCAGATTTCCACTGAAGTTTAAAAATGCTGTGGAACTCTTCCATTGTTCTCGGAATTCCGCTGAAGTTTAAAAATGCTTCGGAACTCTTCCATTGTTCTCGGAATTCCGCTGAAGTTTAAAAATGCTTCGGAACTCTTCCATTGTTCTCAGAATTCCGCTGACATATAAAAATGCTTTGGAACTCTTCCATTGTTCTCGGAATTCCGCTGAAGTTTAAAAATGCTTCGGAACTCTTCCATTGTTCTCGGAATTCCGCTGAAGTTTAAAAATGCTTCGGAACTCTTCCATTGTTCTCGGAATTCCGCTGAAGTTTAAAAATGCTTCGGAACTCTTCCATTGTTCTCGGAATTCCGCTGAAGTTTAAAAATGCTTCGGAACTCTTCCATTGTTCTCGGAATTCTGCTGAAGTTTAAAAATGCTTCGGAACTCTTTCATTGTTCTCGGAATTCCGCTGAAGTTTAAAAATGCTTTGGAACTCTTCCATTGTTCTCGGAATTCCGCTGAAGTTTAAAAATGCTTCTGAACTCTTCCATTGTTCTCGGAATTCCGCTGAAGTTTAAAAATGATTCGGAACTCTTCCATTGTTCTCGGAATTCCGCTGATATATAAAAATGCTTTGGAACTCTTCCATTGTTCTCGGAATTCCGCTGAAGTTTAAAAATGTTTCGGAACTCTTCCATTGTTCTCGGAATTCCGCTGAAGTTTAAAAATGCTTCGGAACTCTTCCATTGTTCTCGGAATTCCGCTGAAGTTTAAAAATGCTTCGGAACTCTTCCATTGTTCTCGGAATTCCGCTGAAGTTTAAAAATGTTTCGAAACTCTTTCATTGTTCTCGGAATTCCGCTGAAGTTTAAAAATGCTTCGGAACTCTTCCATTGTTCTCGGAATTCCGCTGAAGTTTAAAAATGTTTCGGAACTCTTCCATTGTTCTCGGAATTCTGCTGAAGTTTAAAAATGCTTCGGAACTCTTTCATTGTTCTCGGAATTCCGCTGAAGTTTAAAAATGCTTTGGAACTCTTCCATTGTTCTCGGAATTCCGCTGAAGTTTAAAAATGCTTCTGAACACTTCCATTGTTCTCGGAATTCCGCTGAAGTTTAAAAATGATTCGGAACTCTTCCATTGTTCTCGGAATTCCGCTGACATATAAAAATGCTTTGGAACTCTTCCATTGTTCTCGGAATTCCGCTGAAGTTTAAAAATGTTTCGGAACTCTTCCATTGTTCTCGGAATTCCGCTGAAGTTTAAAAATGCTTCGGAACTCTTCCATTGTTCTCGGAATTCCGCTGAAGTTTAAAAATGCTTCGGAACTCTTCCATTGTTCTCGGAATTCCGCTGAAGTTTAAAAATGTTTCGAAACTCTTTCATTGTTCTCGGAATTCCACTGAAGTTTAAAAATGCTTCGGAACTCTTCCATTGTTCTCGGAATTCCACTGAAGTTTAAACATGCTTCGGAACTCTTCCATTGTTCTCGGAATTCCGCTGAAGTTTAAAAATGCTTCGGAACTCTTCCATTGTTCTCGGAATTCCGCTGACATATAAAAATGCTTTGGAACTCTTCCATTGTTCTCGGAATTCCGCTGAAGTTTAAAAATGTTTCGGAACTCTTCCATTGTTCTCGGAATTCCGCTGAAGTTTAAAAATGCTTCGGAACTCTTCCATTGTTCTCGGAATTCCGCTGAAGTTTAAAAATGCTTCGGAACTCTTCCATTGTTCTCGGAATTCCGCTGAAGTTTAAAAATGTTTCGAAACTCTTTCATTGTTCTCGGAACTCCGCTGAAGTTTAAAAATGCTTCGGAACTCTTCCATTGTTCTCGGCATTCCGCTGACATATAAAAATGCTTTGGAACTCTTCCATTGTTCTCGGAATTCCGCTGAAGTTTAAAAATGCTCCGGAACGCTTCCATTGATCTCGGAATTCTGCTGAAGTTTAAAGATGCTTCGGAACTTTTCCATTGTTCTCGGAATTCCGCTGAAGTTTAAAAATGTTTCGGAACTCTTCCATTGTTCTCGGAATTCTGCTGAAGTTTAAAAATGCTTCGGAACTCTTTCATTGTTCTCGGAATTCCGCTGAAGTTTAAAAATGCTTTGGAACTCTTCCATTGTTCTCGGAATTCCGCTGAAGTTTAAAAATGCTTCTGAACTCTTCCATTGTTCTCGGAATTCCGCTGAAGTTTAAAAATGATTCGGAACTCTTCCATTGTTCTCGGAATTCCGCTGACATATAAAAATGCTTTGGAACTCTTCCATTGTTCTCGGAATTCCGCTGAAGTTTAAAAATGTTTCGGAACTCTTCCATTGTTCTCGGAATTCCGCTGAAGTTTAAAAATGCTTCGGAACTCTTCCATTGTTCTCGGAATTCCACTGAAGTTTAAAAATGCTTCGGAACTCTTCCATTGTTCTCGGAATTCCGCTGAAGTTTAAAAATGTTTCGAAACTCTTTCATTGTTCTCGGAATTCCGCTGAAGTTTAAAAATGCTTCGGAACTCTTCCATTGTTCTCGGAATTCCGCTGACATATAAAAATGCTTTGGAACTCTTCCATTGTTCTCGGAATTCCGCTGAAGTTTAAAAATGCTTCGGAACACTTCCATTGTTCTCGGAATTCCGCTGAAGTTTAAAAATGCTTCGGAACTCTTCCATTGTTCTCGGAATTCCGCTGAAGTTTAAAAATGCTTCGGAACTCTTCCATTGTTCTCGGAATTCCGCTGAAGTTTAAAAATGCTTCGGAACTCTTCCATTGTTCTCGGAATTCCGCTGAAGTTTAAAAATGCTTCGGAACTCTTCCATTGTTCTCGGAATTCCGCTGACATATAAAAATGCTTTGGAACTCTTCCATTGTTCTCGGAATTCCGCTGAAGTTTAAAAATGCTTCGGAACACTTCCATTGTTCTCGGAATTCCGCTGAAGTTTAAAAATGCTTCGGAACTCTTCCATTGTTCTCGGAATTCCGCTGAAGTTTAAAAATGCTTCGGAACTCTTCCATTGTTCTCGGAATTCCGCTGAAGTTTAAAAATGCTTCGGAACTCTTCCATTGTTCTCGAAATTCCGCTGAAGTTTAAAAATGTTTCGGAAATCTTCCATTGTTCTCGGAATTCCGCTGAAATTTAAAAATGCTTTGGAACTCTTCCATTGTTCTCAGATTTCCACTGAAGTTTAAAAATGCTGTGGAACTCTTCCATTGTTCTCGGAATTCCGCTGAAGTTTAAAAATGCTTCGGAACTCTTCCATTGTTCTCGGAATTCCGCTGAAGTTTAAAAATGCTTCGGAACTCTTCCATTGTTCTCAGAATTCCGCTGACATATAAAAATGCTTTGGAACTCTTCCATTGTTCTCGGAATTCCGCTGAAGTTTAAAAATGCTTCGGAACTCTTCCATTGTTCTCGGAATTCCGCTGAAGTTTAAAAATGCTTCGGAACTCTTCCATTGTTCTCGGAATTCCGCTGAAGTTTAAAAATGCTTCGGAACTCTTCCATTGTTCTCGGAATTCCGCTGAAGTTTAAAAATGCTTCGGAACTCTTCCATTGTTCTCGGAATTCTGCTGAAGTTTAAAAATGCTTCGGAACTCTTTCATTGTTCTCGGAATTCCGCTGAAGTTTAAAAATGCTTTGGAACTCTTCCATTGTTCTCGGAATTCCGCTGAAGTTTAAAAATGCTTCTGAACTCTTCCATTGTTCTCGGAATTCCGCTGAAGTTTAAAAATGATTCGGAACTCTTCCATTGTTCTCGGAATTCCGCTGATATATAAAAATGCTTTGGAACTCTTCCATTGTTCTCGGAATTCCGCTGAAGTTTAAAAATGTTTCGGAACTCTTCCATTGTTCTCGGAATTCCGCTGAAGTTTAAAAATGCTTCGGAACTCTTCCATTGTTCTCGGAATTCCGCTGAAGTTTAAAAATGCTTCGGAACTCTTCCATTGTTCTCGGAATTCCGCTGAAGTTTAAAAATGTTTCGAAACTCTTTCATTGTTCTCGGAATTCCGCTGAAGTTTAAAAATGCTTCGGAACTCTTCCATTGTTCTCGGAATTCCGCTGAAGTTTAAAAATGTTTCGGAACTCTTCCATTGTTCTCGGAATTCTGCTGAAGTTTAAAAATGCTTCGGAACTCTTTCATTGTTCTCGGAATTCCGCTGAAGTTTAAAAATGCTTTGGAACTCTTCCATTGTTCTCGGAATTCCGCTGAAGTTTAAAAATGCTTCTGAACACTTCCATTGTTCTCGGAATTCCGCTGAAGTTTAAAAATGATTCGGAACTCTTCCATTGTTCTCGGAATTCCGCTGACATATAAAAATGCTTTGGAACTCTTCCATTGTTCTCGGAATTCCGCTGAAGTTTAAAAATGTTTCGGAACTCTTCCATTGTTCTCGGAATTCCGCTGAAGTTTAAAAATGCTTCGGAACTCTTCCATTGTTCTCGGAATTCCGCTGAAGTTTAAAAATGCTTCGGAACTCTTCCATTGTTCTCGGAATTCCGCTGAAGTTTAAAAATGTTTCGAAACTCTTTCATTGTTCTCGGAATTCCACTGAAGTTTAAAAATGCTTCGGAACTCTTCCATTGTTCTCGGAATTCCACTGAAGTTTAAACATGCTTCGGAACTCTTCCATTGTTCTCGGAATTCCGCTGAAGTTTAAAAATGCTTCGGAACTCTTCCATTGTTCTCGGAATTCCGCTGACATATAAAAATGCTTTGGAACTCTTCCATTGTTCTCGGAATTCCGCTGAAGTTTAAAAATGTTTCGGAACTCTTCCATTGTTCTCGGAATTCCGCTGAAGTTTAAAAATGCTTCGGAACTCTTCCATTGTTCTCGGAATTCCGCTGAAGTTTAAAAATGCTTCGGAACTCTTCCATTGTTCTCGGAATTCCGCTGAAGTTTAAAAATGTTTCGAAACTCTTTCATTGTTCTCGGAATTCCGCTGAAGTTTAAAAATGCTTCGGAACTCTTCCATTGTTCTCGGCATTCCGCTGACATATAAAAATGCTTTGGAACTCTTCCATTGTTCTCGGAATTCCGCTGAAGTTTAAAAATGCTCCGGAACGCTTCCATTGTTCTCGGAATTCTGCTGAAGTTTAAAGATGCTTCGGAACTTTTCCATTGTTCTCGGAATTCCGCTGAAGTTTAAAAATGTTTCGGAACTCTTCCATTGTTCTCGGAATTCTGCTGAAGTTTAAAAATGCTTCGGAACTCTTTCATTGTTCTCGGAATTCCGCTGAAGTTTAAAAATGCTTTGGAACTCTTCCATTGTTCTCGGAATTCCGCTGAAGTTTAAAAATGCTTCTGAACTCTTCCATTGTTCTCGGAATTCCGCTGAAGTTTAAAAATGATTCGGAACTCTTCCATTGTTCTCGGAATTCCGCTGACATATAAAAATGCTTTGGAACTCTTCCATTGTTCTCGGAATTCCGCTGAAGTTTAAAAATGTTTCGGAACTCTTCCATTGTTCTCGGAATTCCGCTGAAGTTTAAAAATGCTTCGGAACTCTTCCATTGTTCTCGGAATTCCGCTGAAGTTTAAAAATGCTTCGGAACTCTTCCATTGTTCTCGGAATTCCGCTGAAGTTTAAAAATGTTTCGAAACTCTTTCATTGTTCTCGGAATTCCGCTGAAGTTTAAAAATGCTTCGGAACTCTTCCATTGTTCTCGGAATTCCGCTGACATATAAAAATGCTTTGGAACTCTTCCATTGTTCTCGGAATTCCGCTGAAGTTTAAAAATGCTTCGGAACACTTCCATTGTTCTCGGAATTCCGCTGAAGTTTAAAAATGCTTCGGAACTCTTCCATTGTTCTCGGAATTCCGCTGAAGTTTAAAAATGCTTCGGAACTCTTCCATTGTTCTCGGAATTCCGCTGAAGTTTAAAAATGCTTCGGAACTCTTCCATTGTTCTCGGAATTCCGCTGAAGTTTAAAAATGCTTCGGAACTCTTCCATTGTTCTCGGAATTCCGCTGACATATAAAAATGCTTTGGAACTCTTCCATTGTTCTCGGAATTCCGCTGAAGTTTAAAAATGCTTCGGAACACTTCCATTGTTCTCGGAATTCCGCTGAAGTTTAAAAATGCTTCGGAACTCTTCCATTGTTCTCGGAATTCCGCTGAAGTTTAAAAATGCTTCGGAACTCTTCCATTGTTCTCGGAATTCCGCTGAAGTTTCAAAATGCTTCGGAACTCTTCCATTGTTCTCGAAATTCCGCTGAAGTTTAAAAATGTTTCGGAACTCTTCCATTGTTCTCGGAATTCCGCTGAAATTTAAAAATGCTTTGGAACTCTTCCATTGTTCTCAGATTTCCACTGAAGTTTAAAAATGCTGTGGAACTCTTCCATTGTTCTCGGAATTCCGCTGAAGTTTAAAAATGCTTCGGAACTCTTCCATTGTTCTCGGAATTCCGCTGAAGTTTAAAAATGCTTCGGAACTCTTCCATTGTTCTCGGAATTCCGCTGACATATAAAAATGCTTCGGAACTCTTCCATTGTTCTCGGAATTCCGCTGAAGTTTAAAAATGCTTCGGAACTCTTCCATTGTTCTCGGAATTCCGCTGAAGTTTAAAAATGCTTCGGAACTCTTCCATTGTTCTCGAAATTCCGCTGAAGTTTAAAAATGCTTTGGAACTCTTCCATTGTTCTCAGATTTCCACTGAAGTTTAAAAATGCTGTGGAACTCTTCCATTGTTCTCGGAATTCCGCTGAAGTTTAAAAATGCTTCGGAACACTTCCATTGTTCTCGGAATTCCGCTGAAGTTTAAAAATGCTTCGGAACTCTTCCATTGTTCTCGGAATTCCGCTGAAGTTTAAAAATGCTCCGGAACGCTTCCATTGTTCTCGGAATTCCGCTGAAGTTTAAAAATGCTCCGGAACGCTTCCATTGTTCTCGGAATTCTGCTGAAGTTTAAAGATGCTTCGGAACTTTTCCATTGTTCTCGGAATTCCGCTGAAGTTTAAAAATGCTTCGGAACTCTTCCATTGTTCTCGGAATTCCGCTGAAGTTTAAAAATGCTTCGGAACTCTTCCATTGTTCTCGGAATTCCGCTGACGTTTAAAAATGTTTCGGAACTCTTCCATTGTTCTCGGAATTCTGCTGAAGTTTAAAAATGCTTCGGAACTCTTTCATTTTTCTCGGAATTCCGCTGAAGTTTAAAAATGCTTTGGAACTCTTCCATTGTTCTCGGAATTCCGCTGAGGTTTAAAAATGCTTCTGAACTCTTCCATTGTTCTCGGAATTCCGCTGAAGTTTAAAAATGATTCGGAACTCTTCCATTGTTCTCGGAATTCCGCTGACATATAAAAATGCTTTGGAACTCTTCCATTGTTCTCGGAATTCCGCTGAAGTTTAAAAATGTTTCGGAACTCTTCCATTGTTCTCGGAATTCCGCTGAAGTTTAAAAATGCTTCGGAACTCTTCCATTGTTCTCGGAATTCCGCTGAAGTTTAAAAATGCTTCGGAACTCTTCCATTGTTCTCGGAATTCCGCTGAAGTTTAAAAATGTTTCGAAACTCTTTCATTGTTCTCGGAATTCCGCTGAAGTTTAAAAATGCTTCGGAACTCTTCCATTGTTCTCGGAATTCCGCTGACATATAAAAATGCTTTGGAACTCTTCCATTGTTCTCGGAATTCCGCTGAAGTTTAAAAATGCTTCGGAACACTTCCATTGTTCTCGGAATTCCGCTGAAGTTTAAAAATGCTTCGGAACTCTTCCATTGTTCTCGGAATTCCGCTGAAGTTTAAAAATGCTTCGGAACTCTTCCATTGTTCTCGGAATTCCGCTGAAGTTTAAAAATGCTTCGGAACTCTTCCATTGTTCTCGGAATTCCGCTGAAGTTTAAAAATGCTTCGGAACTCTTCCATTGTTCTCGGAATTCCGCTGACATATAAAAATGCTTTGGAACTCTTCCATTGTTCTCGGAATTCCGCTGAAGTTTAAAAATGCTTCGGAACACTTCCATTGTTCTCGGAATTCCGCTGAAGTTTAAAAATGCTTCGGAACTCTTCCATTGTTCTCGGAATTCCGCTGAAGTTTAAAAATGCTTCGGAACTCTTCCATTGTTCTCGGAATTCCGCTGAAGTTTAAAAATGCTTCGGAACTCTTCCATTGTTCTCGAAATTCCGCTGAAGTTTAAAAATGTTTCGGAAATCTTCCATTGTTCTCGGAATTCCGCTGAAATTTAAAAATGCTTTGGAACTCTTCCATTGTTCTCAGATTTCCACTGAAGTTTAAAAATGCTGTGGAACTCTTCCATTGTTCTCGGAATTCCGCTGAAGTTTAAAAATGCTTCTGAACTCTTCCATTGTTCTCGGAATTCCGCTGAAGTTTAAAAATGATTCGGAACTCTTCCATTGTTCTCGGAATTCCGCTGACATATAAAAATGCTTTGGAACTCTTCCATTGTTCTCGGAATTCCGCTGAAGTTTAAAAATGTTTCGGAACTCTTCCATTGTTCTCGGAATTCCGCTGAAGTTTAAAAATGCTTCGGAACTCTTCCATTGTTCTCGGAATTCCGCTGAAGTTTAAAAATGCTTCGGAACTCTTCCATTGTTCTCGGAATTCCGCTGAAGTTTAAAAATGTTTCGAAACTCTTTCATTGTTCTCGGAATTCCGCTGAAGTTTAAAAATGCTTCGGAACTCTTCCATTGTTCTCGGAATTCCGCTGACATATAAAAATGCTTTGGAACTCTTCCATTGTTCTCGGAATTCCGCTGAAGTTTAAAAATGCTTCGGAACACTTCCATTGTTCTCGGAATTCCGCTGAAGTTTAAAAATGCTTCGGAACTCTTCCATTGTTCTCGGAATTCCGCTGAAGTTTAAAAATGCTTCGGAACTCTTCCATTGTTCTCGGAATTCCGCTGAAGTTTAAAAATGCTTCGGAACTCTTCCATTGTTCTCGGAATTCCGCTGAAGTTTAAAAATGCTTCGGAACTCTTCCATTGTTCTCGGAATTCCGCTGACATATAAAAATGCTTTGGAACTCTTCCATTGTTCTCGGAATTCCGCTGAAGTTTAAAAATGCTTCGGAACACTTCCATTGTTCTCGGAATTCCGCTGAAGTTTAAAAATGCTTCGGAACTCTTCCATTGTTCTCGGAATTCCGCTGAAGTTTAAAAATGCTTCGGAACTCTTCCATTGTTCTCGGAATTCCGCTGAAGTTTCAAAATGCTTCGGAACTCTTCCATTGTTCTCGAAATTCCGCTGAAGTTTAAAAATGTTTCGGAACTCTTCCATTGTTCTCGGAATTCCGCTGAAATTTAAAAATGCTTTGGAACTCTTCCATTGTTCTCAGATTTCCACTGAAGTTTAAAAATGCTGTGGAACTCTTCCATTGTTCTCGGAATTCCGCTGAAGTTTAAAAATGCTTCGGAACTCTTCCATTGTTCTCGGAATTCCGCTGAAGTTTAAAAATGCTTCGGAACTCTTCCATTGTTCTCGGAATTCCGCTGACATATAAAAATGCTTCGGAACTCTTCCATTGTTCTCGGAATTCCGCTGAAGTTTAAAAATGCTTCGGAACTCTTCCATTGTTCTCGGAATTCCGCTGAAGTTTAAAAATGCTTCGGAACTCTTCCATTGTTCTCGAAATTCCGCTGAAGTTTAAAAATGCTTTGGAACTCTTCCATTGTTCTCAGATTTCCACTGAAGTTTAAAAATGCTGTGGAACTCTTCCATTGTTCTCGGAATTCCGCTGAAGTTTAAAAATGCTTCGGAACACTTCCATTGTTCTCGGAATTCCGCTGAAGTTTAAAAATGCTTCGGAACTCTTCCATTGTTCTCGGAATTCCGCTGAAGTTTAAAAATGCTCCGGAACGCTTCCATTGTTCTCGGAATTCCGCTGAAGTTTAAAAATGCTCCGGAACGCTTCCATTGTTCTCGGAATTCTGCTGAAGTTTAAAGATGCTTCGGAACTTTTCCATTGTTCTCGGAATTCCGCTGAAGTTTAAAAATGCTTCGGAACTCTTCCATTGTTCTCGGAATTCCGCTGAAGTTTAAAAATGCTTCGGAACTCTTCCATTGTTCTCGGAATTCCGCTGACGTTTAAAAATGTTTCGGAACTCTTCCATTGTTCTCGGAATTCTGCTGAAGTTTAAAAATGCTTCGGAACTCTTTCATTTTTCTCGGAATTCCGCTGAAGTTTAAAAATGCTTTGGAACTCTTCCATTGTTCTCGGAATTCCGCTGAGGTTTAAAAATGCTTCTGAACTCTTCCATTGTTCTCGGAATTCCGCTGAAGTTTAAAAATGATTCGGAACTCTTCCATTGTTCTCGGAATTCCGCTGACATATAAAAATGCTTTGGAACTCTTCCATTGTTCTCGGAATTCCGCTGAAGTTTAAAAATGTTTCGGAACTCTTCCATTGTTCTCGGAATTCCGCTGAAGTTTAAAAATGCTTCGGAACTCTTCCATTGTTCTCGGAATTCCGCTGAAGTTTAAAAATGCTTCGGAACTCTTCCATTGTTCTCGGAATTCCGCTGAAGTTTAAAAATGTTTCGAAACTCTTTCATTGTTCTCGGAATTCCGCTGAAGTTTAAAAATGCTTCGGAACTCTTCCATTGTTCTCGGAATTCCGCTGACATATAAAAATGCTTTGGAACTCTTCCATTGTTCTCGGAATTCCGCTGAAGTTTAAAAATGCTTCGGAACACTTCCATTGTTCTCGGAATTCCGCTGAAGTTTAAAAATGCTTCGGAACTCTTCCATTGTTCTCGGAATTCCGCTGAAGTTTAAAAATGCTTCGGAACTCTTCCATTGTTCTCGGAATTCCGCTGAAGTTTAAAAATGCTTCGGAACTCTTCCATTGTTCTCGGAATTCCGCTGAAGTTTAAAAATGCTTCGGAACTCTTCCATTGTTCTCGGAATTCCGCTGACATATAAAAATGCTTTGGAACTCTTCCATTGTTCTCGGAATTCCGCTGAAGTTTAAAAATGCTTCGGAACACTTCCATTGTTCTCGGAATTCCGCTGAAGTTTAAAAATGCTTCGGAACTCTTCCATTGTTCTCGGAATTCCACTGAAGTTTAAAAATGCTTCGGAACTCTTCCATTGTTCTCGGAATTCCGCTGAAGTTTAAAAATGCTTCGGAACTCTTCCATTGTTCTCGAAATTCCGCTGAAGTTTAAAAATGTTTCGGAAATCTTCCATTGTTCTCGGAATTCCGCTGAAATTTAAAAATGCTTTGGAACTCTTCCATTGTTCTCAGATTTCCACTGAAGTTTAAAAATGCTGTGGAACTCTTCCATTGTTCTCGGAATTCCGCTGAAGTTTAAAAATGCTTCGGAACTCTTCCATTGTTCTCGGAATTCCGCTGAAGTTTAAAAATGCTTCGGAACTCTTCCATTGTTCTCAGAATTCCGCTGACATATAAAAATGCTTTGGAACTCTTCCATTGTTCTCGGAATTCCGCTGAAGTTTAAAAATGCTTCGGAACACTTCCATTGTTCTCGGAATTCCGCTGAAGTTTAAAAATGCTTCGGAACTCTTCCATTGTTCTCGGAATTCCGCTGAAGTTTAAAAATGCTCCGGAACGCTTCCATTGTTCTCGGAATTCCGCTGAAGTTTAAAAATGCTCCGGAACGCTTCCATTGTTCTCGGAATTCTGCTGAAGTTTAAAGATGCTTCGGAACTCCACCATTGTTCTCGGAATTCCGCTGAAGTTTAAAAATGCTTCGGAACTCTTCCATTGTTCTCGGAATTCCGCTGAAGTTTAAAAATGCTCCGGAACGCTTCCATTGTTCTCGGAATTCTGCTGAAGTTTAAAGATGCTTCGGAACTTTTCCATTGTTCTCGGAATTCCGCTGAAGTTTAAAAATGCTTCGGAACTCTTCCATTGTTCTCGGAATTCCGCTGAAGTTTAAAAATGCTTCGGAACTCTTCCATTGTTCTCGGAATTCCGCTGAAGTTTAAAAATGCTTCGGAACTCTTCCATTGTTCTCGGAATTCCGCTGAAGTTTAAAAATGCTTCGGAACTCTTCCATTGTTCTCGGAATTCTGCTGAAGTTTAAAAATGCTTCGGAACTCTTTCATTGTTCTCGGAATTCCGCTGAAGTTTAAAAATGCTTTGGAACTCTTCCATTGTTCTCGGAATTCCGCTGAAGTTTAAAAATGCTTCTGAACTCTTCCATTGTTCTCGGAATTCCGCTGAAGTTTAAAAATGATTCGGAACTCTTCCATTGTTCTCGGAATTCCGCTGATATATAAAAATGCTTTGGAACTCTTCCATTGTTCTCGGAATTCCGCTGAAGTTTAAAAATGTTTCGGAACTCTTCCATTGTTCTCGGAATTCCGCTGAAGTTTAAAAATGCTTCGGAACTCTTCCATTGTTCTCGGAATTCCGCTGAAGTTTAAAAATGCTTCGGAACTCTTCCATTGTTCTCGGAATTCCGCTGAAGTTTAAAAATGTTTCGAAACTCTTTCATTGTTCTCGGAATTCCGCTGAAGTTTAAAAATGCTTCGGAACTCTTCCATTGTTCTCGGAATTCCGCTGAAGTTTAAAAATGTTTCGGAACTCTTCCATTGTTCTCGGAATTCTGCTGAAGTTTAAAAATGCTTCGGAACTCTTTCATTGTTCTCGGAATTCCGCTGAAGTTTAAAAATGCTTTGGAACTCTTCCATTGTTCTCGGAATTCCGCTGAAGTTTAAAAATGCTTCTGAACACTTCCATTGTTCTCGGAATTCCGCTGAAGTTTAAAAATGCTTCGGAACTCTTCCATTGTTCTCGGAATTCCGCTGAAGTTTAAAAATGTTTCGAAACTCTTTCATTGTTCTCGGAATTCCACTGAAGTTTAAAAATGCTTCGGAACTCTTCCATTGTTCTCGGAATTCCACTGAAGTTTAAACATGCTTCGGAACTCTTCCATTGTTCTCGGAATTCCGCTGAAGTTTAAAAATGCTTCGGAACTCTTCCATTGTTCTCGGAATTCCGCTGACATATAAAAATGCTTTGGAACTCTTCCATTGTTCTCGGAATTCCGCTGAAGTTTAAAAATGTTTCGGAACTCTTCCATTGTTCTCGGAATTCCGCTGAAGTTTAAAAATGCTTCGGAACTCTTCCATTGTTCTCGGAATTCCGCTGAAGTTTAAAAATGCTTCGGAACTCTTCCATTGTTCTCGGAATTCCGCTGAAGTTTAAAAATGTTTCGAAACTCTTTCATTGTTCTCGGAATTCCGCTGAAGTTTAAAAATGCTTCGGAACTCTTCCATTGTTCTCGGCATTCCGCTGACATATAAAAATGCTTTGGAACTCTTCCATTGTTCTCGGAATTCCGCTGAAGTTTAAAAATGCTCCGGAACGCTTCCATTGTTCTCGGAATTCTGCTGAAGTTTAAAGATGCTTCGGAACTTTTCCATTGTTCTCGGAATTCCGCTGAAGTTTAAAAATGTTTCGGAACTCTTCCATTGTTCTCGGAATTCTGCTGAAGTTTAAAAATGCTTCGGAACTCTTTCATTGTTCTCGGAATTCCGCTGAAGTTTAAAAATGCTTTGGAACTCTTCCATTGTTCTCGGAATTCCGCTGAAGTTTAAAAATGCTTCTGAACTCTTCCATTGTTCTCGGAATTCCGCTGAAGTTTAAAAATGATTCGGAACTCTTCCATTGTTCTCGGAATTCCGCTGACATATAAAAATGCTTTGGAACTCTTCCATTGTTCTCGGAATTCCGCTGAAGTTTAAAAATGTTTCGGAACTCTTCCATTGTTCTCGGAATTCCGCTGAAGTTTAAAAATGCTTCGGAACTCTTCCATTGTTCTCGGAATTCCGCTGAAGTTTAAAAATGCTTCGGAACTCTTCCATTGTTCTCGGAATTCCGCTGAAGTTTAAAAATGTTTCGAAACTCTTTCATTGTTCTCGGAATTCCGCTGAAGTTTAAAAATGCTTCGGAACTCTTCCATTGTTCTCGGAATTCCGCTGACATATAAAAATGCTTTGGAACTCTTCCATTGTTCTCGGAATTCCGCTGAAGTTTAAAAATGCTTCGGAACACTTCCATTGTTCTCGGAATTCCGCTGAAGTTTAAAAATGCTTCGGAACTCTTCCATTGTTCTCGGAATTCCGCTGAAGTTTAAAAATGCTTCGGAACTCTTCCATTGTTCTCGGAATTCCGCTGAAGTTTAAAAATGCTTCGGAACTCTTCCATTGTTCTCGGAATTCCGCTGAAGTTTAAAAATGCTTCGGAACTCTTCCATTGTTCTCGGAATTCCGCTGACATATAAAAATGCTTTGGAACTCTTCCATTGTTCTCGGAATTCCGCTGAAGTTTAAAAATGCTTCGGAACACTTCCATTGTTCTCGGAATTCCGCTGAAGTTTAAAAATGCTTCGGAACTCTTCCATTGTTCTCGGAATTCCACTGAAGTTTAAAAATGCTTCGGAACTCTTCCATTGTTCTCGGAATTCCGCTGAAGTTTAAAAATGCTTCGGAACTCTTCCATTGTTCTCGAAATTCCGCTGAAGTTTAAAAATGTTTCGGAAATCTTCCATTGTTCTCGGAATTCCGCTGAAATTTAAAAATGCTTTGGAACTCTTCCATTGTTCTCAGATTTCCACTGAAGTTTAAAAATGCTGTGGAACTCTTCCATTGTTCTCGGAATTCCGCTGAAGTTTAAAAATGCTTCGGAACTCTTCCATTGTTCTCGGAATTCCGCTGAAGTTTAAAAATGCTTCGGAACTCTTCCATTGTTCTCAGAATTCCGCTGACATATAAAAATGCTTTGGAACTCTTCCATTGTTCTCGGAATTCCGCTGAAGTTTAAAAATGCTTCGGAACACTTCCATTGTTCTCGGAATTCCGCTGAAGTTTAAAAATGCTTCGGAACTCTTCCATTGTTCTCGGAATTCCGCTGAAGTTTAAAAATGCTCCGGAACGCTTCCATTGTTCTCGGAATTCCGCTGAAGTTTAAAAATGCTCCGGAACGCTTCCATTGTTCTCGGAATTCTGCTGAAGTTTAAAGATGCTTCGGAACTCCACCATTGTTCTCGGAATTCCGCTGAAGTTTAAAAATGCTTCGGAACTCTTCCATTGTTCTCGGAATTCCGCTGAAGTTTAAAAATGCTCCGGAACGCTTCCATTGTTCTCGGAATTCTGCTGAAGTTTAAAGATGCTTCGGAACTTTTCCATTGTTCTCGGAATTCCGCTGAAGTTTAAAAATGCTTCGGAACTCTTCCATTGTTCTCGGAATTCCGCTGAAGTTTAAAAATGCTTCGGAACTCTTCCATTGTTCTCGGAATTCCGCTGAAGTTTAAAAATGCTTCGGAACTCTTCCATTGTTCTCGGAATTCCGCTGAAGTTTAAAAATGCTTCGGAACTCTTCCATTGTTCTCGGAATTCTGCTGAAGTTTAAAAATGCTTCGGAACTCTTTCATTGTTCTCGGAATTCCGCTGAAGTTTAAAAATGCTTTGGAACTCTTCCATTGTTCTCGGAATTCCGCTGAAGTTTAAAAATGCTTCTGAACTCTTCCATTGTTCTCGGAATTCCGCTGAAGTTTAAAAATGATTCGGAACTCTTCCATTGTTCTCGGAATTCCGCTGATATATAAAAATGCTTTGGAACTCTTCCATTGTTCTCGGAATTCCGCTGAAGTTTAAAAATGTTTCGGAACTCTTCCATTGTTCTCGGAATTCCGCTGAAGTTTAAAAATGCTTCGGAACTCTTCCATTGTTCTCGGAATTCCGCTGAAGTTTAAAAATGCTTCGGAACTCTTCCATTGTTCTCGGAATTCCGCTGAAGTTTAAAAATGTTTCGAAACTCTTTCATTGTTCTCGGAATTCCGCTGAAGTTTAAAAATGCTTCGGAACTCTTCCATTGTTCTCGGAATTCCGCTGAAGTTTAAAAATGTTTCGGAACTCTTCCATTGTTCTCGGAATTCTGCTGAAGTTTAAAAATGCTTCGGAACTCTTTCATTGTTCTCGGAATTCCGCTGAAGTTTAAAAATGCTTTGGAACTCTTCCATTGTTCTCGGAATTCCGCTGAAGTTTAAAAATGCTTCTGAACACTTCCATTGTTCTCGGAATTCCGCTGAAGTTTAAAAATGCTTCGGAACTCTTCCATTGTTCTCGGAATTCCGCTGAAGTTTAAAAATGTTTCGAAACTCTTTCATTGTTCTCGGAATTCCACTGAAGTTTAAAAATGCTTCGGAACTCTTCCATTGTTCTCGGAATTCCACTGAAGTTTAAACATGCTTCGGAACTCTTCCATTGTTCTCGGAATTCCGCTGAAGTTTAAAAATGCTTCGGAACTCTTCCATTGTTCTCGGAATTCCGCTGACATATAAAAATGCTTTGGAACTCTTCCATTGTTCTCGGAATTCCGCTGAAGTTTAAAAATGTTTCGGAACTCTTCCATTGTTCTCGGAATTCCGCTGAAGTTTAAAAATGCTTCGGAACTCTTCCATTGTTCTCGGAATTCCGCTGAAGTTTAAAAATGCTTCGGAACTCTTCCATTGTTCTCGGAATTCCGCTGAAGTTTAAAAATGTTTCGAAACTCTTTCATTGTTCTCGGAATTCCGCTGAAGTTTAAAAATGCTTCGGAACTCTTCCATTGTTCTCGGCATTCCGCTGACATATAAAAATGCTTTGGAACTCTTCCATTGTTCTCGGAATTCCGCTGAAGTTTAAAAATGCTCCGGAACGCTTCCATTGTTCTCGGAATTCTGCTGAAGTTTAAAGATGCTTCGGAACTTTTCCATTGTTCTCGGAATTCCGCTGAAGTTTAAAAATGTTTCGGAACTCTTCCATTGTTCTCGGAATTCTGCTGAAGTTTAAAAATGCTTCGGAACTCTTTCATTGTTCTCGGAATTCCGCTGAAGTTTAAAAATGCTTTGGAACTCTTCCATTGTTCTCGGAATTCCGCTGAAGTTTAAAAATGCTTCTGAACTCTTCCATTGTTCTCGGAATTCCGCTGAAGTTTAAAAATGATTCGGAACTCTTCCATTGTTCTCGGAATTCCGCTGACATATAAAAATGCTTTGGAACTCTTCCATTGTTCTCGGAATTCCGCTGAAGTTTAAAAATGTTTCGGAACTCTTCCATTGTTCTCGGAATTCCGCTGAAGTTTAAAAATGCTTCGGAACTCTTCCATTGTTCTCGGAATTCCGCTGAAGTTTAAAAATGCTTCGGAACTCTTCCATTGTTCTCGGAATTCCGCTGAAGTTTAAAAATGTTTCGAAACTCTTTCATTGTTCTCGGAATTCCGCTGAAGTTTAAAAATGCTTCGGAACTCTTCCATTGTTCTCGGAATTCCGCTGACATATAAAAATGCTTTGGAACTCTTCCATTGTTCTCGGAATTCCGCTGAAGTTTAAAAATGCTTCGGAACACTTCCATTGTTCTCGGAATTCCGCTGAAGTTTAAAAATGCTTCGGAACTCTTCCATTGTTCTCGGAATTCCGCTGAAGTTTAAAAATGCTTCGGAACTCTTCCATTGTTCTCGGAATTCCGCTGAAGTTTAAAAATGCTTCGGAACTCTTCCATTGTTCTCGGAATTCCGCTGAAGTTTAAAAATGCTTCGGAACTCTTCCATTGTTCTCGGAATTCCGCTGACATATAAAAATGCTTTGGAACTCTTCCATTGTTCTCGGAATTCCGCTGAAGTTTAAAAATGCTTCGGAACACTTCCATTGTTCTCGGAATTCCGCTGAAGTTTAAAAATGCTTCGGAACTCTTCCATTGTTCTCGGAATTCCGCTGAAGTTTAAAAATGCTTCGGAACTCTTCCATTGTTCTCGGAATTCCGCTGAAGTTTAAAAATGCTTCGGAACTCTTCCATTGTTCTCGAAATTCCGCTGAAGTTTAAAAATGTTTCGGAAATCTTCCATTGTTCTCGGAATTCCGCTGAAATTTAAAAATGCTTTGGAACTCTTCCATTGTTCTCAGATTTCCACTGAAGTTTAAAAATGCTGTGGAACTCTTCCATTGTTCTCGGAATTCCGCTGAAGTTTAAAAATGCTTCGGAACTCTTCCATTGTTCTCGGAATTCCGCTGAAGTTTAAAAATGCTTCGGAACTCTTCCATTGTTCTCAGAATTCCGCTGACATATAAAAATGCTTTGGAACTCTTCCATTGTTCTCGGAATTCCGCTGAAGTTTAAAAATGCTTCGGAACTCTTCCATTGTTCTCGGAATTCCGCTGAAGTTTAAAAATGCTTCGGAACTCTTCCATTGTTCTCGGAATTCCGCTGAAGTTTAAAAATGCTTCGGAACTCTTCCATTGTTCTCGGAATTCCGCTGAAGTTTAAAAATGCTTCGGAACTCTTCCATTGTTCTCGGAATTCTGCTGAAGTTTAAAAATGCTTCGGAACTCTTTCATTGTTCTCGGAATTCCGCTGAAGTTTAAAAATGCTTTGGAACTCTTCCATTGTTCTCGGAATTCCGCTGAAGTTTAAAAATGCTTCTGAACTCTTCCATTGTTCTCGGAATTCCGCTGAAGTTTAAAAATGATTCGGAACTCTTCCATTGTTCTCGGAATTCCGCTGATATATAAAAATGCTTTGGAACTCTTCCATTGTTCTCGGAATTCCGCTGAAGTTTAAAAATGTTTCGGAACTCTTCCATTGTTCTCGGAATTCCGCTGAAGTTTAAAAATGCTTCGGAACTCTTCCATTGTTCTCGGAATTCCGCTGAAGTTTAAAAATGCTTCGGAACTCTTCCATTGTTCTCGGAATTCCGCTGAAGTTTAAAAATGTTTCGAAACTCTTTCATTGTTCTCGGAATTCCGCTGAAGTTTAAAAATGCTTCGGAACTCTTCCATTGTTCTCGGAATTCCGCTGAAGTTTAAAAATGTTTCGGAACTCTTCCATTGTTCTCGGAATTCTGCTGAAGTTTAAAAATGCTTCGGAACTCTTTCATTGTTCTCGGAATTCCGCTGAAGTTTAAAAATGCTTTGGAACTCTTCCATTGTTCTCGGAATTCCGCTGAAGTTTAAAAATGCTTCTGAACACTTCCATTGTTCTCGGAATTCCGCTGAAGTTTAAAAATGATTCGGAACTCTTCCATTGTTCTCGGAATTCCGCTGACATATAAAAATGCTTTGGAACTCTTCCATTGTTCTCGGAATTCCGCTGAAGTTTAAAAATGTTTCGGAACTCTTCCATTGTTCTCGGAATTCCGCTGAAGTTTAAAAATGCTTCGGAACTCTTCCATTGTTCTCGGAATTCCGCTGAAGTTTAAAA